>NC_091950.1:385062871-385377761 GCF_031021105.1 Erythrolamprus reginae | reverse complement strand
TTTTCTTTTACTTTTCTTTTCTCTCCCCTTCTCTCATTTCCCCTTTCCCTTCTCTCTCCCTCTCCCTCCAGCTGTGTCATGTCTCTCTTTTTCTTTTTCTCCCTCCATTATTTTCTCATCTTTTTCTCCTTTTCTCTCATATTTTTTCTCTCCCTCATTTGTTTTTTCTCTCCCTTTTTCTTTCCTTTCTTTCTCTCCTTCTCATTTGTTTCATTGTTTTCCTTTTCTCCCCCCACTCTCTCATTTCTACCTCTCTCCTTCTCTCCCTCATTTCTTTTTTCTCTCATTCTTTCTCTCATTTTCTCATTTCTCTTTCTCCCCTTTTCTCGCTCTCACTTCTCTCTCATGTGTGCATGCGCAAGAGTGGAGATACCCTTTGCAAGTCAGCAGAGTGGTGCCACCAGCAGCATTGATTGACCTTCAAGTGTTTTAAATCTCACACAGGGGTCTTTCACCACCTGGAGGATGCTTTTCAATCAATGCCGCTGCCTTTGGAGTAAAGCAGCTGAGGACAGTGGGAAAAGGGGCTGGCCCCATCAAACCTTGCATGCTCACTCTGGGGATCAGACTTGGAGAAAGCTTAGAGCACCCTCACCAAAGATGCTCACATTAGCTGCATTGTATTCACTGTCCTTTGGTCAAGCCCATATCCCCACTCATGCACATCCTCCTGGCTCTGCAACAGCCGGCCAGGGAGTCGCATGAGGGTCATCTTCTGGAGAGCTACCACCACAGCTTGTGCTCTCTCCTCAGTTGCGAGCCTGTCCTCTTTTTTGTCATACAACCCTCCTGGACCCCATTCCCACCCGTGTTAGTGAGGTTGGCATTGCCGATGGCCAGGTTGGGCCAGTGTCTTGGAGAAGAGAGCAGGTTGCACGACTGGGTCAGCAGGGAGTCGCAGAAGAGGTGTAGAAGACTCATATGTGGCTCTGGAGCTGCAGGTTGCTGACACCAGATTTAGACCTTATGTAAAATTAAACAAACAACTTTCTCCTACATTGTACTAAGGCATTATGGTTCTTTTAGCTCACCATACCCAAAGGGCACCTGATTGTGAAAGTTTGAATTAGAGGTCAGCCTTTTTCTATGCCGCCCCAAGTCTTCGGAGAGGGGCGGCATACAAATCCAATAAATTATTATTATTATTATTATTATTATTATTATTATTATCAGTAAACCCTGAGATTACTAATGAAATATTTTCATATTTTCAGGCAGATTAATTCCGGCTGGTATTAGATGTTTGCAAGCAGTTCTTACAGATATTTTCAATTTATGCAAACTAGTAGATGCATTATGAACCTATGTCCTTTCTAATTTGTGAAATCTGTTGGTGCGCAGTTAATGTGCTGGACCATAGATATTGCTAAGATGTTTCTTCTTCTTCTTCTTCTTCTCCTCCTCCTCCTCCTCCTCCTCCTCCTCCCTCCCCCTCCTCCTTCTTCTTCCTTCTTATTATTTTAATTAAATCTTCCAGAATGATGTAATTTCTAACCAGATTTGAGCAGTCTATTATTTGTGCAATATGACTAAGCCCCATTTGAAACTGAAACTGTCATGATGACTTAAGTCAATTTCCAGGCAAACAATCTAATCATATCATATAAATATTAGGAACTATAGCTGCTCATAACATTGAATAGGAATCTATTGTTGGAATTAAGTTCTATGGTCAGTACTGTTGGTCTGAATTTTAAATAGAATACAGCATACCATTTCCCACAGATTTTAACCAGCTTGTTTGCAATGGTCATTTAGGAAAATTAATGTTGAATTTGGTCCAAACAAGTTGCAGTCTACAAGTTTAAAATCCTTCTAAAATGTTGTGACAACCACCTTTGTGACAACCATGACCTGGATGACTGGGAATCTCCATAGACATATCCTCAGGGAATTGAGAGGCCGAGTGCTCTTCAGCCCTGAGATGACATGCCGCAGCACGAGACCTCCCAGCATGCCTACGCAGCCCCGAGATTGGGAAGCCAGCTGGGCGGGGTGAGCGGGCTTTTTAAAGGCTTGCTGCTGCCCAGGCTCTTCCCTTTTTCCTGCTTGCTGCAAGAGAGAGCAGACACCCACCCACCCTGCGCTCAATCCAGGGTGTTTAAAAGGGTCACCCGATCGGGGGCCGAGTAGAAATTCTTTGCAATCACTGTGCACTTTTAGTGACAATTGTTTTTTCACCTACTCTAAGGGGGTAGGAGAAGTGAATTCAGGGTTACTGGGTGTGGTTTTTAAATAGGCAATTTCTAATATTTTGTTAATCTTTTCATTTGGCAGTAATGGGGCGAAAAAGGGTATCTGTAGCAACTGTGTGTTCTCCCTTGGGCATCTTTTGCAACATGATTGGCTCCCCTTTTTCCACAACTCAAGTTGCTATACACAACCAGAGCGGTGGAGAGGGGGTGCCCTTGGGGCTCACTCACGTCATGTCCGGTTCCGGGTCATAGGGGTGAGTCCTCCCACAGGCTGGGCATGGCTTTCAGGGCTGGACGTAGGCACTGCCCAGGCAAGGAGTTACGCCCATTTAGTTGCCCTAGTTATGTTATTCATAGGGTTTTCCACCCCATCTAACAACCTCTTCAAGTCTTTATGTTTATGTCTTAATAAAGTGACCCTTTTACCCAGCTCATGTGTCCGTGTGTCATTTGGCATCTGTCCCAATAACCAATCCGCATTTTATCAGAATGAAAACCGTTACTTCCATAATTTGGAACTATAAGCAAAGAGCTTCCTAACTATTCTATAAATGAAACAGATGAAACTAGGATTTATGTTTCTTTGAAAAATATTTTACAGTACATACAAAAATATTCTGCATACACTTTTTTGTTTAGATTATATTTTTTTTACAAAAGCAGATATTACAAAATTTAATATTTGAAAACAGCATTTACTCCTGGCATATCAGGCCATGGGTTCTGAAGGAAACATGGATATGGAAGAGTCAAGTGATCTTCCAGTGCAGGGGTCTCCAACCATGGGCAACTTTAAGACTTGTAGACTTCAACTCCCAGAATTCTTCAGCCAACTGGCTGAGGAATTCTGGAAGCTGAAGTCCACAAGTCTTAAAGTTGCCAAGATTGGAGACCCCTGTTCTAGTAGGAGACACTGGTTCTAGTGAAGTTGTTCAGACAACTACAGAAGTCACACCTGAGTAAAAGTCATGATTCCCAATCCCAGTTCACAGTAGATTAAAGAGCATTCATTCCCAAGGCAGGCCAAAATAAGGAAAATAATTTTCAACATGTGAGAAAAAAATTGATTAGATTGCGAATTATGGTTTTACAAGATCCTCTAATAATTCTGAAATTTAAGTAATACACTAACCACTTTGTTTGCATTCCAGAATTGTTGAAGATAGGAGTCTGTTTACATTTTTATTTATAGATTAGCATGCAATCCAGCTAAACACTGAAGCTAATTTCATTCCCATTGGTTTAAAATGGAGTGCTAGATGTGTAGAAAGAAGCTATTATAGGACGTTAATACAACTGGACAATTACTGAAATTGTGCTCTAGTTTTCCTTTTGTGAGTCTCTAGGGGAAGCAGCTTTTTGGGGGACATCTACATACATCCAAAAAGGATTGTTTTTTTTAAAGGAGAAGTACCTCCAATTTATACACATATACTCCTGTACATTTTTCCACTTTACAAGAACCCCTATGGTGACCTGGTACACAGATCACCAGCCAGCGTTGGAAACCACTGAGACTGGAAGTAGATTTTTGGTTTAAAGCGACAGTGTTAAGAATATATTTAAGAGAGAGCATCAGATTACCTGCATCTCTGTACTGAGCTGACAACTGATAACAATAGAAATATATCAGGGCAAAGTATTCTGCATGCCAACCCCTTCAGAAAAAAATAAAGGCAAGAAATTTTTTTTTTTTTGGTTTTTCATAATAAAGACATTTCTGCTGAAAAAAAAATAAGACTTAAAATAAAGCTATGCATCTGCAAAGTGAAAATAAAGGTCCAATCCAAGGGAATAAACTTTACACTAGAGGAATACCCAGACACCACACATTTTTGACAAATAGTAGTTTGAAATTTTTACAACAATTATGACAGTGTAACACCTGAAGAGAGAAATCTATGGATACTATGCATAATGCCAATAATGGTCCACTTAGCACTGCCTTGAGGCCAGCTTAGAGCAGTGATTCAGGAAGTTCCCAGTTCTGTTATGAGAGATCCAAACCGGAGCCATCACGGATCGATATGCAAATCATAGGATGCAGTCTCTGTCTTCATTCTTTGAGTGTTGCTTTCTATTATAGTAGTATGGATAGAGTAACTTTATTATATATTATTATTATTATTATTATTATTATTATTATTATTATTTATTAGATTTGTATGCCGCCCCTCTCCAAAGACTTGGGGCGGCTAACAACAATATAAAAAGACAATGTAAACAAATCTAATATTAAAAGACAATCTAAAAAACCCCAATTTAAAGAACCACTCATACATACAAGCATACCATGTATAAATTCTATAAGCCTAGGGGGAAGGGAAATTTCAATTCCCCCATGCCTGACGACAGAGATGGGTTTTAAGGAGCTTGCGAAAGGCAAGGAGGGTGGGGGCAACCCTGATATCTGGGGGGAGCTGATTCCAGAGGGACGGGGCCGCCACAGAGAAGGCTCTTCTCCTGGGTCCCGCCAAACGACATTGCTTAGTCGACGGGACCCGGAGAAGGCCAACTCTGTGGGACCTAACCGGTCGCTGGGATTCGTGCGGCAGAAGGCGGTCCCGGAGATATTCTGGTCCGATGCCATGAAGGGCTTTATAGGTCATAACCAACACTTTGAATTGTGACCGGAAATTGATCGGCAACCAATGCAGACTGCGGAGTGTTGGTGTAACATGGGCGTACTTTGGGAGGCCCATGATTGCTGTCGCAGCTGCATTCTGCACGATCTGAAGTTTCTGAACACTTTTCAAAGGTAGCCCCATGTAGAGAGCATTACAGTAGTCGAACCTCGAAGTGATGAGGGCATGAGTGACTGTGAGCAGTGAGTCCCGGTCCAGATAGGGCCGCAACTGGTGCACCAGGCGAACCTGGGCAAATGCCCCCCTTGCCACAGCTGAAAGATGTTTCTCTAATGTGAGCTGTGGATCGAGGAGGACGCCTAAGTTGTGGACCCTCTCTGAGGGGGTCAATAATTCCCCCCCCCCGGGTTATGGACGGACAGATGGAATTGTCCTTGGGAGGCAGAACCCATGCCTGGCGATATAGGTGGGTCTTGAGTAATTTGCGAAAGACAAGGAGGGTGGGGGCCGTTCTAATCTCCGGGGGGAGTTGATTCCGGGGGGAGTTGTTTGTTGCAAAAATAGTTTGTTCAAAAGCAACTGCCTGCAAAGCAATTGGGGCTGCAAAGTGAAAGCTGAAGCAGTATTGCTCTGTCCTATAACTGGGTAGACCAAGTTGCCCTGATAGACCGATCTCACCGGGGGGGAAAAAATTTCTCCCCTGGTATAGCCCAAAAAAGCGAGATGAGCCTTTGGCTTAGAGGTTAATACAACTATCTAATATGCAAGTAGACTGGGTTCGAGTCCCAGAAGAGTATGGCTAACTGATGAGAGATAAATAGCTTGAAATAGATCTATACTAATCTCCCTTTATTTCTTTGTTGATAAAACATAAATTCAACACATTTGTTGATTGTTGCTATAATTTCATTTCATAATGTCTTCCCGATACAGGGACACTGGTTAGAAATTTTTGGAATTACTGTCTCTATACGGTTGATGAATATAAAGAGAGAAATTATGTTCCATACTTCAACAACTGTGCATAGTATCTATAAAATATTCAATTAAATATAATCTGGATTCCACTCAGTACAGCACTGTGTCGCTGGAATTTTGCATACATGATGGAGGTCTTCTTTCTCACCCATCCCCCTCAATCTTTTCAGATCGAGTTGGAAAAATTAAATAAGCCCTACAAGAGATAAAGGGGAACTGATACTAGTACTAGATAATTCTGATAGAAAGCTGGAATGGATCAGGGCACCTCTTCTGTGAGTTAAAAAAATTATAACTGGTTGCAGGCACATCAAAGTTCAAAAGTGAAGCATGAGTGCAAGAGCAACAATTGAAACAAAGAAGTAAGCAATAGTTATTAAAATGCAATGCCTTTACTATTACCTGGTAAATCACTGCTATCGATTAAGAGTCAGTCTGATGGAGTTTTTAACGACACGAACCATACCAGTTGCTGGAATTGGAGAAGATGAATCTGGCAATTCTTTACTAGAAAGCCGCTGCAAATGAAAACTAAAATCAGACGAGGGAAGCAAGATTCCAGAGATTTGATTACAAGTTTAGATCAAAGCAGCATCTGACATCAATCCTACTGCAAATAGTTGTGTCATCTCCAGCTGCTCAGCTATCTTTTACTGCTACTGAAAGGAGATGATTGAGTTAAAGCTTTTAACTTATAAGCCAATCTGGAAGCCTTTACAGATAGGTGGCAATCCCTAAAAAGTAGAATAATGTACAAATTATATATTTGATAAAAGAGATATTTCAGAAAACTTCAGAAAACTCATGAACTGTGAGCTTCCTGCTGCAGTCTCATAATCCGGAGATCAGGATTATGTTTTAGTAACTCAGAAACGGGTATTGTGTTCTCTGAAATACCTTTTCTCACTCAAATCTAAGTTTCTGTACAATCCTGAGTCCTATGGGATTGGGCGGCATAGAAGTTGAATAAATTAAATTATATTAATTAGTGTCATTTCAGTGAAAGCAAATTACAAAGCATGTAGGTGTATTACAGAACATCAAAATAAAACGAAAGCCACATAAATATTAAAAGCCTTCCAGACATCAGTTATTTATCTCCGATTTTGTTTCAAATACAAATGTTCACTTAATACCTGTGTTCTTTGGGTATCAAAGTTTGGAAGAGTCAGGGTGTCTTTAAGACTGTGCTAAAAGGAAGAAAAGCATAAGTTGTGGGTCAAAATACAAGAACCACTAGGCCACAGGCAGAGAATACAATCCATACTGACATCACGTACATCATGATGTCATTGCATCAATGATGCAATGAATTCCGGCGTTCAATTTGTCTCACCACCTACTCTGAAATGAAACTTGCACAAAGTAATGTAATGTTTCCCTTCCTTCCCACCTCTCCAAGTCTTGACACTAATGTCTAGTTTGATATTATAACAGAGCTGAATTGGGATAAAATGCACCAAATTATTGAAAGCCAGGTTTAGCTCTTAATTTCACACTTTGAAAACTCAATAAATTACAAACAACCATGTTGTCATCTAACACATCACTCTGGCTTTTCATTCATTCCTTATTTCACTTCATTCCCCAACTAAGATAATAGTTCAAAAGGCAGGAATGTCTCCTGAACGTATTGCCAGGAAACAAACTGAATTGTTTGACATAAATTATACAAACAATTAAATTAGCTATAAACCCCACAGGTGGTGAGTGGGTGTGGAGGAAAAGAAAAGGAACATTACTTATGCCCATTAAAGAGCTATTACTACTAATATATTCACCCTTATCTGAGCCAATTTGGGTGTATTTCCCCAAGAGGTGACAATCTCTATTCATAGTTACTCCAAAAGTAACTTTCACTTAGTCTGAATCTGTAGTGCTCAGGGGAGTTTTGTTACCAGACATGTAACCATGTCCTCTTTAACAATTAATTTTAACACTCATGCTGCATTGGAACTTATGCACAAAGACACTTTATTATTATTATTATTATTTATTAGATTTGTATGCCGCCCCTCTCCGCAGACTTACCTTGTCTACATCTTTCAGCCGCTTCAAACAATCTTCAGAGATTGGTGAGTGTTCTCTCTTATGTGCAGAGTTATTTTTAATCGAACCTACGCCATATAGGTGTTCCTGGGAATGAGTAGGAGCAAGGATGATAGTTGGAGGAATTTTATTTTGCTCTATGGCCATGGAGACACTCCCGGAACTTAAAGGCAGAGCTGTGTCTGCTGAAGCTGTAAGATTCAAGCCTGCAAACATTAATGTTAAGTTTTATTTATTGGTCCTAAAAAAGAATACTGGTTAATTTTGAAGTTAGTATGCCACTACCTGCTACAGACATTGCTGACTGAGTGATGGTCCATGGTTTTTCTTGCCGTTCAGATATAGTAGATTTTTGAAGGATATCAGACCTATAAAAAGTAGCACTGGTTAAGAAACATTTCATAGAGATTTTATTTATTATTTGTATTTATATGCTGCCTACTCCAAAAAGGACTCAGGGTGGCTAACAATAATCATAAATACAGAAACAACAAAATACAACAACAATAGCACAGCACAATAAAATATATAATACCCTTAAAAAAAACCTATGCCTAGTTACAGGCCTAGGCCTAGTTATTAAGCCAGGTCTTAATGGCTATCTGGAAGACTGGCAAGGTGGAGATAGTATGGATTTTCGGAGGCAGTTGATTCCAAAGGGTCAGAACAGCTACAGAGAAGGCTCTTCCCCAAGGCCCAACATTGTTTGGCGGACGGGACCTGAAGAAGGCTGACTATGTGGGCCCTTACTGGCCACATTGAGGTGTGAGGCAGGAGGCGGTCCCGTAGATAGTCTCGCCCTGAGCCATTTAGGGCTTTAAAGGTGATAACCAACACCTTGAACTGCATTTGGAGACTGACTGATAGCCAATGCAGCTTGCTTAAAGTTGGAGTAATGCAGATGTACCTTGGTACACCCGTTATTGCACGTGCCGCTGCATTTTGTACCAGCTGAAGTCTCCGAACGCTTTATTATTATTAGATTTGTATGATGCCCTTCTCCGAAGACTCACATCTTAGAAGTAATACTGATGCTATCCATATGTCAGTTGACATAGCCACACAACACCTACCTTTCTATTCCTTTTGAAAAAGATCTACTGCAATATTCCACCATGTTGTTGAATGAGGGAACACTATTGCATTGTGTGGCAACTTCTGCACTGCTGTAAGTGTGCCAACCACTATCATTTTCCATTGTCTTTTTCAATATGACTCCACAAGCATGTCCACCAAGATCAGGCACGCTCTGTTGAGATAATTCCAGTTTATAAATACCCAGATCTGTAAATGAAGTATTGTCAGAAAAACCAAAATCTGGACCAACCTTTTTCCTCTTCTGCAAGATGTCTGCTGGCAAATAAAAATGGAGTTGTTTCTTCCTCACATGGGTAGCTTCAATCTTCATGCCTTCTTTCAACATGTTGATATTGTTTGCCTGCCTATAAACTAAGATCAAAGATGACAAAATCAAGAAGCTATCCAACAACTCAAGCAACTTTTATCAGCCTCTAACCTGCTATCCTCATGCTGCTGGAACATGTTTCCCAATCCATAAAGCATATATCAGATTGGGTAGTTCAATATTGTCATTCCATCCTTAGGTAATAAAATGAAGCCATAGAGTCTTGCCCCGTGAACAGAAATAAAGAACATTATCTAACCCAGTTTATTTTTTGCAGTACATATGCATTATGAGTCCTGATACTTCAGCTCCTGAAGACTCTTAGATGGTCTAATAGCTCTGTCTTACCAGTAGACGTAATGTTACAAGCAGGGTAAAATAGGGGAAAACCTATGGATAGAAGCACAATCTTTTTTTCTTCTCAAATCTGATTCTTAATTTGACTCTTAATCAGTGGTGGGATTCAAAAATGTTTACTACCAGTTCTGTGGAAAGGCTTGGTGGGCGTGGCTTGGCTTGGTGGGGGTGGCAGAGGAAGGATATTGTAAAATCTCCATTTCCTCCCCATTCCAGGGAAAGGATACAGCAAAGTCCCAATTTCCTCCTGATCAGCTGGGACTCGGGAAGCAGAGAATAGATGGGGGCAGGGCCAGTCAGAGGTGGTATTTACCGGTTCTACAAACTACTCAAAATTTCTGCTACTGGTTCTCCAGAACAGTTCAGAACCTGCTGAAACCCACCTCTGCTCTTAATCAGCATTAACCTTTCAGGAAGTGAAAGCCTAGATACATTTCCCCCCCAAGAGAATTAAGCATCAATTTTATTTAGTTTATTCGTTTGATCATGCAATGAAATGCAGAGGCATACTGGACATGTTAAGTATCATTAAATGGAAGCTAGTGTAGATTTAAAACTAGTTTTTATAACACAACAATGACAAGCTGGTTTAGTCTCCATTAAAGTACCGGTAATAATAAAACTATTACATGTTTTCTAATAAATGGCTTACATAACTTAAAAAAAGGATCTTGTCCAAGAAAAAAATAAATTAATAAAAGAGGAAGACACTGATCTTTCTTCCTAAAGAAATCTAACTTATATAGTTATTCATGTTTAGCTACACAACTCCTATAGTCACACAATCTCATTTTGGGCACTTGGCAATTGGCTCACATTTACAACCAGTTACATTGTCACACAATCATGCTTTGCAATGTTTTTTGTTATTTTCTGGTAAAAAAAAAAAGGCAAAAAAGCACCAATTGGGTAAGCTGGATTTGTCCTTACAACCATGTGATTCACTCAATGACCATCATAACAATTGTAAAATCTAATCTGCTCATGTGGTGACTTAATTTGTGTCTGCAATGACATATGATCAAAATTCCACGTTCAATTGTGGCCATAAATCGAGGACTACCTACATAGTAGGTACAAGGCTGAAATGGTACCATCCTAGTTTCCCTTAATTTTAAAATTTCAGCTAAAAACATTTGATACATACAGAATATAGTTGTCGGCTATGAATAAATTAACTGCCTTGAAATGGCCCTGGGTTGGGCCTAGAGGCAAAAAGGAGCTGTGACGTTCCTTCAATATACCAGGGTGATCCGACATAAAAACAAAAACATGTATGTAGAAGTCAGAACAATCTACATATAGATATATATAGATATATATAGATAGATAGATATTTCTAGTCTGTAGAGAGACAGACACAATGGGATGCTGATAATTAATAACTGACTCTGATGACTCCATAGCTACTGCCACATTGCTATTTGCTGAACAGCTTATCAGTGTATCAGTTTAGAGACTCTTCTTTGCTTTTAAGTAGCTTGCAAAATTCCAGAAAATTTAACAATCAGCAATTGGAAAACTGCTATGAGAAATTTCCAACATATTACTGGCCAGAGGGCTTCACTTGGGAAAACATATGATTGTGAGCTTTGGCTTTTTCTTTCTTTCCTAAGTTGGTTATAGCAATGTTCAGCTTTCAAAAATAGCTTCTGCAGCATTTTCTAGGTTGATTGATTAACTACATTTCACAGGGCACTTTTCATCTCTAAATAAAAACCTCATACATTTTGAATAGTGAGCTTATTTTTCTTCCTCTGGGGAAGGACAAGTCCTAATTGGACTTGCGTGAACACGTATCCAAGGGAGTCCGTTGTAAAACTTCTGTTTAATTCTAATGGCAAAGCCAACTACAGAATCTAATTAAATTCCAAGAACACTGCTTGGACAGATAAGTACTTCCCTACAGCATAGTTAAGAGAAACCCCCATTGATTATACTGAACTTTACACTATTGCCAATAATTCCAAGACTATAGGGAGCAGATTCATTTAAAAGCAGGTTCAATATAGATAAAAAGTGATTAAAAAGTGAGCAAAGCATGTGTTCTTCTGCAATCAAGAAATCAGGATTGTGTCAGTCCAATAGACTTTAAAGATATTTTAAAAATAGTAAATCTTTGGAAAAAACTATTTTAAGGAGAAATTTACTGCAGTACAAATTACGCTTCATTTTCAAATCTTCTGTGTGGCCATACTGGTGTATTGTGGTAAGCCACCCATAGTCACTTAGGTGTGATGGGAGATATACAAATTTAATATGTAAATATTCCTTTCCTCATTTTTGTAAGCCATCTCATTATGGATGACATTTCACTTGGTTGCCAAGGTGTCAGAGGCACTAATGTACTCTAAAGAGAGGTATCCATCTGAAATAATATTAGTCTACTCAGAATAGGACTTTTAAAGGGGGGAAAGTTTACCTGTATCTGTGAATGACTGGATATCATAGGTTAAGTCAACGCTTACACTCTCTGTGTTCTCCAGTTTCTTAAAAATTATTCCCAGAAACCACATTGATACATAATCACTTCTAGAGGAAGAGACAAAAAACAACATATTATCAAATTCTCCAGTGCCAGAAGTGTTATGGGTAAGAGCTAAATGCAAATTACTTATGCATTAGACTGATTTCCTTGCAGAAATTCAGATGTCAACATAATAAAGAACATTATATATTACAAAGAAATTATGGACTTTGCAATGGAGAAGGGTTTTGACTTTTATTATTCTAATGAAGAGAAAACGATGTCTTGGGACCTATAGACTTTAAGGACGGCTCAGCTGGGCTGGACATGTTTTCCAACCGCATACACCTACATGTCCACATTTATATAAATTCACACATAACAGGGCAACACAGAGAGAGAAAACTCAGGCATAAAATCTCTCACTCTCAGCCACTGGAAAAAATAAGGTGAATATTCCTCATCTCACTTCTAATTTAAGAAAATGGTGAAAATACTTCACCAGAAGAGCCCTTCACTCCTATGAGACTAGACTTTCAATCCTGGGCCTAGAAAGTTTAGAACTAAGACGCCTTGAACAAGATCTACGTATTGCCCACAAGATCATATGCTGAAACGTCCTGCCTGTCGGTGACTACTTCAGCTTCAACCACAACAACACAAGAGCACACAACAGATTTAAACTTAATATTAACCGCTCCAAACTTGACTGTAAAAATATGACTTCAGTAACCGAGTTGTCGAAGCGTGGAACTCATTACCGGACTCCATAGTGTCATCCCCAAACCCCCAACACTTTACCCTTAGATTATCTACAGTTGACCTATCCAGATTTCTAAGAGGTCAGTAAGGGGCGAGTACAAGTGCACTGGAGTACCTTCCGCCCCCTGTCCTATTGCTCTCCTATATCTCCTATACCTTTCTTCTATTCCTATATCTCTTCTTCTATTCTTTCATTGATATGTTCTATTACTGTATCTTCTTTTCTATTATTTCTTAGATATATTTTACTATGAGTATCTCCTCTATAACCTTCATCATGTATTTTACTATGTGTATATAGATATATACCCACTAAAACCCTCATTGTGTATTGGACAAAATAAATAAATAATAAAAAAATAATAAAAAAATAATAAGGTCAATGCAGATAGAAGGTTTTACCAAAATAACTGCCATTTTACATTTTTCTTTCTCTACTTGTTTCCTTGCTTCCACACTATAAATTTTCTGGAAGGCCCTGCTTCTATAAGGCACAAATAATGACAAAGCTGACACCCTTCACAAGCTCTCCTAGAAGCTCTGGTGTCTGCACTGGGAGATTTTCTTTGACTTGGAATTAGCAGGAACAGGCTTTCAAAAATAATTTGCACAGTAGCTGCACCACATAGAAGTCTGGAGAAGACATGCAACATCACATTAAGTGCCTTCAAGGGTTGAATGAGGCTGAATGAAGTTGAATGCTGTAGATTCTATACTCTTTTGGCATTTATTATGGCAGGGGTGGGCAATTAATTTTCCCATGGGGCCGCATGAGAAATTGGGATGGTTTTAGAGGGCCGGACTAATATAATTAACTCAGTTCTACCCAATACTGTAAAGACCCAGACACTGGCCTGACCTAAACACCCAGACCAACTCTACAGACCCCTAATTGTTTGCTTTACAGCAACACGGTGCACCACAGTCACTGTGCTGGAGTGTTTGCGTGGTTTCTGTGCTCGGCCGCTCTCAATAGGAGGTCGGGGTCCACTCCAGTGCGAGGATGAAAGAGCTCACCGCGTCTGCTGGGACTCCACTGGTTCCTGCTTTCTTTATGATTCATCAGGAAAGCAGGAACTGGAGAAATCCTGACAGACGTGGTGAGCTCTTTCATCCTCGCAATGGAGTGGACCCCGACCTCCGCAGACCAGTCACAGATAGCGGGCGGGCGAGTCACAGACAGTGGGTGGGCCAGATGCAGCCCGCGGGCTGCCTCTTGCCCAGGTCTGTATTATGGGAACCAGGAATATAATAATCCAGGAACCATCTGAACTATTTTCTCATCAGATTTCTACTGCAAATCAGTCTGTCTGACCTATCCTTACCTGGCTAGGTAGATACAAAAAGAGGGAAATGTGCAAAGGCAAGTTCAAAGTAAGCAACTGTATTCACATTGGTTAGTCCTTCCTTGCAAATACTCTCCTCCATGCTTTAATTCCTTTAGGCCAGATGCATTTATAAACCCAATACTTATTTACATTCTAATCCCCTCGAATAGACAAAAATCAGCAATATTTGATATTTTAAAAAATCCAAACTCCCTTTGAGTCAAACTTTATTAGGTAATTCAAGATTACAAAACATGTATATTTTCCAGTCACTAGGAATTATCACTAGGAATTTTGGTTTAAAAGAAAATAGAAATAGCATGTATCGCTGATATTAAAATTAACTCCACGTTAATTAATAAAAGTAGGTTTGGCTACTTTTCCGAGGGTGCCCTAGCCTCTTGAGATCTGGAGGACCTCTGCCCTACTAATCCTTCAGGGGGGTATAAAAAACTCACATTGGGCAAAGATCAAAGGGAGCCCAAGCAAATGTAAATGTAAAGTAAATATGAGGTTTTGGTGCTATGATATGGTGTTGCTTTGGGGTTCAGTTGGTTTCATTTCTTCTCTTTTTAATGAATATCGTTATGAACCGTCTAGGATTTGTATAAGATAGGCAGCCATATACGTTTTATATAGAAACAAATAGATAAATGAAAGTGTGCTTTGGTGAATCTAGAGCTCCCTCAAAGTTTGCTGAAAAGAATAATTAAAACTATTTAACCCAAATATGTTTTTCAAAAGGCAATTGAACTTTCTTCAGAAATGAAGAAGCTTCTTGGATGAGAAGCTAAACTTCTTCAAGTAAAAAACCAAGAAGCAAAGAAAGTTCAGTTGTATCTTTGGGACAACCATGACCTGGGTTATTTGAGAATATGTATAAATATAAAACTATTTGATAAAATATAAAATCCAACAGTTAACAATGGTGTACCTTAAAGGTTTCAAATCAATTGTGACACAACAGAATAGAAATCTTTATTAGCCAAGTGTGATTGGACACACAAGGAATTTGTCTTGGTGCACATGCTCTCAGTGTACATATAAGAAAAGATGCATTTGTCAAGAATCAGAGGTACAACACTTAATGATTGTCATAGGGATCAAATAAGCAACGAGGAAACAATCAATATTAATCACCTTTGTGCTACAAAAGACTAAAGGTGCCTCCCATATAAGTAACTGTCATGTGCCTCCTATATTTCCCCACTGCTTACTACTTTGTCTCATTATACAAGGAAACAACTGAGGATGCAAAGACAAACAAGACAGTCAAGGCTTTCTAACTAGCAGTGTCATTCTCTCTTTAAAAGTAGACATCAATACAACACAATAGGGTTAACATTAACTCACTCTTTGTACTGATCTCTGTTTCCACTGAAGGACTGTGGATTTACATGGGCAAGAGTAATGAATTCATTTCTCTCCAAGTGTCCAACAAGCACACGAATTTTAGACTCCACCAAGCCAACCCTACAAAGAGAAAATCAGCCTTGGTTAGCAATGTGTCAGAATACCAAGAGCTACTAATTACCTTTGGAAATATAGATGCATTTGAAGGTACAATATATCTAACACCAGAGAGGGGGGGGGGCAGGGAGGGAGGGATGGAGGGAGGGAGGGAGGGAGGGAGAGAGAGAGAGAGAGAGAGAGAGATTGATTTAATATTGAAAAATATTGTCACCCCAGCATTTATAATTCCTTACATCCACAGGATGAATGCTGGTTTATTTCAGAAATAAAAATATCCATCATGAGTTTGAAAAAATAAAAATCTGTAAATTAAAAAGCGCTAGATAATTAGCACAACAAAATGCTCAGTGTCATATAGCAACCATATTTGAATTAGACTTGAGGAAAAACGATACTGATTTAGGGGGTAACATCATCTCCTTTTTTAAGGATTAATTTTATATATTGCCCATCAGCGTCAAAGTAGTCTTTGGATCCACACTACCTTTTTCATAATACATAATCAACCAGAGCTAATCTGATAATTCTCTTTGGCTGCAAGATGGTGTCTGAAAGGGTTTAAATCTGTACAAATACTGCAAATCAGTTGGAGTATAAAGACAGAAAAATTATCTACTTTTCCAAATAGCCTTTGTATTTTTAATATTCCTAAACAATCAAAGCATATATTATATGCATTATATAATGCATATGATAAAATTATTTGTAAACTGTTGAAAAGTTTTTTAATTGATAATTGCTATGGGGTCATTTGATCTTAATATTCATGTGCTATTCCCCACTTCCAGAGTGTTATGAGTGGAATTTAAAAGCCCTTTTTCATTTTTAAAGAGTATCAGCAATCAGGTTACACTGTAGTACGTGATCTTCTCCCACAAGGACCAAACTGAGTATGTTAAGCTCTTACTCAAATGATACATTAAGGATCAGGATCTCAGTGAGCCTTACTGTCCCTTTATTTTTTTCAGTATTTTAAGTTTAATTTTCCCGCATTTATTAAGATTGCTTAAAATCTATGTTGTGTATTTTCCTTTGTTAATGTATTTTATTTTATGCTTTGTTTTTCTGTCTGTCTCTGCCTGCCTGCCTGCCTGCCTGCCTGCCTGCCTGCCTGCCTGCCTGCCTGCCTGCCTGCCTGCCTGCCTGCCTGCCTACCTACCTACCTACCTACCATGATTCTGGGCAGTGAACAATCATTAAGCAATTAAAAACAATTATAGTATAGTACAAAGTTAAATATGTGTGCCAGATAAGTAAAAATGTTATTAGGGTTCCAAGTAACACCCCCAACAAATAAGACTCCGAGACTAGGCATTCCTCAAAGTTCCATTTTATTAGAGCTATCATATTGGCACATCTCGGAAAACACAAATCCAAAAGCTTCCAGGTTTTTCCCACCCAAAAGAAAGTCCAAGTTCCTGCCCAGCATCCATGTCCATCACATGGTCCAAGCAATGCACCATCCCAACTGGTGATGCCTCCCGATCACACTCCTCCAGGTGTACGGTAGAGTGGCTTTGACTCTTGGAGAAAGGAATGTTAGTTTGATTATATATTTCCTCATGCAATTTCACTCCCCCCGTTTCCCACAGGCCTGAAGATTAAATGCCCAAGATGGTTTCCAGGCCTAACAGCTATCATAAATGTGAGTATAATCAGGGGCTCTGAGTCCTTCACACTCTTAGAGCCCCAAACCACAGCATAAAGCCAGATCTATCAAAGGACAACAGGTTGGGGTCATCTTCAACTCTGAAGGAAGAAAATTCCAGGAACAGGAACATTTTAATGTTGTTTTTATGCTTTCACAATTAGAACAAGAAAATATAAGAGGCAAAACTGCATTACTAACTATAGCAAGACCTTTGACTAAAAGTTCATGCCAGAATGTTGAACTTATGGTATGTCAGAACAGCTACTCTTCGGAGGAACATTTACAATTAACAAGAAGCTACTATGAGTAGTGACTTTGGAAATATAGCATCTCAGTATATGAAAGGAAGTAAAACAAGAATGAATATTGTCTAGCTGTCTCAACAAAAATAAGAATGACAAGATTCCAAAGATGACAACTGGAACCAAAACTGCAACTTGAAACTTTTGATCAGAGGACTTCAAACTTGGCAACTTTAAGTCTTGAGGACTTCAACTCCCAGGATTCTACAGCCAGCTAAAAGTTCCCAAGTTTGAGGACCCCAGCTCTTGACAGTCTGAATTACATGGACAAACAAGTTTGTTAGCTGAATGAAAAACGCTGTCATAAAGCGAAAAATGTGGATTTGCGCTAATTATGATGACAGCATCAACTAGCATTAGTGAATTTACAATTGAAAACGAAGAAGTGATTGGGGTACATAGTTTTATTTTCTTGGACTTAAAAATGAAGATTGATAGTTAACCAAAAAATAAAGAGCATGTTAATTGTAGGATGCACTGTGTTAAACAAGATCAGGAAGGATTATGATACTCTTAAAATGAAGATCAGAATATTTAAAGCAAGATTCTTCTCAGTGCTGATGGATATTTCTGAAAGCTGAATATTGAAAAAAAACAACATACATATTTCTGAAAGTTCACACCTTAGAATTATAGATCTGGAGATGTTGACTAAGAATGTTGATATCTGGACCCATTAAAGCAATAATAAATGCCAGTGATGTAGGACATAGGATTTTGTTGC
The DNA here is from genome assembly GCF_031021105.1 of Erythrolamprus reginae. NCBI lineage: Eukaryota > Metazoa > Chordata > Lepidosauria > Squamata > Dipsadidae > Erythrolamprus > Erythrolamprus reginae. The sequence goes on along the minus strand of NC_091950.1, from coordinate 385,359,485 downwards.
TCTGTCATAATTTTCCTGATAAGATTCAGGATGAATGAATTGAATCAACAAATAAAACCAAAGAGCACTTACACTTTGAAAAGTTCAAAGAATCCCTTAAATTGAACCATAATAAACTGCCAGCAGAAACAAAGACAGGCAGAGCTACAAGAGGTGACTATTAATAGTCCACTGTTTGATCACTAGAGAATTCCAGGAAGCAGCCTGAAAGAGTCCAAATGCAGAGCAAGGGTGACAGAAACACAAGTCAAGATTTTCTAGTAGGTGACTTTTTTCCAATGGAATTCTTATATAGCCCCAGTGCTAATTGCGGTTGAATTAGCAATGTTATTATCCTCTCCTCTCAAGGAGGCATGCTACAATATTTGCCTTTGCTCAATCCTTTGCAGCTATCACTTGTTCTTGAGGGAGGCATCCTACCAGAACCTGCCCCCTGGGTCTTTCTTGTTAAGGCTCATTGTGTCCCAAAACTGCTGTAGGTGCCAATTACTGTTTGATCCCTCAAGCTGCTGGTCTGTCTCTTTAGTTTCTGATTCAGGGATTCAGACAAGACCATAATAACCACAAGAGGAATCAATTAGTGAACCCTGGTCTAATTAACTATTATTTACTCCTTTGAGATTATGTATAAATAGAAAGTCATTTGAGGCATGCAATGTGAACCTACAATAGACTATTAAAAGTAACTATTTTGATTGAAGAGAAGAAGAGAATGAATATGTATTTGTGTATTGGACAAATAAATAAATTAAAAAATAAATAAATAAAATAAAGAGGATGTGGTAGCGCAGTGGTTAGAATATAGTGGTGGCACTCCAGCTCCAGCGGTCCTTGGAAGAAGCCGATTATCTAGGTCCCCGGCAGTTGGGTTTCAGGCCCGGTTACAGCACGGAAACCGCTTTGGTCGCATTGATGGATGATCTCTGGCGGGCCCGGGACAGGGGTTTATCCTCTGTCCTGGTGCTCCTTGACCTCTCAGCGGCTTTCGATACCATCGACCATGGTATCCTTCTGCACCGGCTGGAGGGGCTGGGGGTGGGAGGCACTGTTCTGCAGTGGTTCTCCTCCTACCTCTCTGGCCGGTCGCAGTCGGTGTTAGTGGGGGGTCAGAGGTCGACTCCTAGATCTCTCCCTTGTGGGGTGCCTCAGGGGTCGGTCCTCTCCCCCCTGCTATTTAACATCTACATGAAACCGCTGGGCGAGATCATCCAAGGACATGGGGTGAGGTATCATCAATATGCGGATGATACCCAGCTTTACATCTCCACCCCGTGCCCAGTCAACGAAGCGGTGGAAGTGATGTGCCGGTGCCTGGAGGCTGTTGGGGCCTGGATGGGTGTCAACAGACTCAGGCTCAACCCGGATAAGACGGAGTGGCTGTGGGTTTTGCCTCCCAAGGACAACTCCATCTGTCCGTCCATTACCCTGGGGGGGGAATCATTGACCCCCTCAGAGAGGGTCCGCAACTTGGGCGTCCTCCTCGATCCACAGCTCACATTAGAACAACATCTTTCAGCTGTGGCGAGGGGGGCGTTTGCCCAGGTTCGCCTGGTGCACCAGTTGCGGCCCTATCTGGACCGGGACTCATTGCTCACAGTCACTCATGCCCTCATCACCTCGAGGTTCGACTACTGTAATGCTCTCTACATGGGGCTACCTTTGAAAAGTGTTCGGAAACTTCAGATCGTGCAAAATGCAGCTGCGAGAGCAGTCATGGGCCTACCTAGGTATGCCCATGTTTCACCATCACTCCGCAGTCTGCATTGGCTGCCGATCAATTTCCGGTCACAATTCAAAGTGTTGGTTATGACCTTTAAAGCCCTTCATGGCATCGGACCAGAATATCTCCGAGACCGCCTCCTGCCGCACGAATCCCAGCGACCGATTAGGTCCCACAGAGTTGGCCTTCTCCGGGTCCCGTCAACTAAACAATGTCGGTTGGCGGGCCCCAGGGGAAGAGCCTTCTCTGTGGTGGCACCGGCCCTCTGGAACCAACTCCCCCCGGAGATTAGAACTGCCCCTACTCTTCCTGCCTTCCGTAAACTCCTTAAAACCCACCTTTGCCGTCAGGCATGGGGGAACTGAAACATCTCCCCCTGGGCACATTTAATTTATGCATGGTATGTCTGTGTGTGTGTCTGTTAGCATATGGGGTTTTTTAAATATTTAAATATTTTAAATTGTCTGATTGCTTATGATTTGTTACTACATGTTGTGAGCCGCCCCGAGTCTTCGGAGAGGGGCGGCATACAAATCTAAGTAATAAATAAATAAATAAATAAATAAATAAATAGTGCTGCAGGCTACTTCTGCTGATTGTTGGATGTCTGCAATTTGGCAGATTGAATCTCACCAGGCTCAAGGTTGACTCAGCCTTCCATCCTTCTGAGGTGGGTAAAATGAGGACACAGATTGCTGGGCGCAATATCTGTAAACTGCTTAGAGAGGGCTCTAAAGCACGGTGAAGCGATATATAAGTCTAAATTCTATTACTATTGCTATAATCAGAATGTCATAGTTTGTTAAATAAATCATAACGGACTTGGCTGTACATAGTATGCCAATCCATGAATTATGACTTATGCACCATAATGGATAGTTTCAAACAATGTGCTAAGCCAAAGCAAGCAAAAAACATTATGGCTTAGTAGAATATAATCATAAAACAGATTGTGTAGTTAGAAATTGGACTGACCTGATATTAGACAGGAATTACATGATGGGTGGGCCTACAACTGGGTGCATCTTGCAACTCTCTTGATGTGGTTGTGTGCAGAGAATTTAGCACTGAGAAAATTTAGCTTTTTTCAATGTTTTTATCCCTTTATGCATGTAGACACATCTGAAATGATGTGGTTAAAGCTTGTCAAAATATAGAAGTAAGAGCAAGCGGTTAAATAAATTGAAATCTTAAAATAACCTGAGTAACTTACAAAACAATGTATACAAAATAGATGAGATTATGTTGAGTTTTCTAGTCATACATTGTAAATAATAGTACCATATTATTAATTTGGATGCTTGAATATAAGTTGATTTGGAAAATAAATGTTACTGTTCCTAATGACAACTCTGAGGGAAAGACATTTTCCCCCAATTCCTTTTTGAAATGCTTTTGATTTTAAAATTAGGATTATCAGCATATAAAAAATAGCCTTACCATTCCAAATGATGTTCTTCAGTTGAAGAAACAGCAGTCAATACAATATAGTGCCTGGAAAAATACAGAACTAAAATTTGATATACAGTATTTAATAGTTTTAGTTTTAAAACTAAACTATCAAGACTACAGTTAAACTACTTAAAACTGTACCATTCAATCTTCAATTCTTAATTTTATTTATAATGCTATCTTTTCTAAAATCTTCCCTAACCTTGAAGTGTATTGATGTGCTTCTCCCACATTTATTCTCCCTTTTGTGTAAGTCTAAGGAGGCTTCGGCATCATTCAAGAGTGGTAGAAAAGCTTATTTTTAAGCAAGACAGTTTATCAAAAATGGAAAATGGAACAAAAGATACTTGATTGACATAGATATGAATGTCTAATACAAATTCATGATTCCTACTGCATGAAATACAGTTCAGGGAGCAGTTGAAGGATTAACCAATTCTTGTTTTAGCCATTATATAATATTGATAACTCAAGTGCATGTACATTTTACAACATTTTGGAGCAGCTAATCTCACTACAGCATATCCAAATAATATTTCCAAAAAATTTGAAAGTGCTAATTATAATTTATGGAATTGCACAAAAATGTGGTACTTGGTTATCTAAAGGCCATCTTTTTTGTACAAGATGGGTTAGATAAGATGTATTGTTGTGTCAAAAATTCCTGTGCAGTGCCTAGCATACAAATCTAATAAATAATAATAATAATTTTGTTGATTTCAAAATATCTAAATATAAATCTCTACAATGAAAAAAAAATCTACATATTTTCAAATAGAAAATCAATACATTCTTTTTTGTTTGCCGTACATTAGCAGTTTATTATTGGATTTATATTCACATTAGCAGGATAATATTTGGCACTCTATTTGAAGAAAGCAGCTTGATCTATTAGTCAACATGCTACTGCCACAACCATCTAACATTTGTTATCCGAAGAATTGCCTTACTTTATGTAACGATAAGGCTGGCCTTGGGTGTAGCTGTTTGCAGTTGCATTGCAAGATTAATTAAATTATTTGGGCACAGATTATGTTCTCTAACTTTGGTAACATTTGTACCTTATCATGGGCAAACTACAGGATAATCCAATATATTTCAAAAGTAACAAATAAATATTGAAAATTAATAAGGAGTCACCACTGCAAATATATAACCTAACAATGTTAAATATCCTACCCTACCCAGCTATCACTAGGCACGTTACTACTACACTGAGATTTCTTCTATCCAACACATTCAAATTAATCTTAGCTTTTTAATATATGCTATATTTACACTGTTGTTATTTTAGTATATGCTTTTACCCATAAGATGTTTGGGATTCATTGCTAGCTAAAATACAGAATATTTAGTTGCTGAAATGTGAATTCTGAAACCTTTGGTGATCTTACATACTTATACTTTTGAAAAAAGTTGGGTGGCTCAAGCAGCTTTGGCCAATCCCATTTTCCTTGAAGAATTTCATCTGTAACCATGAGACCTGTTTAAATATAACACATCTATAGTCAGTGCTTTACAATAAACAGTTATAAGTTCAGAAGTGTCGGTTCCACTTTGTCTCAAATGTTATTGAGACTAAGAATAATGAGAGTTCTAAATCATAACAAACTTCATCAAGAACTTTTCTCAACCTCCAGTATCCCATTGTTTTTCCCATTCTAATACTCTTCCCATTGGGGTAAATTATAAACAGTACCACATTTCCATCTCAACCTTTTCTATTTTTAGGACTGGCATCCTTTTCCCAAACTACATGGGAACACTTTGTATCTCATCTTGGATACTCACTAGTAATAAATGGATGTTATGAGAAATAAGAGCTGAGTATGAAAAGAGAGAAGGGGAATAATATTTAATTCTTCATCTAGACGTCAAAATCAAGACTCCCAGTGTCACATTTCTACAATCCTTGAAACAAGAGATGTCCAAAACAGAGACTTCTCTGTGAATATTTTTCAGCCCATTCACTCCTGTCCAATGAGCAATTCTGCTGTCGTTTTTAAGAAGATTATTGTTTTCTCTTAAAATGCTAAAGAACAAGGACAGGAATAAAGCCAAGCAAAGTTAGCAACAATTACATGAATGCTGTTTACTTGCTTCGCCTGGAGGAAAGGGAAAATGAAGTCGATCTCCCTACCCACACTAATCAATCTCTTAAACCCTAAAAAATTCAAGGAGAAATTGCTTCTCTGTCCCAAAGAATGCCTTTCTTCCCTAAATTGTGATGAGGTGAAACTGGGAGAAGGATGCCAGGACAAAGCCTCCCTTATCATTTTAAGAAATGTCTGCAACAACCAGATACTAATACAGAAATAGCTTCATTCATAGGATAATTTTATCTATTTATCTATGTCTATTTATCCTTGGTTGCTTTTGTAAGTTGCATAGATTCATTTCAACTGAAGTGGTTGGTATCATAATAAAAAGAAAAATAAATGAAACTTATCACTAGACACCCATCTTTGAAAAAAATAACAATATTGCTCAATGAAAATGCATTCCCACTAGGTTGCCAGTAAACAAGAATGACCCAGAGCACTTTTTTGTATCCATTTGTAAGAGGAAAATGCAAAACTCTTCAAACAATTTATCCAGGAAATAACAAATTGTTCTTACTCTCATATGCAAAACATAGAGGCAATGGAGATTACCATATTTGAATTCTTCCATCATGATTGCTCGGGTTGATGTGGACACATTATATGTGGAGTTCTGCTGTGGATAGGCTGGAGTGATAATGGGCATTAGATGATACCGGTCAGCTGGATTTACCTGTCACAGATAAATAGGTGATTCCATAAAGAACTAAGTTTCACAATATGAACCAAAATTCTCACCAATCACCAACTCCCCAGCTGGCTTTTAGAAAACCAAATATAAATGTTAAGTCTTAACCTCCATTTGAGACAAGGGAATATAACATCAATCTCTCTTACTGTAACTATTGTCTTTATATCAAAGATAATCCAGGCAACCTATTTTATGCAAGTCCTTTATAGCTGCTAACAGCATATTACACAACAATGTCACAATGCCTTGCATGCATTTTGTTTTGAAATGAGACAGGGACATTCATCTTAGAAGTAGATTTTGTTCCAAATATTAGCTGTCATTCTCTGTGAACATTTCCTCTCCTCACATATTGCCCCACACAACTCAAAGATTCTCACAGAACATATAATCTCTTAGAAGAATGGATACTGCAAAGTTCCCCCATCAAGAACTGTTATTTATTGTCATCTTTACAAACCCTGGGGTCCCAGACAGGTAAGTTGAGATTGCTCTCTTCAGGTTGTTTCAGCAAGACAGGATTGGGCCATTCCCTGCAAGTAAGAGAGATATGTTGTAATTCTGGACAGCTATGTTTCTTTCAATCTTCTTGAACACATGCACTGTATATGGCCTCAGAATTTGCTCTGTCCATTATATTAATTTTACATAATGCTAATATTATATATATCGGCAATCTCCCAAAACCTGAACTACACAAAGGAACTCTACATTCACCTTCAACCGCAACAACACACGAGCACGAAATAGATTTAAACTAAATGTCAACCGCTCCAAACTTGACTGCAAAAAATACGACTTCAGCAACAGTCAACGCCTGGAATGCACTACCTGATTCTGTGATTTCTACTCCTAACCCCAAAACCTTTAACCTTAGACTATCTACAATTGATCTCTCCTCCTTTCTAAGAGGTCTGTAAGGGGCGTGCATAAGCGCACCATTGTGCCTACCGTCCCTGTCCTATTGTCTACTTTTTATCTTTACTTATCTAATGTTTTATATGTACAAATTATCACCCTATAATTGTTTGACAAATAAATAAATAAATAAATACATAAATAAATACATACATACATACATACATACATTACAAGCAGTAGAAACGTAAGCTCTCCTACCTTTTCCAATATGCCACCCTCCAGAACTACAACATAACTACAACATAACTTTCCATCAACCATGCCATAATAGGCCCAGAGTTGTCCTGCACCCTGGCCCCAGCCACACCTACCCAGTCACCCGCGACAATCAGGCCATGCTCACCCTCCTCTCCCAGGAGAAATAAAATCCTGATACAGCACACAATGGAATCAAATTTGACACCCCTGATGTAAACCAATTTTGAATTGAATTCCTCAGAAGAAATTCTATGCCAGATACATGTTTTCAGCAAACCAATTTGGATAGCAGAAGGCAAATCAGGAAGAGATATGATTTCAAGCCACTTGACTTGCCAATCATAGCTTAGTGTAATGTTTTGTTGGTCTCTATGCATTGCTTATACAATAGAGGCCCAATACATTAATCAAAAGTTGTCAGTCTATAATAAAACCTGCATTGCTTACACAGTAGAGGCCCAATACATTCATCAAAAGTTGCTTTGGATAGTGGGATAGGTTGTCTATTCATTTACTAAATAAATAAGTAAATCTTACCACTTTGAAAAAATTAGGAAGAATCTGTGAACAAGGGTTGATGCCAAAGCATTTGGGTACAGCTGACAGGTCCTTGCCACCAGCATGGCCCAAGAAACACCACCAAGGAATCCCAGCATGTTGGAATAAATTCCACGCCCTAAAAGTAGATATGTGACTCAGTATCTCAAACAGTCTCATTCATTATACTGGTGTAGGCTATCATTGCTGGCATCAATGAAGCAGTGATGAGCTTTGGGCTGAATGAAATATGTGTTCTTTTCTCCTGTCACAGTTTCTAGTGAAATTTCAGGACCAAAAGAAAACTAGACTACAATCATTCAGCCTGCTTTAATCTAATTAAAGTTAGTTCATTTTCTTTTCTAAACCAGATAGGTTAAAAGAGATGAAAGAAATAGACTGTATTTTTCGCTATCACCAGTGAATAGTTTACACTTAGTGAAATAAGCAGCATTTTGGGTATAGGAAAGAAATTTAGAACACAAGCATAATGCAAAGAAGGGGAAAAACATGACTACTAGCAATATTTCTAAAATTAAGACAGAAACACTTCACCTCCCTTACCTAAGTAAAAGGCTAAACTCTCAACCCCTTTTAATTAACTCAGACTATGAAATCTGATGACAGATCCCTTGTATCTAACACGGCACAACACTCAGAAAAGCCTAAACACTCAAAAATTCTGAAAGAGAATCTTGCACATCAGCCCAAAGACTGCATTAACTAACAGTTTTGAACTTCCTAGTAACAATTTTCTGTATACATTTGTCATTGAGATTTTGATTCTAGCAATTACTTTCCTTTTGAAAGTATTCCACCTTGTGGACATTTGTATGTTATATGCCAGGCAAGCATGGAAAGGGTTGAATATAAAAGCCACCTCTCCTGTTTCCTGCAAACCTGGGTTAGATAAATAGACAACTCTGTGGTGCTAATTTGCCTTGCTTCCCTTTAAGGACAGGCAATTTGGACAACCCGGCCAAGGAAAACAGATGCAGCCCATGGTCTCACTGTCCACACTCCACCAGCAATAGTCAAGGATGATGCCCTGGGTCGTAATTCAAGCTTATAGATGGGTTACTTATATGAATTATATATGCATTTTAAAATAGTTTGTTCAATGCCCTTACAGAAGAGTCCATATTCAGTTGTCAAATGCAGGATTAATTTGATAATAAACACTTTTTGCTTAATAGTAAGTGGGTATTTTTTAAAGGAATAAGGCATTGAAAAAAATATGGAAGAATTAGCAGGTATAGCTAGCCAAGCTTAGCAATAAAATGTTTTTAGTAATAGGAAAGATGTCACAGTGATTATTGTCAGTATCATCACCCTTCCATCAATTTATCCCCCTCTTCCTGTCACTTGAGTCCCTATACTTCAGCTCTAACAGCATCATAGCAGCACCTATGGCACTAAACATGCAGCAGTCTGAAGGCTGACCATAACCATATGCTATAAAAGCTCTGGGTGGTTGACAAATGCCATTGTCATCTTGCAATACGCAAGTGGTTATTTCAAAGCCTTAAAATTAGAATGAATACTAGGGTTCTTGTCAGTCAATAGAAGCACTGATTTACACCCAGCCTACCAGATACTTAGGAACTGAAGGTGCAGCAGCAGAAGGAAACAAGGATCAGTGACTTAATAGCCAGCCATCAACATCCTAATTAACAACTAAATGCTATGCATAATCAGGAATCAAAGACTATATAGAACAGCCCAGTGCACATATTCTGGAGAAAGAGAAGTTGTCGTAGATCTGTACCTGGACCCCTCTCCAGGTGAGAGTTCAGAGGAGGAGGGAAGGTGCTTAAACCGTAGGGAGCATCCTTTGGCATGTGCAAAGAAACAGAGATATTGGTTTAAAAGGTCATGTATTTATTTTATTTATTTATTAGATTTCTATGCTGCCCCTCTCCAAAGACTCGGGGCGGCTCACAATCCCTTGATTAAGCTGATATTATGTTTTAAAGTTTATCTAAAAAAGAATAAACTACTTCACTCTCACTGGAAAATATTAATGCCTTTCAGTGTCCAGAAACAAATTACTTTTTTTCCTGTAGGATAACTTCAGAAAATGCCAAGACTAGTCATGTCTGCTATTATATGTACTTTCTAATAATGCACCTTCATAACCAATAAGAATGAGAAAGGTACTGTGGCTTCTCCAATATTTGGATTGAACTTTTTCAGCAATATGAATTAGAAATTACAGACGAATGTAGGATATAAAGTGGCTCAGTGGCTAAAATGCTGAGCTTGTTGACCAGAAAAGTCAGCAATTTGGCGGTTTGAATCCCTAGTGCCGCCTAACGGAGTGAGCTCCCGTTACTTGCCCCAGCTTCTGCAAACTTAGCAGTTCAAAATCATGTAAAAATGCAAATAGAAAAACAGGGACCACCTTGGTGGGAAGGTAACAGAGTTCCATGCACCTTTGGCATTTAGTCATGCTGGCCACATGACCATGAAGACGTCTTTAGACAGTGCTGGTTCTTTTGGTTAGAAACGGAGGTGACCACCATCCCCTAGAGTTGGGAATAACTAGCACATATGTATGAAGGGAACCTTTGCCTTTTACAGGATATAATTGGTACATAATTTTTATAACAAAGTAAAAGTTGTACATAATTTTTACATAATTATGTACATATTATATCCTGTACAAAGTTGTACAGGATATAATTTGTACATAATTTTTATAACAAAGTGAGTGCAAATCTAATTTCCAATGAGGAACAGTTCATCATATTTTCTTGGTTATACTACTGAAGAAACTAGTTTCTTGTTTCTCATAGGAACCTGTGCTAGTTGCCAGGCCCAGGAGAGGCTTTGAGGTGACATTGTAACAGGGCAAATACAATATTTCTGTTCTTGTTCTTACATAGGACTGTATTCTTTTAACAGAAAGATGGAAATTGGAGGTCTTCTAGTCCAATCCCCTGCTTGAGCAGAAGACCCTACACCATTTCAAACAAGTAATTGTCCAGTCTCTTCTTAAAAACTTCCAATGATGGAACACACATAAACTTCTGAAGGCAAGTTGTTCCACTGATTAATTGTTCTGTCATTTTTACAATCGGGTGGACGTCCAGCTCAAATACCAATGCTTAACTACTTGATGTGGGTTAAAGTAGGTTTTGAGCATTCAACAGGAATGGCAAATACATACCTACCACTGTTTTGCAAACATTAGACACATGTAAATTCGTTTCAGGATCCACTAAATTTATAGTCCAACTACAATTATGAAGATTTTCAGAAAACATTCATATATGACAAAGTCACTTGGCTTACCCTAAAGAGTCATTTCAAGGACTATTAAGCCCTGCAGCTGATCTATTAAGTACTTACGCTTAGCCCACAGTTTAATTGCTCTCAGTGTCAGCCTGAAGTTCTCCTTGTTTGGTACCAAATGAAGTATTTCATCAGTGACTCTGTAACCTGCAGACAAACATTAAAGTTTCATGTTAAACAGGCAAAGCACGAATAATAACAAGCAATGGTCTACAATAGCATTTTTCAGCTCCCCGCTATCCAGATTCAGTACATCACTGCCAGGAATTCCCAACCACATTCAGTAAATGGAATGTAATTTAACGTGTCTGAAACATCCCAGGTTGGAAAAATGTTGGCACGTAAGGTCTTTGTTTTGCTTAAGTCATCCTGGAAAAAAAATAGCAAAAACTGGCCTGAAACAGTAATATTAAATATTATCCTACATTTAAAAAATACAATATTTGAAAAAGATTATTTACTCAACACAGTGCATTTTATCATATTTTTCCCATATCCAAGGATTATTCTGAATAGTCGTTATTTAAATCAAACTGCTACAACTATTATGCAACATCAATAAGGTTGGAACTCTTTTTAATATTTTCCACCCATTGCCTCTTGGTCTGCTCTCAGGTGCTTTGGAAAATAGGTTGACCCCCACTTGAAAAGTGTTACATGCTATTTACACCTGTGTATGATGAGTTCCATCATGTTTTAAGCAAACTGAATTTCAGAAGTCGAAGATTCAGGCAACCATGCATATAGTAAGCTTTAACCATTAATAACAGAGTTGGAAGGGACATTGGATGTCTTCTAAATCTAACCTCCTGCTCAAGCAGGAAACCCAATACCATCTCAGACATATGGTTATCCAATCTCTTCAGCGTTGGAGCACCTACAGTTTCTGGAGGGAAGTTGTACCACTGATTAATTGTTCTGTCAGGAAATTTCTCCTTAGTTCTAGATTGGATTCCATTCCTTACATTAGAACATGAAACACTCAAAAACACACATTATTTGAACATCATTGCCCTGCTGTTGTTTCACAGGTTTTGAGAAGACAAGACAGTTATTCTTAGCCCAAGTCCTCAAGCCAAGTTATAAAACTGCATGAAGATACCACACTAGGGAAAGCTTTGAAATTACCATTTAAACTCCGAATGCATCTGATATCAAGGGTTCTCAAATATGCATCATCCCTAAGGTCCAGGCTATCTGAAATGCTTGGCAGAGGTAGTCTTGCAAAGACCAGATCAATCTAAAACGTAAGAAATGAACATTGTATCTTAGCAATAACTCTAACAATGTGCTACCAAGTAGCAGGCATTCTGGTTTGATCTATGTATCTGGCTCAGAAGGTAGAAGAAATAATCTCACAAAATTCCATACATATAGCCTGTATAATATTGTACTGCATCACTCTTGCAATTCATATGCATCTCCTCTGTAACTATTTAAAAAAGGCTGCATAATGCTAGCCACCATAGCAAACTTCTGCATGCTCATTACACTTAGTACAGCCAGACTTCAGTTTTGCAGAACTTACTTCTATATTCCCCATACCCTCTTATCAGCTGAACCCAAGGCCGTGTAAATTAATAAATTTCTTCTCTATTTCATATTTGCATTAGTAAGGCATAACCTAAGTTTAAAAGTTTGCCTCTCAGTCTGCTAACATATGACATAACATATGATATTGTATATATCTTTCTTTAATTTACATGTATATCAGGGTACCAACTATCTTTTCATAAATGCAAATCATTTTACTTTTTTATGTTGACACAGAAATGCCTTATTTCCAATTTCCAAGGAGAGCTATTTTTCATTTGCTTGGATTATTAGTATTATTTTCCAATGCTTTTCTTTTTGATTATTAACCAGGAAAGATAAATGTTGGCTGATTTTTTTTAATGCTAGCGATCATGTCACTGTGAGGACCAATGGAAGCCTAGTTTAAATTTGGTCCCAGTGGAGTCTGGAAAAATTCTGTTACCTAGTGCTCAAGCTAAGTGCCAAACCATTCCTGATCTAAGCTTACATCTCTTGATTCACACTTGGAGAGAATCTATATAGCTATATGTCCACTTATCCAAAGATCACTTTAAGAACAAGTTCTCCACTTGAAAAGGACCGCCTGTATCATCAAATTCAAATTTCCAGCAGAAGCTATCTACAGTACATAAAAGGATAAAAACTATATTTACCTCAATACCATCAAATTCAAACTTGATTACTGGTACATATGCATCTTCTACTGCCTGTAGGAAAGATTGAAAAACTTTTTACTTGAAATAGTTTTGAATTATTTCACTGCTTCCAGAATGCAGATATGCAACACAACCAAAGATGTAACTTTTCCTAAAGAAAAAAAAGAAGGCTCAGAAATCTCAATCTCCCCAAAGACATAACTTTTGAATACCTCAATAAAAATCTATCATATATTTTTAAAAACAGAAAGTTTGTTTTTATTAAAATAAAGTTTAAGTTTTACATACACCCCATGATAAAAGATGATGATGATGATGATGATGATTATTATTATTATTATTATTATTATTTAGATTTGTATGCCGCCCCTCTCTGTAGACTATGATTATAACAATCCTAGGTTCTATATGCCAGACAAGAGGTAAGAAAGTACTTTCTAACAATTAACAGAATAATACTTAGAAGGGATCTTGGAGGTCTTTTAGTCCAAACCACTGCTCAAGAAGGAAACCCAGCCTATACCATTACAGGCATATGGTTGTCCAATTTCTTCTAAAAAACCTCCAATGTTGGAGCACCCAAACTTCTGGAGGCAAACGTTCCACTGATGAATAGTTTTAAGTGTCAGGAAATTTCTCTTTAGTTCTAGATCAGTAATTCCCAACCTTTTTTTGGCCATGCCCAACCCAAGCATCTAAAATCCTGAGGCCTACCCCCGCCCATGACATATAACTCTTATTATTATTCATAAAGTGAACTACTCTTGCAGAGGAAGCCTAAAAGGCCATTAACTAGGTTTAAATAAGGTTCCAATTGCCCCTATTAAAAATGAAATTGTCCCCCTGTGGGGCGTGGGGCACACTTTGGGAACCACTGTTCTAGGTAGTTTCTCTCAGTTAGTTTCCATCCATTGTTTCTTTTTCTTTTCAGGGGGTTTGGATAATAGGTTGTCCCTTTTCTTCTTTGTGTCCCTCTTATTAATTAACTATCCATATTATTAACTACTCTTGAATGACCCACTATCCCTGGATTTTAATAACAACAACAACAACAACAACAACCACCCTTACAAATTCAACTTCAGAAAAACGTAACTGGCAAATATAGGCAGCCTTTCTATAAAATTGCTTAGCTATAGCAATATTTTTTGCTTTCTCTTATTCATGCTTCTGTACGTGGGAACTTCCCAAAGCTAAGAAAGCAAGAGAGGATAAGAAATAAAGCTTTCATATTGTGGCAAATCTCCTGGGTTTAACGGCATAATTCAAAGTTGTAATTTTTGATGCAATACAAAGAAAATGAATAAATAGAAAATAAGCAGGCTAATTAAGTGTCCACCTTTGCTGCCTTCATTTTTGGGAGAGTATGTCTTACATGTCCCTCTAAGACAGAGGTCTTCAAACTTGGCAACTTTAGGATTTGTGGACTTCAGCTCCCAGAATTCTGGGAGTTAAAGGCCACAAGTCTTAAAGTTGCCAAGTTTGGTGACCCCTGCTCTAAGACTCAAAATAGCTCCCAGATCATCTTATTTAGAGCGGTGTTTTTAAATGTATAACTTTAAGATACATGGACTTCAAACTCCCAGAATTTTGCAGCTATCAGGGGAGAAAGTCTAGAAACATTAATTTGGAGCATAAACCTGAATGAATCTAAACTCCAACTGATACAAAATAAAACATGTTTACATATTTTTGTATCCCTTCAATACAGCATTTCTGAACCTCTCAAGGCTTGTCAATAAACAGCTTTCACACAGTGCTGCCCAATCATCAGGTGAATGACATGCACACATGAGATGGTTAAAAGCAAAGCAAAGTGACTTACTCTCAGATTTCTGATGCCATCTTGGAGCTTTAACTTTTCAACAAATGACTGGAAGAAGTCTGATCTTTCTATGTGTCTAGGGGCTACACAGAGTGCGTCTATGTCAGCACCTACCGAAAAAATAGCAATTAGTTGATGAATATGTTCAAGACTGTTTATAGCCTATAGTTCAAGCCTTTTATAAGCCGATAGGTCTATTCATTCCAGCTGAAATTATGTCAATAATGTTGTCCAATGTATCTTACCTTTGGTGTGGACTCCAAGCCGATAGGAACCAAATGTGAATATTTTGCCATCAGGTCTGGATGAGACTGAAGATGGCAAGTTCTACAGTAAAGTAGGAAATAGTTTTACTTTGAAAAGATAAGTCAGTGATTCCAATAATGTATACAATTATATTTAACATGTGCGCACATAGAGGTACAACAGTGTTGTACCTCTATGTGTGCTTCCATTTTTTTTACAGTTAACATCCTCATTAATTCTTTTATTCTACAATTTCAATTATGGTCATTATTCCAAAACATGTTTTGCCGTCAGTGGTAAGATGGCAATGGTCTTAGCTAAAACTGTTTGCTCTTCCCAGAAGTTTCTTATGCAACTCTTAATTTTTTTAAAACTTTTTTCTTCTTTTCCTCACTTATAGCATAGCTACTCAACTTTAAGCCATTTTATCAGCTGTTACCAACCACTCTGAGTGCATTTATGGAAATTACACAACAGACTGGCATGTTCCGGCATTATGCTGAGCTATAATGTACTGAAGTTTCCCAGTTTTATCATGTTTTGTAATTTTAGCCCTTGAAATCTTCAAGCCATAATTTATGATTTAATGCATTCTGTAAGCCAAGTCAATTGTAGCTTATCCACCAGTCTTTGAGCAAATACTCAGCTAAGTAAAAAAACTCAAGTAAGGTGACATCTTGTCTTCAGCCTTTGCCTGTCTCCACCTTGGAAAGGAAATTTTGCAAAGAGAGCTTTTGTTAGAGTTTGACTTTATCAATGATTTAACAACAATGATAAGTCATGAGCTTTCCAAAGCAATCAAATATCATTTGCTGCAAAGTCTTGTGGCTTGAAAGATTATCCCAATTGCCTCCAAAATAGGGCTGGCAGGAAGTAAGGGAAAATGGAAGATGAAGAGCTCCATGGAGGGAACAGCTAGTTGTCTAATACATGGCAAGCTACCTGTAGCTTGACAGCAAATGTCTCTCAAAAACAGCTAAATCTCTATTACTCTCAATAAAATTCTACAGTAGCTTAAAACAAGATAAATAGTCTGGAGGAGTCAAGCTTTGACAAGCCTCTTACCTTATTTTCAGCAACTTCTGCAATCCAGTTTTTAACCAAGTGATTTAGTTTGTCAAGAACAGCTAACCTGCAGCAAGGAAATATTTAATATAAATAAAACATTTAAAAAGTGGTACTAAAATGGTTGCCAAGGGTTTTATCCTATTGTAATTCCACCAAGAAGAAACCTTACTATTATGACTTTGGTAATTAGAAAATGTTCATTTGAGATCAGCAGTACTACATATACTCCCTTTTACCTGCAATCCAGCTCTTCTTTCTCTTCAAATACACCAAAAGGCTTCAGGGCTTCAATCAATTTCTGCGAATAGATATAATCTATTTCCCTTGGTGGTGCCAAACTAATGGGAGAAGTAATTCCGTAGTGCCTTTCCAGCTGGTTCTCCAAATAAGTTCTGCACAGAAAATTTACATAAATCAAGACTAAGGAGTTTATTTTTCTCTACCACATCCAACTCCTTTCTTAATTTATCTGATTTAAAGTCCAGCATTTGCAGAAAAAGAAGCTATTATAGAAAATAACCTCATAAGTGAAATTCTACAGTTCAAGCAAAGTCACGTTTCCATAATATTAAAAGCTAAGGTGTCTACTAATATCATTTCAATTTTCAAGATAGCTTGAATCTTAAGGCAAAAAAGGCTTTTATAGGGAAAGCAGCATCACTTTGCTGGAAATTGAAATTTTAGAAATTCTTAACAGTTTTCCAAGTATTAGACTTCAGTGCATGGATACACATTTAAAGAGCCAATCAGTCTATTTTGGCTTGATTATTGCAGTACATTTGTAACTTCACTTTTGCATGCCTTTTACAAACATAGAGTGATTTGCAAGGTTTGCATAATCTTTTCTAACAAGGGATGATCCAACCCAAGTATTCATTTTTTTTCATTGTATTATCAATATAAATTAAACTAATATATTTCAATTAGCTTTTTAAACATTTTGATATGTTTGACTCAAAAGTCAAATACAGTGATCCCTCGATTATCGCGAGGGTTCCGTTCCAAGACCCCTCGCAATAATCGATTTTTCGCGATGTAGGGTTGCGGAAGTAAATACACCATGTGCGCATGCGCGCCTTTTTTTTCATGGCCACGCATGCGCAGATGGTGGAGTTTGCGTGGGTGGCGGGGAAGACCCAGGGAAGGTTCCTTCGGCCGCCCAGCAGCTGATCTGCTCGGCAGCGTAGCAGCAGCGAGCAGACGAAGATCGGGGTTTCCCCGCCGCCCACGCAAAGGGGAAACCCCGATTCGGCTCCTCGCTGCGCTGCCGAGCAGATCAGCTGCTGGGCGGCCGAAGGAACCTTCCCTGGGTCTTCCTCGCTGATGCCCCCGCTCGCCCGCCCGCCCGCCGCCCGCCCGCCGCCCGCCAGCAAGAGGGGGAGAGATAGAGAAAGAGAGAGAAGGAAAGAAAGAGATGAGAGAGGGAGGAAGAGAGTGTGAGAGAGGAAGAAGCAAGATAGAGAAAGAGAGAGAGAAAGAAAGATGAGAAAGGAAGGAAGAGAGTGACGTCATCGGGTGGGAAAAATCGCGATATAGCGTTTCGCGAAGAACGAGATCGCGAAAATCGAGGGATCACTGTACTGTAATTCAATTATATACAGAAAATAGAAGTGCTCAGTAGATAGTTGCCCCTCCCACAATTTGGCACATTACTATATGAAACAGATCACTGCAAGTACAGGTATGTCTAAAGCAGACCCTTACTCCCCTAACCAACTTCTTTCTATTGTACTGAATAAGGCAAAAACATAATTTTCACATATTCATGTGCAACTTTTTCCTAACAGAAAGTCATGCTTATAGAGGGAACATTAGCATTACTTTCCAGCATCATTATCTGCTGATCATCTCCATTTCAAAATTCTAGTTAGTTGCCTTTTATTTAAACACTCTAAATCATATTCCTGTGTGATTAGAACAGGAGTGGGCAACTTTTGAATATATTGGGATGCATATGGTTCTTCATGAGAAAAGCGCCTACCGTGAATTGAATTATGATAAAATATGGTAAGCAGAATTTTTTAAAGGTTCTTGTGGGGAGGGAAGTTTTTATAATATTTGAGATTTGGCTTTTAAAATTAAAAAGCCTTTAAGCAGCAGCAGTGAGATTTCACACTCACTGAACTTTTTTCTTCCCTTACTACAATCCTGCAGTTTATCAACCAAGGTGAAACAGACATGCCCAATTCATTTCCCAAACCAAGAATTTTCTAGAAAAAGAATTCACCATCCCTTCAAACCATCAGGAATTCCTTGTTTCTTTTTTAGCTACCTCAATTTCAGCAGCACAATTTCCTTCTTCCAATTGTTTGCCTGTTGTTTCTGTCAAACAGCATTCTGAAATGTTTGTTGTAAATCACACTGATCAACCGCAATAGTCTACTCCACCTTTTAACCATTGTTACTCCCAAATAATCAGAGAGCAGAAATGCTTCCATATAGGGAAGAGGGATTGTTTATCTAACCCAATATTATTGATTGTGGCAATGGGTTCCAGGCAAACAAATCTGTTCCATTATCTGATCCCTAATCCCTTTAGACTAATAATAGGAAAAAGATCCAGTCTCTTCTAGTAGGAAAGCAAATGCTCTACAAAGTAATCTCTTCTCCAGCAGTGAAACTGACCACAACAAAGATTTGGGCAGCAATAAAGTATACCAGAAGGCACTTTCAAAATAAGTCCCACCTTTCCTTTAAAAAAAAAGACCAAAAATGGCCTATGACCTATCTGGATTATTATGGGAGGCAAAATAATTGACTCAGGAGGTCACCCCTTCCTACATAACATATAATTTTGGAAAGGAAGTCTACAATCTCTTCCCTTCCAGTGTCAATATCTTCTCCTTGTTTATGAATATTTTCCTGGTTTAGTATTGTGCCTATATTAACCTTTCTGACATCCTCCAGATGATCAATACCACAGAATTCTCAGCAATGGCCAGACCTCCTGAGAAATTCTGTTAGCTGGATTCCATCCATCTGAGGGTGGATCAGATTAAGGAAGACTGTCCTACATGTAGACACATTCTCTGATAAAACCATGGGTTCCTGAGAGGGTACTTAAGTCAGAATGCAACAAAAATATTAATGACTGGGAGAAATAAGAGGAAAGCATGATTGTATGATTTTTCTCCCTTGATGTCCACCTGATCACTATCAACTATCCAGTTGTTAAATATATTTTAAACAAAATTAATGGGGATAAAGGCACATATATTGTATGCCATGAGAGCTTAAAACCAGCCCATCTAGGTTTAACTAATGAGGAGACCAACTAGGGTGGAAAACTGATTATAAAGCTAGAGAATCAAAAGGGTCTACAAGCTCATAGGTTACAAGGGAACCACAGGGCTGAGCAATCTGAACCCAACAGGATTCATTTTCAAGGAAGTATCTGAGATTGCACAGTAAACAGCAAGGTGGCAAAAGGAGCAGATTATGCCCAACATACTGCAATTCTTGCTTCATCCTTCACCAGAGATGGCGGTTTCATTCCCAGATCTATAGCACATTACTTAATACCTTAATTGTTCTTAGCCGCCCCACGTTTTCGGAGAGGAGCGGCATACAAGTCTATTATTATTATTATTATTATTATTATTATTATTATTATTATTATTATTGTTATTGTTATTGTTATTGTTGTTGTTGTTGTTGTTATTATTATTATTATTAATTACAAAAGGGTAAAAAAGTCAACACACTCATAGACTTTGGCCATGCAATGGTGCTTGACATCTTTTTTTTAGTTCCAAATTTAACAGGTAAAAAGCTCGCCCTAGGGCGGAACAGGGAGCTATCTCCTTAGCTGTCTTCTTCACCTTCTGTTCTTAACACTGTCCTTCAGGAAATCTAATTATGCCTGACCAGGGTTACCTTGCTATCAGAGAAGGAAGCATACTGCCTCAGAGGACAATAATGAATTGAGAATAAGATGTTCCATATAGGGTCATGATCTCTATCCAGGTTCCTTACCACACATCACAAATTAAACAGAACAAACAAGAAGGGGGGAGGATGCATTTTTATGGGTTTCTTTATGTTATTACTGTTATAACTGACTTTTATTATTAAATTTTAACTGTTTTATTGTTGTTGTATTTATTCCTATTGTTAGCCGCTCAGAGTCCATTTGGAGTGAGCGGCATATAAATGTATTTTTATATATATATAAAAACATATATACATATAAATATATGTTTTTTCTGTTGGATTTAATTTTAATTCATTAATTTTAATTTTAAATATTCAGCAAAAATATGTTATATATATATATACAGTATTCATCTGCCTTATATTAAGAGCCTATGAAAAAATGGCCTTTCAAAAATGGCATAACCTGATAGAAATGATTCAATCTAGCACTTTAGGGCCTACTACCTCATTCTCTGCAGGTGTAGATTAAGTATGCTCATCAACAGCAGGGAAAGACAGTGATACAAGCTAACTGCAAGGTATTTGGGAGCAGCAGGAAAGGATAAATATATTCTTGAGACTTCCTAGATACCTTTCTAAAAAACAGCATTTCAGACAGAACTTGGGGAACCTACCACACTTCTCTCCATTAAATTAAAAGCCTTAGTTTTCAGTATCATGACATTTTTACTTAATACACTTCACCATAATAGAAAGAATAGAATAGAATTCTTTATTGGCCAAGTGTGATTGCACACGCAAGGAATTTGTCTTTGGTGCATATGCTCTCAGTGTACATAAAAAAGATACACTTATCAAGAATCATGATGTACAACACTTAAGGATTATCATGGGGGTCAAATAAGCAATGAGGAAACAATATTAATAAAAATCTCAAGGATACAAGCAACAAGTTACATTCATACAGTCATAAGTGGGAGGAAATGGGTGACAGGAATGATGGGAAAAAACTAGTAGTAATAGTGGTGTAGATTTAATAAGTAGTTTTAAAATAAGTAATTTTAAGGGACTTAACTTCTACTGTGCCAGAGACATAAGAATTAGCTTGCGGATGTTAAGTGTGGATGCTTGCTTTCATACACAAAGTACTGGGGAGGAGAGGATAAACCACAGGGATCTCAAAAGAAATCGAAACGCAAGGTACTTTTTCTTCCCTCTCTCTGTGCTGTGAGGTTTTTGCGCGCGTGTACGAGTCCCAGCCAATTGATACTAAAGCCACGCGAAGTACACCCACCTTCCCAAATTTCGACGCGCATTGGTGGGATGACGGGGTCGCCGCGCAATACCTTTGGAACCCCCCGTTTTGAGTTTCTTATCCCCCCAGAAAAGTGGCTCGAGCTTTTTACGGTTTTGCTTCTAGCGGTCGCATTTATCCAAAGTGCTCTAGCGAGTTAGCGGGTTCCATAAAGCCAATGGAAATTCTGAGCTGAGCGTGGGAAGGGCAGAAAACGTCAGCAGCAGAGACCGCAGCGGGTCACACGCGTCCACCACGCTTTCCTCACGCGAAGAAGAGCCCGGCGCCCCACTCCCAGGCTGCCCTTTCTTGACGTAGCGTGGCAAGCCTACGCCCCCCCTTACCCGCACGTCTCCTTCATGCCCACCGCCAGCATGAGTTCTGCACGCATTGACCGCCTCCAACGCGCGCACAACACCTGCGTTCAACCACCACCACCTCCCCTAGTCTCTTATATAGGAAGGGAGGAGCACTCGCCACAACACAATAGCAACAGCGCCCTCTGCTGGAGCGGTCTGGTATAAAAAGCGGTCCGCTAGCGGATTTCCGTTGTCTCTCGGCTCTTTTCCACTACACGTGGAGCAACTGGCTGATTGCGTGAATCTATGGCGAAGGTTTTGGGAGATAAATGCTTCGGAAAACTCACAACCATCCTCCCTCAACTCGAATCTCGTCGTTTAGTCAAACCGGTCTTTCCCCCCGTTCCACTACCCTCCAGTGATCTGGGATTACAACTCCCATGCTGGTGGAAAGTTGGGCCCAACACAAACTTTGAGGGAGAAGATGAAGGTGTAAACTCTGCAAGGTATCCATGCTTGCCACCCTATTGCCTGAGCTGGAGCATTGGAAGACCTGAATCCTGAGCCTGGAAATGCTCAGGATCTGGTAGGGATTAAATAAGCTCCGGCTAAACACTGCCAAGGTTGAATGTTGGTTGTCCTTGTTCGGATAGCATTCCTCCCACAAGGTTTTGCTCATGGCTCTTTCTCAATTGATGAGAAATTCCTCTGTAAGGAAAATCATGGCTTGGGGGGGAGTGCTGCTCAGCTTCAACTGCTGTGCCGGTTGTGACTCTACCTTGACCAGGATGTGCTCCAAGGATGGCAACACATGCCCTGATCACCACACACGTTGATTACTCGAATGTGCACTATTTTGGACAGCTTTTGAGACTGGCTGAGAAGGTACAGCTGGTTCAAAGGGCAGCAGCAATGCTCTTCACAGGACAATTCTTGACAGTCGAATTTTATCCACTTCCTGTGTGGGTTGCTGGTAGGCTTCTGGCTCAATTCAAAGTACAGTGGTAAGTACAAAGTACTTACAAACTTAATTCGTTCCGTGACCAGGTTCTTAAGTAGAAAAGTTTGTAAGAAGCAATTTTCCCCTTTTTTTAAAAATTGATTTTTCAAGACAAAACAAAGATGTACACAAAAACATGCAACATAAAAAAAGAACCCCATACTGCTCCGCTCTTTTCAGAAGTAAAAAAATGGAAATAAAAATCCTATAGATCGTGTTAAGAAAAGGAAGAACAAGTAAAGGTAAAAAAAGAAAAGAAATATATACTATATATGTTATTGCTATTTGCAAGGATTTACATAATTTTGTACCATCTAATAAACAGTATAATATTTACGGTGATATTCTTTTATTCAGCCACTCGTAGAACGTATACCAAATTTTGTAATATTCCGATTCTTGTCCCTTTAACCGCCCTGTCATCATATCCATTTCAGCACAGTCAATAATTTATTTATTATTTCTTCTTCTTTTGGGATTTCAGTGTCTTTCCATTTTTGTGCACAGGCTATCCTGGCAGCCATTAAGATATGTATTAATAAATATTGGATTTCTTTTTTATATTTCTGAGTAGGGATTCCTAGTAAGAAAAATTCTGGCGTCTTTCCCACTTCCTGTTGAGTTATTTCTTTTAGCTTCTATTTACTTCTCAATTAGATTCCAATAGTATTTAGTTTTAGAGCAAGTCCACCATTGGTGGTATTAGGTACCTATCTCTTTTTTGCATTTACAGCAATTCGGTTGAAGGCTCGGATACATTTTAGAAAGTCTATTGGGTGGCAAATGCCATCTGTGGAACATCTTCATCTGGTTTTCTTTAAAGGCTGTGGAGTTTGTTATCCGCCAGCTATATGTCCATAGATTTTCCCAATTATCCATATCTATGGAATGCCCAGTATTCCTGCACCAGCTGACCATGCTGTCTTTTAACATATTACTTTCTGTTTTAGACCTGATCATGTAGTTATAAGTCTTACCTATAATTTTTTTCTTGATTTTTCATGATTATTTAATCAAAAACAGATTTCTCTTTCTGAAAGATGTAGATCTTTTTATCAGCTAATAATCTTGCTTGGATCTGTGCATATATCCACCAGTCTATCTGGAGATTCCTAGAGAGGCCCCACAGAGGCTACTCCCCGTCTTTTCCGGCCCTGTTTCCTCCCAAGAGATTCCTAGATAGGCCCCACGGAGGCTTCTCCCCACCATTTCCGGTTACAGTTTCGGAGGCTTGGGTTTGTAAGTAGAAATGGTTCTTGAGAAGAGGCAAAAAAATCTTGAACACCCGGTTCTTATCTAGAAAAGTTCGTAAGTAGAGGCATTCTTAGGTAGAGGTACCATTATATGAGTTATCATCTTAAAGTTGCTTCATCCAGTTATTATATTCAGTTATTCTATATCAACATAGAATCTTTCTGGCCAGTATGAATACTTAAAGGTTGATCCCCACACTCTGCCAGGCTTATGGAGTAGAGGCCTGGTGATAGGGCTTTTTAAGTTGGCCTCTATTCCTTGGAACCTCCATAGTGAGGATGTCTCCTTATACTAAGCAAGTCCAGGTGCTTAACTTAAAACCAGCTAGCATTTTGCCTTTTCCCTATTTCACTGTCAGTTGTTTGGACCTTATATTATGTTTTTCATTGTGTATATCAATTGTGTTATTTTCCTCCCAAGGTCCTAATCAACTGGAGCAGTTTATCAATATGGCAAATAAATACGTTTATAGTTTTTTTTTTTGTTTTTTTGTCTTGCTCTGTTGTTGCTCTGTTGTATATTGCAAAAGGTGTCTTTTGTTTTACATTTGTCTCGGCTATGTTTTTGCTATATCACTTCATGCCAACAGACTGAAAAAAGTGGTGGGAATTTAATTGATCCTTTCAGCGTAAACAAATAGATTATCATCCAAGAAATATTCTGTTCTAAATGTATTTTGACTTTTATTTCACAGGCAAAATCAGTGTTCTTTGTAGGAAATGTGGTACCCACAGGTAAAGGATGGGGATGTATGTATGTATGATGTATGTAATGTAAATAATGGTATGTAGGAATGAGCTTGGGAGTCAGATGGAAGAGTCACACATTAGATGATGGTCAGGGAAGTGGCAGCTGAGCCCATGGAATAGAACATGGCAAATGTCTGAAAGCGACTCACTGTAGTTTCTTTGACTCTTAAGGTGAGGAGGAAGATATGCTTTCAAACTTGAAAGACGGTACTGTAGCTCATTTTAAAGGTAGTGTTTATACTTCTAGGTGTGTTTCTTGTCTGGACTACTTCTCAAGGCTAACAAAATGGCAGTCATGATGATAAAGTCAAAGCCCCACACTACCATGAAGTGGGTTTTCTCCGTTTAACCTGGCTCCTATGCTCAGGTCTATGTGACCCGAAATGAAATTTGAGACCCTGTAGATTATTTGTCATGCAGATCTGAAACTTGTGATTAATTGACTTTTCCTCATTTGAGGGGTTCTTACTATGAGTGTGGGGTTTTTTTCATTTTGTTTACTTTTTGCTACACGCTGATTGTTACATTTAGTTACACCCAAAACAGTACAAGTGTATAGTAAATGCAAACACAACAGCAGGGTTAACCTCACCCCCCCTTGATGCCTTACAAATGCACAAGACACATAAAATAGGAACAGGGCTTTGATTGTGTGGGTATGGCTGCCATCTTGACTTTCTTTAGCCCTCGTATAGTTATAATCCTGGTGCTTCTTCTCAGTGGCTTTCAATACCATCCACCATGGTATCCTTCTGTGTCGACTGGAAGGGTTTGCAGTGGGAGACACCGTTTTACGGTGGTTCTCCTCCTACCTCTCCAGTCCAGTTGACGGGGGGACACAGATCGGATCCTAGGCCCCTCTGCTGCGGGGTTCCTCATGGGTTGATTCTCTTCCCCCTACTACTTAACATCTACATGAAACTGCTGGATGACATCATCCAATGACACGGGGGGGGGGGGAGAGTTTCCATCAGTATGCCGATGATACACAGCTGTACATTTCCACCCTGTGTAAATTCAATGAGGCAGTGGAAGTGATGTGCCGGTATCTGGAGGCTGTAAAGGTCTGGATGTCCGTCAACAGATTCAAGCTCAACTCTGACAAGACTTAGTGTCTGTGGGTCTTGCCTCCCAAGAGCAATTCCATCTGTCCATCCATTACTCGGGGGGGGGGGATTTTGACTCCCTCAGAGAAGGCTCACAACTTGGGAGTCTTCCTTGATCCATAGCTGAGGATAGAGCAACATGTCTCAGCTGTGGCAAGGGAGACTTTTGCACAGGTTTGCGTGGTCAACCGCTTGTGGCCCTATTTGGACAGGGAGCACCTTCTCACAGGCACAGTCATGCCTCATCACCTCGAGGCTGGATTACTGCAATGCGCTTGACATGAGGCTACATTTAAAGAATGTTTGGAGACTTTAGTTAGTCCAGAATGCAGCCCTGTGAGCTGTTATGGGTTTACCCAGATACACCCATATATCTCCATCACTCCACAAGCTGCACTGGCTTCCTTTTGGTCTCCAAACACAATTTAAAGTGTTGGTTATTACCTATAAAGCTCTACATGGCTTGGGACCAGATTACTTACGGAACCGTCTTCTGCCTCACACGTCCCAGCGGCTGGTCAGATTCCACAGAGTCGGCCTTCGGCCCTGTGGTCCCATTGACTAGACAATCCAGCTGGCGGGACCCTGGAGAAGGGCCTTCTCTGTGGTAGCCCCGGCCCTCTGGAGTCAACTCCCCCTGGAGATTCGTAATGTCCCCACCCTCCTGGCTTTTCAAAAGGCTTTAAAAACTCAGCTTTGCTGGAAGGCCTGAGTGATAACACCTTGCTCCAGCCAATAGTGTGTCAGTGGAGTGGATGAGTGATGGACGATTGGGGTTAAAAAAAATATTATGGGGTTTTATAATGTATTAAGTTGTTTACTTTTGTATGCCGCCCTGAGTCCACTGAAGAAGGGTGGCCTATAAATTTGATTAAATAAATAAATATTTCAGGGATTTGTGGTGACCACATGTAATCTACAGCTGTTTTTGGCTCTATAACAGCATATGCCAGTTCCTTACTCCAAATGCTAGTTTTGGGGCATAAATATACCAAAATATATGTGGTTGTTATGGACCCAAATTCCTCAAATCCTCAGTTTTTAGGTCAGGGAAGCTGATCTAAAATGTACAGCTATCCTTTTTTTTTGTATCTGCATATGCCTAGAATGTAAAGGGAAGACATATCTTCCTGCAATAACATCCACTGTCTGCCCCCCTCCATTATTACAACTCCAGGGTGCCCACCAATTACACTGTGGCTTTGATTGCTTGCATTAAATCTCCAGAGTGAAATACTGTCATTAAACTGGACAGGCTATTGCGCCCGTTTCCCTCCAAATTGAAGCCCAGATTAATTGTGGTGCTGGCAAGCTCTCAAAACAGTTTAGGAAGAAGAAGCTAACCATTAACACAGTGGAGCCACGCTTATTGCACCAGCCTTGATACGGCCTCTTTCTTTGATCAGCTCACTCTCTCTCAGCAGGCCCCAAAATAGCCCCAGGGTACAAGAGTGCTTCCATTGCAATCATGTTAATTTTGCTTTTAGTTTGTCTTTAGCGGTTGGAGATTAATGAATAAAAGTGGTGTTTAAATTTACAACCAGGCCTGTTCTGATGGCTCAGTGGTATCATCGCCCCTGGTTTTTTGACTTTGATTATCTGAGCCAGTCATCTACAAAAAGGAAAAAAAAGAAAAAAGAAATCCATCTTCTGTCTAGAGCATGGAAACAAGAAATCTAATGGAGGGGCAGGGGGAAAAAACAGGTGGCATAAAGACGGATCCCTTGAGATGGCTTGGTACTCTACATTTTGCTAAGTGTACGAAGAACAAATGGTTTACCATTGTTCATCTTCTGAACTGAAATACTGCATGAACTGGTTGGTTGTACACATGGAAAAATAGGTTGCTGATAGTGGATGTCATGAAACATAGTGCATGGTTGTTGTTTTTTTAAAAAGACCATATTAGTTGTGTTTTAGTAACCCTGGTTGTCTAAGGCTGGCAGACAACTTCTAACTTTTTGTTACAGTTATTGGGGTTTTTGTCTCTATAATTGTGGATATTCTTTCTAGTTTTCAAAAGCCTTTTTTTCCCCAAACTCATGTTTTTGAAATGAACTAATTTCAAAAACAGTCCTCATGAAAAAAATGGATGAACTCTATTTTTTAATCAATTTTGAATTGTCAAAAACAATGTAAAGATATAAACATGTGCCATTGGCACAGAAATCTAATTCGTGAGCCACAACCACTTTTAGCCAGCAAATAGATTTGCACTTTTAAAGGCATGGCAAGGCACACAAAATTGCTTGCACTGTGAGCATATCCCATGCACAAAATGACAGCTGTGGTCACAAAAATTACCACAATACCCTGTAAAAGCACTGTGAATCAGTATATAAATCTAAGTGCTATTGCTAAGTGCTGTTTTTAGCAATAAAGATCATTTTTGAAAAAAATAACTGCTGTTGTTTAGCAAGGAGTCAGTTGACTGACCCAATTACTTGCAATGCTGCCCTAGATTGTTGGTTCCATTATAGTCCAGACATGACTATGAGTCTAGTGTTTAGCATTAAAGTTGGACAGTAATACAGGTATTCTGATAAAAGATCTTGTTAAGATTTCTGTGCCAATGGCACATGTTTATATCTTTACCCTGTTCTTGACAATTCAAAATTGATTAAAAAATAGAGTTCATCATGAATTTATTTTCACAACATCTCTTTTCTCTCTTTTGTAGGGTAGGCTATGGGCTCACATCTAAAAAACACACTGGGCATTTTGTGCATACATATCATTTCATGTACAAATACTGCAAATACCCATGATGAAGTTTTATCTTAGGGAAGGAGTGTTTGGATGTATACAGAAGGATGCGGATTATTCGGGTGGAATGAATGGGTGGAGTGATTGTATGAGTGAATGAGAAAGCCAGGGGCAGGAGTTTTAATTAATTGCTGTAAAATAATAATAATAATAATAATAATAATAATAATAATAATAATAATAATTTATTAGATTTATATGCCGCCCCTCTCCGAAGACTCGGGGCAGCTCACAACAATAATAAAAAAACAATATAGCGAAACAAATCTAATATTAAAAAGAAGCATATAAAAACCCTATCATATTTAAAACCAAGGAACACATACATACCAAACATAAAATATAAAAAGCCTGGGGGAAAGGTGTCTCAACTCCCCCATGCCTGGCGGTATAGGTGGGTCTTGAGTAGTTTACGAAAGACAAGGAGGGTGGGGGCAGTTCTAATCTCCGGGGGGTGTTGATTCCAGAGGGCCGGGGCTAACACAGAGAAGGCTCTTCCCCTGGGGCCCACCAAATGACATTGTTTAGTTGATGGGACCCGGAGAAGGCCAACTCTGTGGGACCTTATTGGTCGCTGGGATTTGTGTGGTAGCAGGCGGTTCTGGAGGTACTCTGGTCCAGTGCCATGTAGGTCTTTAAAGGTCATAACCAAATTTATAGTTTAGTTTTATACAGAGGTGTGCGTGGGTGGTGCGTGGTTTGGGATTGAGGAAGTGGATACAGAGTGGTTGGGTCAATGAATAGAGCCCCATCTGCTGAGTGTGCAAACAGAAGCAGAAGGGAGCACAGATTTGACCCCTGGCTTGATATGAATGGGATACCTTGCCTGCCGGGGAGGAAGGAGGCCACTGGGGTGGGAGTAAGGATCTCTGGGAGATTGGAGAGCTGGAGTATTATGATTGTGACTGGGAGAGGTAGATATGGCGGGAGCCAGGGGGTAGGCTGCTCTCAGGGAACTAGGACTCATTATCTTAGAGAGATTCTGGCCCCTCTGATTCGGGTTCATCGGGCACATCTTATATAGCTGGTGACATGGGATCAATGTTCTCTCTAATTTTTTTTTGGTGTGGGCAGAAAAGTATAGTGTCTGAGCGGCAGTCCCTTCGGGACTGAGCAGCATAGAAATATAAATAAATAAACAAATAAACAAACAAACAAACAAATAAATAAACAGGAAAAAAGTTCCCTTCTTTTTTATTAAAAGAAATTAATAAAACAAAACCATCTCTCTCTCTCTCTTTCTCTCTCTCTCACACTCTCTCTTTCTCTGTCCCCCTCTTGCTCTCTTTTTCTCACTTTCTCCCTCTTTCTTTCTATCTTGCTCTGTCTGTTGCTCTCTCTCTTTCTCTCTCTCTCTTTCTCTCTCTTTCTCTCTCTCGTTCTCTCTCTCTTACTATCTCTCTCTTTTTCTCTCTTTCTCTGTCCCTCTCTCTTTCTTTCTACCTTGCTCTGTCTGTTGCTCTCTCTCTCTCTTGTTCTCTCTCTCTCTTCCTTTCTTCTCTGGAGGCTGTGGAAGGTTTTTCTTATTTTGAGTTGTATGGGAAGTGCTCTGGGAAAGCATTCTGAGCGAAGGGGCTGCGACTCGAGAGGGGCGGGCGCTCCTGGAGCGCACGGAGAAAACCTTCTTATAGCCTGGGAGCGCTTCGGGAACACCTGCACTGCCCCTCTTGCAGCCCCTTCGCTAGCGGCCGGATGAGGAGGAGGAGAAGCCGCATCCGCCACCACTGCGGGAGGAGCCGTGCCCCAAGGTGGGAGGTGGAGGAGGAGAAAGCCGGAGAGAGGGGTGGATTGGGCAGGCAGCAGCAGGAGGCCAGGGGTGCGAGGGGGCCAGAGGCGCCTGGGGCAGGGAGCAGGGAGGCTTGGCACCGGCATCGGCACTTCCGCGGCAGGCAGGGGCGGGCGGCGCCTCCCGTTGCCCGGCCTTAGAAAAGGCTGTGCAGAAAGTTGTTTTGGGGCGCACGGCTGCGTACCTTAGAGGTAACATTGCATGGGATGTCAGGGCTTTGGCCTTAGGTTGCTGCTGTTTAATGCCAGGTCTGTTATCAATAAGGCCCCTCTCATCCGAGATTTACTCTTAGAGGAAGGGTCTGACCTGGCATGTATAACCGAAACCTGGCTGGGCCATGAGGGGGATATTCCCCTTTCGGAAATGTGCCCAGACGGGTTTCAAATAGTGCATCAGCTGTGACTCTAGGGAAGGGATAGAGGAGTAGCAATTATTAGTCCTCATAGTATCCCTGCCCCAGAGTTTGTTGGCTGTGAATCTCTACTGCTGAGGTTGGACTCAGGGATTCAGTTGGGTTTGTTGTTGACGTGCATGCCTCCCAGCTGCATTGCAACAACCCTGTCTGTGCTGCGAGAGGTGGTAGCCAGTTTGGCGATGGAATTCCCCAGGCTTATGGTGTTTGGGGATTTCAACTTGCCTTTGCTTGGCGAATCCTCAGAGCTGATTCAGGAGTTTATGACTTCCATGACAAGCATGGACCTGTCCCAAGTAGTTCAGGGTCTGACTCATGGGGGGGGCATACATTTGACCTAGTGTTTCTCTTGGGGCAATGGAGATATGATCTGGAATTAAGCGGTATAGATGCTTCGCCGTTGTCATGGTTAGATCATTTCCTGCTGAGGCTGGACTTTAAGGCATCACTCCCCCATTGCAGGGAGGTGGAGCTGATAAGTGGTTCTAACCCAGGCACCTAATAGACCCTGAAGAGTTCCAGAGGGAGTTTGTGGAAATACCAGACTTCCTTGTGCACAATCCAGCTGAGTCCCTGGTGGTGGCCTGGAACAAGGCAGCATCAGGGGCATGGTGGTGGATCCAGGAGAGCTCCTAGGTTTACCGAGGAACTCCGGGAGATGAAGCACCAGAAGAGACATCTAGAGTGACACTGGAGAACCAGTAACTACTACTAGACTCACAGCTAGGATTAGACCAACATCTGACAGCTATGGCTAGGGGGGCCTTTGCACAGGTTCGCTTAGTGCACCAATTGCGACCATACTTGGACTAAGAGGTTCTTCTCATGCCACTTATGCCCGTATCACGTCACAGATTATTGCAACATGCTCTACATGGGGCTACCCCTGAAGAGCATTTGGAGACTACAGCTGGTCCAGAATAAAGCTGCGCGAGTGGTTGTGGGTGCACCTAGGCACACTCACACTACACCAATTCTCTGCAGACTGCACTGGCTTCTGATTGGTCTCTGGGCATAATTCAAGGTGTTGGTCATTACCTTTAAAGCCCTATGTGGCTTAGGGCCAGACTATCTTCAAGACCGCCTTCTACCACACAGCTCCCAGCAACCGATAAGGGCCCACAGAGTTGGTCTTCTCCAGGTCCCATTAGCTAAACAGTGTCGGCTGGTGGGCCCATGGGAGAGAGCCTTTTCTGTGGCTGCTCTGACTCTTTGGAACCAGCTACCCCCTGAGATCCGGATTGCCCCCACCCTACTGGCCTTCCAGAAAGCTGTAAAGACCTGGATGTTCTGGCAGAGCTGGGGCCGTAGATTTGATGGTATGCCATTGGGATCCAGCCATTAATGATGGTTTTTAACTGTTTTAATGGTTTTTGTTGGTGTTAAATTGTATAAGATTGTTTTAATAATGTTACATCGTATGTTTTATTCTTTGATTGTGAGCCGACCAGAGTCCCTTGGGAGTTGGGCAGCATACAAATCCGAATAATACATAATAAATAAATAAATGATCAATAATAATAAAATAAGCCCTAGTGGCTAATTTAACTGACCAAATAATATACAACTATGATTCCAATTTTGCAGCCAATTTTGCCCAGTTGCTGAAATAAAGCATTTTAATTTGCTTCTAAACATCAGGCAAAAAGATAAAAATAACTTATCATTTTTGAAAATAATACTAATAATAATTGCCGTTGTTTAACAAGGAGTCAGTTGACTGACACCATTACTTGCAATGCTGTCCTAGATTGTTGGTTCCATTATAGCCCAAGCATGGCCATGGGCCTCGTGTTCAGCATTAAAGTTAGACAGTAATATCTTGGTAAAGGATCTTGTTAACATGCCTAGGAATAGCCTTGGTCATGAATTCATTAGTTCCATGCAGGGATTGCATATAATTCTGATTGCTGCTTGTAGAGAAACTTTAAAGGTAGAAGTGGCTGATAATTATTGGAGCACCCTGAACTGCTTGTGCCACATGAACTAGGACACTCGTTTACCAGGATGACCAATTTGTTTTGTGCTACCAGAGGGTGGGAGGGAAACTATTTGTTTTATGGAAAAGGGAATTCTATCAGGGACAACTTCTTCCCTTTCTGCCTGGCAGAGTGAACCTAATGAAATAGCTTCTTTTTGCCATAAAAAGACCCCTGCCCTCTTTTGCACCAGACAAATTGAAGCAGTTTGCGGTTTTCATTACACAAAACCTCTGTTGTAATCAGAATTTTGCATTCAAAATAATGTTTTCCTAAAAACCTGCAAGGGAAGGACAAATGCAACAAGCCCAAATCCACACATTCCCTTTAAGCAGTTTTATCCTGTTTGTATGGAAAAGAAAAAGTACAACTCAAAGTGTGTATACTGTATATCAGATTGGTGTAGTTTTGTATTCACTGGGTTATCACATTTACGTATATACTACCATAATCCCAAAAACTCTTTGTAGAAAAGTGGGTATAAAATCACATTTCAACATTTCTGTAGCATTTACTTTGTAAGAGAGTGCTTGGGACTTGGTTCCCAATGAAAGAATTTTTTTAAAGTCAAGGTGGTAACCGGGACTGTGTACTTGCAATATTGTTCTTTTTAAAAGCTTTCTTGGAAATGTTTGGTGTATTCCAGGTACTTGGCAGTGGAAGATGTACTTTCAAATGCAGTTTTCTCAGCTCCTTCCTAATAGCAACATACCAATTTGCTGGTATTCAGACATAGGAAACTAACTTAGAGGCAAACTCAGGAAACTCTTTCACTTAATCACTGTCATCTGAAACATTAAGATTTTATTCATCTAATGATTTCTCTCTTTTCTTTCTTTTGCTCTCTCTTTCTCTCTAATATATCATCTGCCAGCAATTATTTCCTGCATAGTATCTAGGACAAATTTTTCAGTCTCTGTACAAAAGAATAAAAAAAACCATCAAATTTTGCATCAGAATAATAAACAATTTTTTAAAAAATCTCAAACAACCATTAAACTCACATTATCATGCAAGCTTTGCAAATAAAACTAAGCAAAGACATCTGTCAGTTATTTGCTGTTCTGTCTGGGTCACTCCAGAAGCCAATACCAACCCAAAAAGAGAAGCCAGACACACTGGTAAAAGGCAAAGGCAGCTTTATAAAATTCAAGAAAAACACAGGTAACAGAAAATGTCCTTACAAACAGGAAAATGCTGTATCTTCAGATATATCCACGAAGGCAAAAGTCCATGCAGCAATACAGAATTCTTGCTGCCAAGCCAAGGCTGTAGATAGCAGACCTACACCTCCCACGGGTCTTCCAAAGCTGCTGGGCCACAAGCCAGGAACAGAGACGCCAAGAAACAAGACAGGATAACGCCACTCCTAACTGATAACACTCCACATGGCTTCAAGGGCTTGCCTGCCTTTTAAACCCTGCTAAGGAGGACCACACCCAAACCCAGCTGTTTCTAATTCAATGGTGATAATACTTCTTTAATTGCTCCTTTCTTTGATCTGAAGGTCTCTGTCGCATGTCAATGACGGCTTGTGCGTCATCCCCTAATGATTCCAAGCTACTGGCTGGGGAGAGCCCCCCCTCGGGGCTCTCATGCTGTTCCTCCTCATCCCATTCCTGGCTGTTCCCTCCCCCGTCCGACTGCTCAGCCCCCTCCTCTTCACTGTCATTCTCCTCCGGGCATGGAGCCAGCATAGACACAGCTGGTCCCTGAGCAGCCTCAGGCTGAACCACAACATTTGCTATCCTGAAAAACAATTTGGGGATATTTTGTTTAATCCAGCCAATGCATGAATATCCTTTCCCAATCAAACAATTAATGACTTACTCAACAATCTTCCCTAAATATGAAACATTGGAAATTTGCAGATAGTGCTGGGTCTAGGGTAGGTCTCTTTAGACCTCTGCAAGGCAACTAGCACCATTCCCTTCCTGAAATAGCTATTGGGTACCTTCCAGACCCAAACGTTCATATGCCCACTGGCTACCTGAAGAACCCAGTGAAAGATGGATTTAGCCCACAAATGGTGGAGTTGGTGAGGTACAGCATCCTTTTCATTGAGATAAACACACTCAATTGTTTCATGCATTTGATGAAGTTTGTTGTACTCCACAAAAGTTATGTCATGTATTGTTCTTTAAAAGGCCAGAAACCACTTTATCCTTTTTTAAAAAAATAAAAAGGTACCCTTAAAGAATTGTTCTTAGCAGAATTGCTGCCTTTGGGAACTTGGTCACGAGGGCAAGTGCCTGTTTAAAAAAATTGGATAACATACCATGTTCTGAAGCAGGTTAACTGCTTCCCCCCACCCTCCAATAAACTGTACAAAAATAATTGGTTGGAATGTGTTACAGATACAATTTTTCCACTTTTGAAGCATTCCATTTTCCTGAACAATGTCTTATTTAATCGATGAGAATTAGATAGGCTAAAATCTCTTGGGAGAGTTCCACTCACTCTTCAAAGGCAAGTAGCTAACAACTCAGCACTGAATTATGTTGTGAAACTATATTTCATTCTTTATCATTTATTCGGAGAGCAGCACTAATTAATTGATGCCAGGTTGCTTTTAATTATGTCCCGCTCTGAGTAAGCTTTGGGGATCTGTTTATTGTTGGTTACAAGGTTTAGAATAGGGAGAAGTTCAAAAAGTCTGTGTTTAGCATTTTCCATTCTTCTATTTTCATCAAATGCCCTGAGACAATTACTAAGCTTTATTTTTAAATGCTGTTTTTTTTTTTTAAGTTGCCAAAATGAATCCATGCATTATTTAGCAAAGAACAGATTTTGATGAGATAGCATGACAGTCAGGAACATGATCATAGAGGAACAGCAATTGGATTCTTTTTGGATATTCAGTATCTAAACCAGTGTTTCCCAACCAGTGTGCCGCGGCACACTAGTGTGCCATGAGACATGGTCAGATGTGCCGCGAAGAAGGAAGCTCAGCTTCTGGTCTCACAATTTTTTGCTGAGAGTGCGAACAGCAAAAAGTTGTGAGACCGGAAGCTGAGCTTCCTTCTTTGCGCCTTCCAAGTTTTCCGGCAGCTGCAGCACCCCGGCCAGCTGGAGCTTCCCTGGCAGTGGCAGCAGGTGAGCTTTGGGGCCCTGCGGGAGGCTTCAGCCCCATGCCGATGCCCACGCAACACCAGCATGTACGGCGTCTAGCAACACGTCCAGCCGCCGCTGTCGGTGCCTCCATTCTGGAGCTCCGCCTCACAGCTGACCACCCTGCCGCCGCCCCACGGCTACTGTCCAATGCCGCTGCTGCGGTGTGGTGTATGAGAAAGAGAGAGAGAAAGAGAGATAGCAAGAGAGGGAGAGAGAAAGAGAAGGAGAGAGGGAGAGGGGGGGAGAGAAAGAAAGCAAAAAAGAGATAGCAAGAAAGGGGGAGAGAGAAAGACAGCAAGAGAGAGAGAAAGCAAGAGAAAGAAAGGGGGGAAGGAGGGTGAGGGAAAGACAGGGGGGAAGGAGGGAGAGAGAAAGAGCAAAAAAGAGAGGAAGGAAGGGAGAAACCAAGAGGGATGGAGAGAGAGAGGGAAACAAAGAGGAAGGAAGGAAGAGAAAGAAAGGGAGAGAGAGAGAGAAATAGAGCAAAAGGGAGGAAGAGGGAAATTTTTTTTGTCCAAACTTTTTTTAGGGCCTCCCCCCCTGCTCAATGTTCCCCAGGATTTTGTAAATGTGAATAATGTGCCGCAGCTTTAAAAAGGTTGGGAAACACTGATCTAAACAATCTCAGTAACATCAACACAAGACTGGATGGAGATGAACGAGTTAAGAGTAGAAAATCTAAATTTCATTAAACTCACTGAACTGTACCTGCCAGTATCACTCATCATTGGCTGTTCTACCTGGATTTGATAGGAGCTAAAGATCAACAATACCATATTTTTCGGAGTATAAGATGCACTGGAGTATAAGAAGCACCTTACTTTTCGGGGAGGTAAATAGGGGGGGAAAATCTACCTTACCCAGGTACTCATCTGGCTAGTTCCTTAGTCTGTTCAGCTTCAGCACATTATTTTGTCCCCTGGTTAGGGCTGAAAAAACCTTTTTTAGAGGGAGTAGGAATGGAAACAAGTCTGCAAAGACTTGGGGCTGGAAAAAACTTTCTTCGGGGAAGTAGGAAGCTGAGAAGATCGTTAGCACCTAGTTAGAGCTGGAAAAAGGCTTCAAAAAAGCTACATTCAGAGTACTGTATATGATGCACCCAAATTTTCAGTCTCTTAGGGAGGAAAAAGGTGTGTCTTATACTCCTTAAAATAAGGTATCCAGTGGATCTTAAGTTTATGTCTGTAAGGTAGAAGCAAGTTTACATGAAAACTACCCAGCTGTTAAAGCTGTAGGAAAAGTTGATTCTTCAAAGTTCATTGAGGCAAAAGACTGCAACAGAGAGGTCTGAATTAAGAGTGTAAGAAAGCAGATAAGTTTAAAAGCTGACAGGTTGGACAGAATGATCTGAATTTAAGGTAAGATTGATCTGAAATGTCCTATTTATTCCACTCCAATTTAAAAAACTCACATAGAGGGCAAAGATAATATTTTCATCTGAACCTTCTAATTTAATTTGAGGATCCTTTATGAATCTTTATGGTTTGGTAAGGAAAAGATCTCTTAAATTATTCCTGACAGGATATATAATGGTATTTTATGAATGACCAGAAGCTTT
This sequence comes from Erythrolamprus reginae, assembly GCF_031021105.1. Classification (NCBI taxonomy): domain Eukaryota; kingdom Metazoa; phylum Chordata; class Lepidosauria; order Squamata; family Dipsadidae; genus Erythrolamprus; species Erythrolamprus reginae. Next base: position 385,322,043 of record NC_091950.1, on the reverse strand, counting down.
TGGCATGTGCCCTTAATTTGCTGTTAGTGTGACTAGCTACCATACTAAATGAAATACATGGAAATATATGGAAGCAATGGTCCAACATATCTAGTGGGCCTCAAGAATACAGAAGGCTGTCTAAAGGCAGAATTATTCCAGGGCCAAGGGCCACTTGTGGATTTTATGAAATGTAGAAGAGGTGCATTGAACAGGGGAAAGTGACCCTACCTATAATAAAATTACTGAGTTTTCTTAAACCATATTATATTATCATGATGGAACAGAATTGATTGGCAAGATGGCGGTGACTAAGTAAGATGGTGAGTGTTTCGTTCCGAAGCACCCTCCACATACTTACCATGAAGAAATAGCTGAATTCTCAAAAATGTATTTAAAAACCCTCAAAAAAGGCTCACCTACCACACCCTACCCCGACATAGTCACTGTGGACTTTGCAAAGCTGCAGGAGATAAAGAATACTACTAAGAAGTCCCAAATTACCCGATCATCAGATACCAGCTTGAGACAAAGTGAGGTGAACCAACTGCTTTGATCTCATCTTCTGTAACAGCCTAAGCTCAATTTATGGACTACAAATAAAAAAAACCTTTTCCAACAGCGACCATAGCATGATTGACTTTAGTATCAATCTACACCATTGTAAATATCTTAATGATGGGATAACCAATTACAACTTTTAAAAAAGCCAACTATGAACTCATAGATGCCGACCTTGTATCTCTAGATTGGCAAACTCTATTCTCTGGCTGTATCACCGCTGATTACCATTATAACATCTTACTCAAAGTCAAAAGAACTGTCTGGTATTTGGACCATCCTATTCAATTGGAAGGTGCTATTAACATGCCAGAAAATTTGAGGAATTAGGTTTTCCAGTTTATCAACATAGAAGCCAAATTCTAATGCCCTCAGCCAGCATACCTTGTACAAGATTTCCCTGTAGGTTAGCCTCAAATGTGAAAAAAGAATGTTACTGGAATTCAGCATCAGTAATTAACTGTCTATTCCATACATCTCTAGTTTTGAGCTTATTTCCTAGGCATGCCTGCAGATAAGGCTTGAATTTCAGTGTAGGAGAAAGAAGTTAGCACTCATTGATGAAGGAATCTTTCTGATAGTGGTTGGAGGAGACTGAAAAAAATATCTTCAATAACGATAAGCTAAGTTTAATTTCAGCTAAGCAGAGTTTTGTTCATGATAAAGGGTTTTTAGAAACCAATTCTTTGTGCCTGTAGGGAAACCAACTCCTAAAATGTCTAATCTTTGACAAAGAATGAGAACAGACTTTTCTGCATCCTCTGAAAATCCCAGAGCTGATAGCTAGTCAGTGTGGAACACACTGAATATAACAAAAAAAAAGAAAAAAAGACCCACTTCAGAACTTGCTGCCATTATAATATTCTTGGAGTCAAAGAGTAATCTTTCCCTAAGCGTCTTAATAATGAAAATAGTGGTCAGATAAGCATAGCTCTGGATGCTCTGCGGTAAACCAAGGAATACACTGAAAGGATTTAAATTAATTTTTCTTTTAAGAAACTTAATCTTGATTGCCATTGCTGAATGCAGGCCTATTTTATGATATAAAAGTTAATGTTGCCCATATTCGTGAAAGGAAAAGCCAAGACCTCTTTAAGCAAGATTAGAAGAAAGAATAGAATCCCAAGGCAAGCACTATAAATCCCTGCATGTACACAGCTACAAACAATACACATGAAAATGCAAATACCACATAACACATGTAGAAAGATATGTGGACACCACTGATAGAATGACTCAGATAGCACAACTATGAGAAAGCCAGTCAGGTATTCAAAAGAGAAAAAAATGAATGCATGTCGGAGATGCATAAATGCCACTGGATTTATTACCCCTATTCATCATGCCTGAAGGCAGCTACAATTAATTCACTATACAGATAGAAAGCTGAGATTTGGCGACCGTTTAGAACGTGGTGAGTAATTCATGATCCATCCACAGGCGACAATAAGCTCCAGAGCTTTTCTTTTGCAGCTTTGGGGACATTCTCTGGCTAACATTGCTAAAAAATAATGCAAATGGTAATTAAAAATAGGGGGGAACCACATAAAAATTGGTATAGTAAATCCTAAAGTATAGCACATCCATGTGAAAAGGGCGATTTGCAATCTGTTCTTTCGCATCTATGTTATGTGGTCCCACATTTTTCAGTCTTGTCTCCCCCCCCCCCCGCCTCCCCATGTTAGCTGCAGCCATTGGCTACAAAAAATGTTTCCAACCTTTGAGTTAAACATAATCACAACAACACTACACTATGAATGGAAGACTAATGACCAAACTATGCATTACAAAGTCATCAGTGTCTCAGAAACTTACGCTGAGAGCTGAGGGTATGTTATAGCAACTGGAATAAAGGAATTTGGGACGTCCATATTTCCATCGTGCTAAAAGTCCTGATAGTGTGGGAAACAGAGCCCATTGTTTTTACAGAATTGTAAGAATACTTGCTAGCCTGTGAACAAAATACATTGTATATGTTTCTAATCTCATGAGCTAGGCCAGGGGTGTCAAACCTGTGGTCTGGAGGCTGGATGCATCACATGCTGGCCATGCCCATGCCTGGTTTAGTGAAGGGGAAAAAAGTTGTGATCACATCTTGTAACGATGCTGTGACACTGTGAGTTTGACAATCCCAAGCTAGAATGAAGCTTGAGAATTGTATTTAGGAAGATCTCTGCTATGCTAGAAACTAGACTTAACCAGAATATACTGACATGATAATTACTCTATAGACAACCCCTAGGGCCATAAAAGGTGATTTGTAACTAAGGGCAGGGGGTGATAGAATTAGAGAAATGGGAGATGTAATCAGGGGTGGAGATACTCGGGAGATGCTCGGGATAGGTTTGGACGGCATAAATAATAAGCCAATGGTAAAAGATGGGAGGTAAATTTGCAACGGCAATAGAGAATATAAGGAAAACATATTGATATTTAGGGTCTGTCCACTGGTCCTGTGTGTGGGTGGGGGCACTCTCTTTATAAATAAAATTTCCATTGCTTTCTCTTGGAAGTTTTGGCTGGTGATTATTTCAAAACTAGACAACAAATTCCACAATAGCAAATAACTATTTTTCTTTCTATAGGATGTTCTGTGACAATCTGGAATTCCAGCAGCAATCTCAAATTTATATTTGTTAGGCAGAGTAGTGATTTGCTTGCATATTCATTCCTAAACAGCTGGTTAAAAATGGGAGAGTGATGTGTTCATCTGGAATTTTTATATTGCATCTGGCAGGAAAAAGTTTTTATTTCCCTAACTTTCTGTACCAAGTTTTAGAGCTGTCACTCAAAATGTTCCCACACAAGACATGACCTCCCAGGTTGAATTTGAGGACAGAACTTTTGGGAAGCTACGGGTAGAAGGAAGAATCTGAAACATCCTCCAAATGATGGTAGAGAAATTCTGGGAGTTGAAGTCCACACATTTTAAAGCTGCCAAGATTGAGAAAGCTTGTCAAGGAAGAAATATTTATTGTCAGGAGAGAGGATCATGAACTGAGAGGTATTTTGTACAATAGAACTAATTAGAAACCTAGTTGTAGAAGAATTAAGGGAAATGTTTAATGTACTCTTTAATTATTCTAAAGTACAATCTTAAGGGGACCTCTTTACAATCCTTTTTCAGTTAGATAATAAAAGTTAATTTGGTTCTTTGTTCAAATTTAATTTTTAAACAGTGACTGTTATTTGGTAACTTCTCCACATTCCCTGCCATCCATCCATCCATCTATCCATCCATCCATTCATCTATCCATCCATCCATCGCTATCTATCTTAAATATATCAGAGAGACATATAGAAACACAAATAGAAAAGAAAGAAAAAATATAAAAGAATTTCCAAATAAGAAAGGATCATAGTAAAATAGATAAATATCTTAATTCTCCCTGTATTACTGGGACTTTATAAGTTCTGAAAAACTCAAAAATAATTATTACTTCTTTAAAATAAACATGTTTATTTATACTTTTATAACCAAAGATAAAATACAGAACAAAGAAAAAAAGAGAAACATCTAACATTAACATGTACAAACCCCCCCCCCCAAATATCAAATACCACTAACATTAAAATTTAAAAATATTCTCTCTTCTTGAAGATAAATCAAAAATATATATTCCCTTCTCATTACATAACTGGTCTGCAATAGTTGTAAACCTTTCCATCTACCGGTATATTTTACAAATATGCTATATTACATAAATAAATATCCCTAATATGAAAATCTATCTATTTAATAATTAAACCAACCCAACATTTATATGTATGTATATGTGTGTGTGTAAAATAAATAGTCAACATGTTACCCCAAAGTTAACACTAACCTCAAATCCCTCTCTTAATCATCTGTCATTGTATTTAACATGTAGAAAATTCACATAAACTGTTTCCAGTTTCATATAAACTTGTTCAACCCAATGTCTCTAATCAAACCAGTTACTTTTGCCATCTCTGCTAATTCAGTCAAGTTTTAAAATCCACTTTTCGACAGTCAGCATCCTCTTTTCCTTCCAATGCTTGGCATATAATTTTTTTTGTTGAGATCTGAAGTGCTATCAAAGTTCTAAAAGTGTCTCTTCCAAGGAGCACTGTCCTTGAAAACATATTTTAGGGGCTGTTTTCTGGTCAGAGAAAATTTGTAGAAATCAGTAGCTCCATTTTAACCCAGATACTGAATTAGCCTTTTTTTTCCTGAATCCGTTCATTTCCTTGATTCATAAGATGGATCTGTCCAACACAGTTTGCAAACTCACCAAACAACAACATCCTAAGGTCAAAGCCATTCAAGTTTAATGTGTTATCCAAATGTAGCAGTTGGTAGTTTGTGCACTTGTATCATTTGTGTTGTTGTACCATGATGTTTAACTGATAATTAATGTAGCCCACTATATTTAGGTTTCACTACACTTTTTCCATAACCTTGGGGGTCATCTTTTTAATCTGTTTGTTCAGTCCATTTTTCCTCAGTATTTCCTGCTCTGAGAAAAAATATTTTTTTTAAAAAGAAGACAATTTAAAGAAATTGCTCCCTCTCCTGGTGTAAAAAAGGAAACAATGAAATGAAAACCAATTTTAAGAGAGGAAAGTATTTGGACTCCTGGAGATTTTTCATTGCCAGTCCTTTCCTATAGTTAATCCCTGAATTATTACTATTGTAATTCAAGGAATGGCACTCTGTTTAGGAAACCAAAACTATTGAAGGGAATCTAATATTTTTCCTTGAGGACCAAAAATCTTGTGTGTTTGAAGAATATAATGTTATCATATTAGAATAACAGAATAAGAGAGTTGTAAGGGGCCTATGAACATCCAGTTAATAGATAGTCCATAAGTACATGATTTATACATAAATGGTTCCATGTTTAATTCTTAGCATCTCTGGTGTAAAAAGTTAGGTAATATTAAAATTCTCCTCTTTTTCAGATCTTAAGAGAAACATTGCTAAACACATTTAAGTAGACAGTCTGATCTGCACATAATACTGTATACTAATTTGGATTTAATGCTCTTTGGCAAAACATCTAATTACCAAAAATCACTCTATAAGGCACAAGAAGCAGAAGCTGAATTCCAACACAAAAGAAGCATTATGTTACTGGATTCAGAGAAGCTATATTCATTCTGCTTTGGATAATGTTGATGGATGGATGGGTGGAAGTTTATTATCTGGAAATGCCCCTAGGTCCAGGTTTGTCCTCTACAATCGAGTTGCTATGGTAGACCTTTTATCAAATGGATGTGGAAGCTGTGACCCTCCAAAGGTTGGCGGAACAAATTTCCCAACATTCCTCATCTTTCATTGAGGTTGCTAGGAGGAGGAGTTGAGAGCTTCTTCTCCATCTCTATTTTGGCTGAGTTATAATAATTTCAGGACAGAGGATAGAGATTCATGCCATGAAAATTTATTATTTATTTATTGATTTATTGATTTATTTATTGATTGATTGATTGATTGATTGTTAGAGTTGAAGGGGACCATGCAGGTCATCAAGCCCAACCCCCTGCCTGAGCAGGAATCCTAAAGCACCCCAAACAAATGGCAGTCCAATCTCCTCATGAAAGTGTCCAGAGTTGAGGAGTTCACAACCTCCACAGGCAGGTTGTTCCACTGGTTGATCGCTCTGACTGTCAGGATGTTCTTCCTTACTTCTAGGTTGAATCTCTCCTTGGTCAGCTTCCAGCCGTTGTTCCTATTGATTGGGTCATTGCATGAGATGTCCTTTGAAGATGATGCAAAAAGGTTGAACCGATGCAGAATTTGGCTTGTCTCTTTTCAGAATTTTCTCTTGCCATAATTGATCGTGTCATCCACATACAGTAGTACCTCTAGATACGAGCTGCTCCACATGCGAGTATTCCAAGATACGAGCCACGATGGGAGCGAAATTTCTGTTCCAGACCCGAGCTCAAATTCAGGATACGAGCCAAGCTTCCACTAGGTGGCGCAAGAATCCTAGATTCTGGTTATCTCCGCAGGGAAAAACAACGTCTAAAGCCATTTGTTCCAGATACGAGCTGATCGACATACGAGCTCCTTTCTGGAACGAATTAAACTCGTATCTAGAGGTACTACTGTATTATAAAAACTATGTTGGTTGATTATTTCCAGGCCAGCACAAGGTTTTAGTACTTAAAAATTAAATAGTTCTCAGGACCCAAACAAAGCAAAAAATGAGTCTTATCCCACAGGGTCTTTCCATGTGTTTACATTCTCTATGGAACCTGTAGTATTGCTGAGTGTCTCCCTTATCAGAAATGCAATAATTATGAGGGGGAGAAAACATTCTTTATGCTGGTGCTTTTGTTATAGAAAGCTTTCTCCAATTTACCACATTTTCAGCTCCAAGTTAAGAAATCTCTTTTTATCCAGACATTAAAATTTATATCTTTATTTAACCTATATTTCTAACTGAAACTGTAGTTGAAATTTTAATTGCTGCTTCTGATTGTTTGATATGTGCTATCACTTTCAAATGAAATATCCCAAGCCATAATACACATAAAAAACATGTAAGCAACTACTTATGAAAATTTTAATTGAGAAAATATTGAGGGTGTTGAACATTCAGGAGATCTTAGATGTGGTGAATTTTTAATAGTGCTGTAGCAGCAAATCTTGTGGCAAATAAACCTAGTTTTCCAGGAGAGACAGAGAAAGCATGGGCAGCTGATATATGGTACTGCCTTAGAAGTCAGTCATCAATTTTTATAATGGACAGTTCTGACTGAGGCACTTTGCCCAGCATTTGGACTGTTATTTACATTTCAGAATTTGATTAGACGCACCAGTTGCCATAAGAAGCAGCAGAAGCTGGAAGGTGTAACAAGAGGGCAACTAATAAAACAGCAGATTAAAGGTCAGCTCTTGCATGATTTTCCATATTGCATTAACCAAATATCAAACTGTAAAGTACCTGATGCTCAAGGAATAAAGAATGAGAAGACTTATTCTTTATATTGTGCATTTGACATACTTATTCTGAGAAGAGACTACATTCCTTCGAGAACAGTAAGTGAGATGGCAAATTGAACCATATCATTCCAGATAATAGGAAGTAGAACTGCATGTCTGAACATCTCTTATTTGGGGAAACACCCCAAAACTAACCATCCCTTCATTGAGACTGATGCCTGTGTATATAATTATTCATTACATTCTCTCTGGTTATATATTACCCAACTAGGCAACAATATCAGTGCCTGACACCGATGAAGCTACCTAGTTAGGTAATAAAATGTCTATCTACAGTGGATGTAGAAAGTCTACACACTCTTGTTAAAAGGCCAGGTTTTGAAATGTAAAAAAAAATATGGATCAAGATAAATAACTTCAGAATTCTTTCCACCTTTAATGTAACATATAAGTTGCCATTTTAACAATGGGGTGTAGACTTCCAACAGTCTATCTGGATGTCTAACCCTAAAGTAGCTAGTTTCAACTCTACTCATGGGGATTTGCTTGTTCGCGTTGACTTATCTGCTCTGTGCTCTTGTTAAACATATCTTGTTGACATAGATTAGACAGATTTTGCTGAGACTCTACTGGCCACAATAATACATAAGTAGGCATCCTATGCACTGCAAATCGATCAAACCAATCAGTCCTAGAGGAGATCAACTCTTATTGATCTTTAGAAGACCACATCCTGAAGATGAAACTCAAATACATTGGCCAATCAATGAGAAGGAAGGACTCACCCAATGAGAAGGAAGGACTTTTAGGAGAAGAGCCTAATGCTGGGAATGATTGAGGGAAAAAGTAGAATGGGACAAGAGAGAATGAGGTGGCTGGATGGAGTTACTGAAGCAGTTGGCAGGAGTTTAAATGGACTCTGGGGGATGATAGAAGACAGGAAGTCATGGAGGAACATTGTCCATGGGGTTGCGATGGGTTAGACATCAATGACAAAAGTAATCATATCCATTTCTAAATGGATCCATTCCAAAACTGAGAATGCAAGTCAAATGCAAGAAAGGCATTCTTTTTCCTGGTTGCTTGAATGAAAGTGATAGGTCATCAGCCCAGTGATCATCTACAGCAAGAGTATCAAAGTCAAGGCCCATGGGCCAGATTTGGGCCATGGGGGTGCTTAGATCTGGTCTGCAGGGCCACCATGGAAACAATGGACTGGCGTGCAGTGCCTCTGCCAGTGAAATCAGAGCTTAGGAAGGCTATATCCAGTGAAGATCAAACTACTGGCAGTTGGCAGAATTAGCTTGCAATACTGCATTCTAATCACCGCATCACCAGGACTCCTAGATATTAGTGAAGGGTATTGTAACATCACATTAGGCTTTAAACATTATTCATTTAAAAAAAAGATTAAAATTAAAAATTAAAAAACCTTCCAGTGGATATGAGTTCTGGAAAGTTTAACTAATTGGATTGATATATTTTTGTGGCAGAGCAAGTTCTTCATTGCTGAATATGCCAACCATGTCCACCGCACACAATTAGTCATTCCCTGTAACAGTGATGGCATAGCCATTTTTTGCTATGAGATATTCTTTTTCTTATTAAAAATATAAGGTGAAAATTTCTAAAAGTGAGGTCTGCAGTATTTTTATGTTAATTATAAAAACATGTTTCCATTAACTACATGTTAAACACTGATTTCAAAGTATTTTATAAAGCAAACTGATATTATTTTCACTAGAAAATTATAAAGGAATAGATTTCTGTACTTCTGAGGATAACATTGATAGCAGGGAAGAATGAAAGTGAGGATTTGGGTCAGGGGATATGGTAATCCCTTGACTGGAGCCTGCCCTATTATTCCTACTACTTACACTGTCAAGAAACCATTTTTCCGAATTGCTTTTCTTTCTTTCTTTTTTCTTTTTGCAGGAACATTATACAACAGTTACTTCTAAGTGGCTTTGTGGAAGATTGTCACTCACACCTTATAATAAACCAAGCGTACAGATAACATATCTTTTCATGCTTTTAAAGTGCTTGGATGATAACTGTGAGAAATTATCTCATAAATGTTACCAAGAGGTACCTGTGGCCATTTTCTCATGACCCCTGTGAGATAAAGTTTACTGCCTTAGATCATGATGCATTGTCAAATTGCAGGTTTAGCTTGTCTGGCCAACAAGAAGTAATTGAGGAGTGTTATAGCTTTACAATCCATGTTCTAAAGAATTGGGAGCATCTTAGCTGTTAGACCTGAATAAAATAGGTCAGCACTGAGAAAATAAAGTTTTCTGTATTTATCATAACAACAGAGTTGGAAGGGACCTTGGAGGTCTTCTAGTCCAACCCCCTGCTTGGGTAGGAGATCCTACACCACTTCAGACAAATCCAACATCTTCTTAAAAACTTCCAGTGTTGGGGCATTCACAACTTTTGGAGGCAAGCTGTTACACTGATTAATTGTTCTAATGGTCTGGAATTTTCTCCTTACTTCTAAGTTGCTTCTGTTCTTGATTAGTTTCCACCCATTGCTTCTTGTCTTACCCTCAGATGCTTTGGAGAATAGCTTGACTCTCTCTTCTTTGTGGCAACCCCTGAGATATCATGTCTCACTGATATCACATCTCCCCAGTTCTTCTTTTCATTAAACTAGACATACCCAGTTCCTGCAACTGTTCTTCAAAGGTTTTAGCCTCCAGTCCCCTAATTATTTTTGTTGCTCTTCTCCTGCACTCTTTCTAGAGTCTCAAAATCCTTTTTACATCATAGTGACCAAAACTGAATGCAGTATTCCAAGTGTGGCTTTACCAAAGCATTATCCCTCTGTTAATGCAGCCTAGAATTAGGTTGGCTTATTTGGCAGCTGCTGCACACTGCTGGGTCATATTTAAATGGTTGTCAACTAGGTAAGATCCCTCTCACAATAATTACTGTTGAGCAAGATACCACATATACTGTACCTATGCATTTTGTTTTTGTTGCCTAAATGTAGAACCTTACTTTTTTCACCATTGAATTTCATTTTGTTTGATAGCGCCTAATGTTCAAGTCTATCAAGATCCTTCTGTATCTTGAGCCTATCTTCTGGAGAGTTGACTATTCCTGCCAGTTTGGTGTCATCTGCAAATTTCCCATCTATTCCTTCGTCCAATTCATTGATGAAGATATTGAAGAGTACTGGGCCTAAAAGCCTTGAGATACTCCACCTCATACATCCCTCCATGTAGATGCAGTTCCATTGAGAACTATGCATTGAGTGCAATTGGTTAGCCAGTTTTAAATCCATCTGGTGATGTTGCTGTCTAACCCACATTTTTCAACTTTATCTAATAATAGGTTATGGTCTACTTTATCAAATGCCTTACTGAAGTCCAAGTACATTAAATCGACAGCATTCCTCTAGTCCACTAATTTTGAGATTTTGTCACTTTGTTTCTCTTTCTTTTTATAGCAATGGTATTTCTTTCTGTGTGCATATGTGTGTGTGCGCGCGCACATGCATGCATGCATGTGAGAGAGAGACAATTATTTGTGACACTTCCTAAAAGTCCAGTGGATACTCTTTTTCACAATTCACTGAAAAGAAATATTTATGTCAATGGTATAGATGACTACTGTTCTTTTTAATTCACGATTATTTTTTCCACATTTTTATGAAAGCCACAATTATTTCTTGCAACACATTCAAGATGCATTTTTTTCTGAATTTTGATAATGATTGATCAGTAATTGATAATGGTGTTTTAATCAATTTTAAATTTTTTAAAAACTGACATTCTCAGATGAACTGAATAATTTGTACTCTACTTCCAACTTGTTTTATAATAATAATAATAATAATAATAATAATAATAATAATAATAATAACAACAATAATAATAATTTATTAGATTTGTATGCCTCCCCTCTCCGAGGACTTGGAGTGGCTCACAACAGACAATACAAAATACAAATTCAATATTAAAAAACAATATTTAAAACCCTTATTAAGAAACAATCATGCAATCCAAACAAATCAAACATAAAGCGGAACAGCCGAGGGGGTATATCAATTTCCCCATGCCTGGCAACATAAGTGGGTTTTCAAGAGTTTATGAAAGGCAAGGAGGGTGGGGGCAGTCCTAATCTCCTCGGGGAGTTGATTCCAGATGGTCAGGGCTGCCACAGAGAAGGCTCTTCCCCTGGGTCCTGCCAGACGACATTTTGTCGACGGAACCCAGAGAAGGCCAACTCTGTGGGACCAAATCGATCGCTGGGATTTGTGCGGCAGAAGGTGGTCCCAAAGGTATTCTGGTCCAATGCCATGTAGGGCTTTATAGGTCATAACCAACACTTTGAATTGTGACCAGAAACTGATCGGCAGCCAGTGCAGGCTGCGGAGTGTTGACAAGACATGGGCATGGGGTGAGTTACCATCAGTACGCTGACGACACCCAGCTGTACATCTCCACCCCATGTCCACTCAGCCAGAGTAACCCAGAGGAACCGCTGCGTGATGGCAGGTTGAAGTCCCCCAGGACAATGAGTCCAGGGAACTGCACCGCCAACCTGGTCACCTCCTCGGGCTGTTGACATACAGCTGGGAGGCAGGTATGTGAGCAACAAGCCCACCTGAACCCCTAAGTCCAACTTCACAAGGAGGGACTCACAACCTGCAATTTCGGGAGCAGCGAGTCTACGTAGGCAAAGGTTCTCCTTGGCTATAATAGCCACTCCTCCCCCCCCTTCCCTGTGGTCGAGGCTGATGCCATACCTGAAACCCTGAAATTTCTGAGAGAGGAACTCCTCCCTCCGGGCCCAGTCAGGTTTCAGTCACACATGCCAGGTCGGCCTCCTCCTCCACCATCAAATCCCGGATGAGGAGAGTTTTATTTACCACTGACCTGGCATGTGTGTTCTTTTTCAAGAAGGGAAAAAATTATTTCTTCAAGAAAATTGAAGAAATGTTATAAAAACCCTTCAACAGTTTTCTGCTCAGTTAATTATAAGACTTAATGCTTAGGTTTAATGTATAGTGCTGGTCATCACCTACAAAGCCCTACATGACAAGGCGATGAGTATTTCCTCTGTTGCATGCTCCTGGTTCCTGTGATTAAATAGTGCCATCTATTTCAGGGTTGTGAAACTCAAGGGAGATGGATCTGGCCTGTGAGGTGGTTAGATCTTGCCCATGGCCTATGACACTGCTCTGCCAGCCCACAGTGCCTCTATTAGCAAAAATGGAGCTTGAAATGGGGGGGGGGGGGGTAGCCCTCCCAAACTCCATTTTATCTGGCAGAGAGTTCAAGGAGGCCATTGCAGAAAAAACTGAGATCCTGAGGGCCACAGGCAGCACTCCCAAGCTCTGTTTTTGCTGGCAGATAATTGCAGAAGGCCATCACAGCTGAAGACAGAGCTTGGGAGCCTGTTTTCACTGGCAGAGTGCTGGGGCCACCACAGAAACCCCCAACATGAGTGACATCAAACTGACCACGCCTACCCTATCCTTACCCACCCAGGCCTCCAAGGTCAAACACAACCCTGATGTGGCTCTCAATGAAATCAAGTTTGACACCCTTGATCTATTTAAAACCAGAAGTGCGCCTTCTCTGCTACAGCCCGTCCTCTGGAATGAGGCACTCCCTGAAATCCATGTAGCTTAATCCTTTTGGTGTTCCAGAAAGTCTTGAAGGCTGGTTGTTTTTCCACACATTTGTTAAGGTGAATGGAGCCCCTTATTAGTTTCTATCTATGTGTATGTATAAACTGATCAGATCCCATCTTGTATTTTTTTAAAGAGCCAGGGTGGCGCAGCAGGTAGAGTGCTGTACTGTAGGCCACTGAAGCTGACTGTAGATCTGAAGGTCAGCGGTTCAAATCTCATCACCGGCTCAAGGTTGACTCAGCCTTCCATCCTTCAGAGGTGGGTAAAATGAGGACCCGGATTGTGGGGGCAATAGGCTGGCTCTGTTAAATAGTGCTATTGCTAACATGTTGTAAGCCACCCTGAGTCTAAGGAGAAGGGCGGCATAAAAAAAAATATCGAATAAATAAATAAATAAAATTATGTTTGTGAATTGCTGAGTTGGTTTAGCACAGGACAATACCTAAATTTAAATAACTAAGTAATTGAATAAATTTATTTGATTATTTTATAGATGGGAAAATGGGGCATGATGTGTTTAGATGAAAACATTTTGTTTTCCTATCAGTGACATACACTGTATTTGTGCCTTTCTCCCAAAACAGCTTGGATACTAACTGATGAGTGGCTTTGGTCTTGAGAAAAATGTGTGCTTGAAACCATGCTCTTCCCAGTTATTAGAATAATTTTAGAGTTGGACTCTGTGAAAGATAATGATAATGAAATAACATTTGTCTGGGTCATTACATCCTAAGATCTCCATTTATTCTCCCGTGGATCTATTTGATAATAAGCACAGACCCCTGCTGTGTGAAAAGAACGTGCAGATCCTATTCAGTTAAAAGCAGCAGAATAATTACTTGTAAAGAACCATACAATCTTTCTACCTAACTCTTTTGGGACTTCTGCTCTGACAGACACTTCTTCTTGAGACTCCTTGATCAAATCAGTGCTATTTTTTGTTGCCCACTCTTTCCTTTTTCACTATTTCTTGGATGCAGATACTGCACAATACCATCACTACTTCTTTCTCTGGAATTTAGTCAGAGTGGGAGGCTGCTTTCCAACTGGTTTGCGTTGTGGGCCCAAAATATAATGCATAATGTACCATATTTTTCGGAGTATAAGATGCACCTTTTCCCTCCCTAAAAGTGTTCTGTCTGGGTGCCCGCAGACTTCAACACCAACTGAAAAAAGCAGCCAGACACGCTGGTAAAAAGCAAAGTCACTTTATCTCTTTGAAAACAAACACAGAGAACAAAAACTGTTCTTACAAACTGGAATGCTATGAGGGCTTCACAGAAGAGTCACGATGGCCAGACAATACAACAGGCTTCTTGCTGGCACACACACCACTGTAGATAATAAAACCCACGCCTCCCCCAAGTTTTCAGCCTTCGAAGCCACAAACCAGAATCAGAGACGCCAAGGATCGAAGCAAGGTCACAGAACTCCCAAAAGATAACTCTCCACAATACAGGAAGGGCGGGCCTGCCTTTTCAACCTTTCTGGGGATAACCACACCCAAACCCAGCTGTTGCCTATTAGGGATGGAAATACCTGGCTAATTTTCCCCTTCGTTGTGCTGCTCTTCTCTGCCTCATATCGATGATGGCTTGTGCGTTCTCATCTAAGGACTCCAGACTACTCGCTGGGGAGAGCTCCTCCCCGGGGGTCTTAGGCTGTTCTCCCTCTTCCTCGGCCTGACATTCCTCCTCCCTGTCTGCCTGGTCCTCCTCCTCCTCCTGTTCCTCGTCCTCCCCCTCTGAGCATGGAGCCGGCAGAGTTCCAGCCGTTCCCTGAGGAGCCTCAGACTGAATCACAACATAAAAGAGGCTGAAAATTTGGGTGCGTCTTATATTCTAAATGTAGCTTTTTTTTAAAGCTTTTTTTCCAGCCCTAACTAGGTGCTAATGATCTTCCCAGGTCTTACCTTACAGGCTCTTTCATAATGTTTTCCAAGTCCTAAGTCTTTGCAGGGTTTTTTTCATTGCTCTATTGCTCTGAATGTTTCTTTCCAGCCCTAACCAGGTGCTAATGATGTTCCCAGCTCTTACCTTGCAAGCTCTTTCATTGTTACTCTCTCCAAATAAGGTTTTTTTAAAGCCTTAACCAAGGGGTAAAACAATGTGCTAAAGCTGACCAGACTAAGGACGCTAGCCAGATGAATATCTGGTAAGCAGATTCTTTTCCCTATTTTCCTCCCCAAAAACTAAGGTGCACCTTATACTCCTGTGCTTATTCTCCGAAAAATATGGTGCTTGTTTTTTTCCCAAGGAGGAGGTGCAGATGACTGAAATATGGGAATGGCAAGATACATAAATGTAAAGTGCTTGCTAAGACTACAGAAGATCCTAAGTTCCATTCCCGGCATTAGTACAATAAGGAAATAAGTAAGCTACTTATTAATGAGAAGATATTCAGCTAATCCTCAACCTATGACCACAATTGAGTCCAGAATTTATGTTGCTAAGTGAAAAATTTGTTAAGTAAATTTTGCCCCATTTTACAACTTCTTGCACAGTGAATGACTACAATTATGAAATTAATGACATGGTTATTAAGAGAATCTGGTTTCTCCGTTGACTTTGGATATCAAAGAGTCAAAAAAGATGGTCACGTGAGCCTGGGATACTGCAACTATCATAAATATGAACCAGCTACCAAGCAGGGGTGGATTCCTTCTGGTTCAGACCGGTTTGCCCGAAAGAGTAACAACCTGCTGGTGATGTCATGATGACATCACTGAACCAGATCAATCGGTGCTGGTCTGCGGGTGCTGCCATCTTTTCTTTGAATTTATTTGTTTATCTTTTTAAATTTTCCAGGATTTTCTTCTTCTGCGCGTGCACTGAAGCTGAGTTTCTGGCACTGCGCCTGTATCACCATCTTGTTTTGGGCTTTTCTTTCTTTCTGATTTTTTCGGATTTTTCTCCACTGTGCATGCCCCACTTACCCGATGCTCGCTTACCCTGCCCCGTTTCTACTTGCAGAATGTAGCCGCGTACTTCTTCTGCTCACTGCTGCTGGCAAAGGTAAGGAAGAAGGGCACAGACCAGCGAGTGGGTGGGGGAGGGAGAGCTGGTGGTGGGGTGATACCAGCAGCAGCGGACCAAAGTGTGCGGGGAGGGAGGGGAGTGTGCAGCCTCACCCAGCAACCTCCACCAAGTCACATGACTGCAAAGACACTCCTGCCCAGTCACATGACCACAAAGCCATGCCCACCATCACATGACCATCAAGCCATGCCCACAAAATAAGCTAGGCCCACAAAGTTGGAGTAAAAATTTGGAACCCACCCCCGCTGCCAAGCATCCAGGTTTGATCACATTACCATGCAGCAAGGGGATGCTGCAATGGTGGTAAATGTGAAAAGCGGTTATAAGTCAATCTTTCAGTATTGTTGTAATATCAGTCACTAAACAAATGGTTGTAAGTTGAGGAGCACCTGCAGGGATTCTTGCTTATTTTTCTCAGTGTAATTTTCCTGATTCTCTACATGTGCATGTGGATAATATCCTATTAAGGTTTACATTCTAGGTCAGGGATGTCAAACTCATGTCATGGAAGCATCATTGACTTATTGAGATCTCCCTTCGCCATTGTTAAACTGGTGAGGGTGTGGCCAGCAGGTGACGCATCCAGCTCTAAGTAATAGTGAACTTCATAGATAGTGACATTTGTTTGTCAAACTGTCAAGAATGCCAGGTTAGTTTGGTCCAGGCATCTACTACTTTTTCAGTAAAATAATATTTTCTCATGTGGCTTCTGATCTTTCCCCCAACTAACCTCAGATTGTGCCCCCTTGTTCTTGTGTTCACTTTCCTATTAAAAACACTTACCTCCTAAACTTTATTTAACCCTTTAACATACTGTATTTAAATGTTTTGATCATGTCCCCCCTTTCCCTTCTATCCTCCAGATTATACAGATTGAGTTCATTAAATCTTTCCTGATAAGTTTTATTCTTAAGACCTTCCACCATTTTTGTAGCCCGTCTTTGGACCCGTTCAATTTTTTCCATATCTTTTTGTAGGTGAGGTCTCCAGAACTGAACACAGTACAGTGGTCCCTCGAGTTTCGCGATCTCGATCTTCGCTAAACTCTATATCGCGAGTTTTCAACCCGGAAGTAAACTCCACCATCTGCGCATGCGTGCCCTTCCACGCATGCGTAGATGGTGGAGTTTCCCCGCCGGGCAGAGGCTTCCCTGGGTCTTCCCCCTCTTGCCCCGGTAAGGCGCGAGCAACGGCGTGGGCGGGTGGGCGGCACACTCGCAGGGAAACCCCAGGGCCGCTTCTCAGCTGAGAAGCGGCCCCAGCAACAGCGCGGGGGGGGCGGGCGGCGCGCGCGCGCGCGGGGAAACCCCAGGGCCGCTTCTCAGCTGAGAAGCGGCCCCAGCAACAGCGCGGGGGGGGCGGGCGGCGCGCGCGCGCGCGCGGGGAAACCCCAGGGCTGCTTCTCAGCTGAGAAGCGGCCCCAGCAACAGCGCGGGGGGGCGGGTGGCGCGCGCGCGCGCGCGGGGAAACCCCAGGGCTGCTTCTCAGCTGAGAAGCGGCCCCAGCAACAGCGCGGGGGGGCGGGCGGCGCGCGCGCGCGCGCGGGGAAACCCCAGGGCTGCTTCTCAGCTGAGAAGCGGCCCCAGCAATAGCGCGGGGGGGCGGGCGGCGCGCGCAGCGCGCGCGGGGAAACCCCAGGGCCGCTTCTCAGCTGAGAAGCGGCCCCAGCAACAGCGCGGGGGGGGCGGGCGGCGCGCACGCGCGCGGGGAAACCCCAGGGCCGCTTCTCAGCTGAGAAGCGGCCCCAGCAACAGCGCGGGGGGGGGGCGGGCGGCACGCGCGCGGACAAGCAGCAGCAGCGAGGCGGCGGGGAAACCCAATCTTCGGCTCCTCGCTGCTGCGGTGGAAATAAAAATACCATCTGCGCATGCGCAGATGGTGTTTTTACTTCCGCACCGCTACTTCGCGACAAATCGATCATCGCGAGGGGTCCTGGAACGGAACCCTCGCGATGATCGAGGGACCACTGTATTCCAAACGTGGTCTCCCCAGTGCTCTATACAGTGGGATCACAATCTCCCTCTTCCTGTTGATTTGGTTATTTGTACAGCTTATTGTACAAACAATTGATATATTTAAATTGTGCTTGGGAACATGGATTTAAAATAAATAAATAAAGCATAGGTAAAATCTGAGGGTAGAATAGACAAACCAGAGGTCTTTAAACTTGGTAACTTTAAGACTTGTGGACTTACGGCAAAGTTTGGGTGAGTTTGCCAAAGCCGAACCCGAACCCGAACTTTTGCTTGCAGAAAGCCGCTGCGGCATCCTTTTCTGTAAAAATAAACAAGGAGGTGGGGAATTCCCTACTTCCTTTTGCTTCCTTTTATTTTTACAGAAAAGGATGCCGCAGCGGTGCTGCAAGTAAAAGTAGGTGGGAAATCCCACGAAGGGATTCCGGGGGCGGGGCTTTGACATCACGGAGACTCCTTCCTCCCTATTTCGGCCGACCAGGAAGTTGTCTCCATGATGTCAAAGCTCCGACTTCGGAATCCCTTCATGGGATTTGCCACCTCTTCCCTGGTGGCAGCGTTTCGCCGTGTTCGGCCGACCGAACCCGAACTTTTAAAAAAGTTTGGGTTCGGGTTCGGCATGCCGAACACTGCAAAGTTCGGCACAAACCAGAACTTTGCATGTTCGGTTCGCCCAACACTATCCATAAGTCTTAAAGTTGCCAAGTTTGGGGAGCCTTAAGAGAAAAGACTTAAGATCAGTCAATGTCAGCTGTTTCACTCAGATTAGAATGAAGCCAAATGAGACATTCTCTGAGCCCTTTTGATGACTTTAGACTGTATTACAAAAGGGGGGGGGGAAAGAAAGTTTGACTTTTTGGATAACTTTGGGGGAGGGAGAAATAAAAAAAGAAAGAAAGAAAGAAAGAAAATAAATTGCCCATCTTACTGTAGTCATAACCTGAATTGTACAGACAAATAGTTTTTCTTAGCTGCTATAGCAATTTTTCTAACTCTACCTGGCTGTGATTCCAACATCCTTCTCTTTGTTTTCAGCTGTGTTAAAAAGAGCTGGGTTATTTAAACTTACCATCAAACAGAATAAAAATCAAAGTGAGCTAATTTTTCTGAAACACTAATCATTTTAAAGCTATTGAACTAAATATAGAGGCAGTTCATTAAATCATTAAAACTGCTTGCAATAATCCTCACAATGTCATTATAATGGTATTCCCTAGCCAGAGAGGTAGGTTTGCCTTAAGCACAGTTTAATCAAATTAGATAGCGGGCCTATGTCATGGGGTTTCTCCTATTGATATTCATTAAAAATACATGATTTATCACTAATCTATGTAAAATATATCCTGCTTCTGCCAAATTAATTTTGTAAGAGTTGGGAGGGAGAAGAGAGTAGGGAAAGCAGCATGGTCTATTGTTACAGTACTGATTTAAAACAGGCACACATTTACAGTGTTTGAATGCTTTCTCTTTCTGATTAAAACTTTTGTGGTACCAACTAAACCACAAAATGTCATCATAGTATCTCTTAGGCCATGAGTTTCCAAAAATATTTCTTTAAACACTTTTCTCCATTTGCTTGCCAGGAACATAAACCAGGCACATTAGGTATAACTGATACACAGGTTTGGATATATATATATTCAGTTTATTTAATCCTGTGTGTTCCAAAAAGTCAAGGGGAAAGCCATGATGTACAACTGCACATAACAATTGGGGGAACTTTAAGCTTCAGTCTTGATTTTTTGAACCACACAGAGGTTGTGGATACCTCTGATGCAGATCAAGTCCAATGGGGATATTGGGTAAAATCAGTCTTCTACAACTCCCAATCAACCCATTCAATATGGTCCATAGCTGTGATAGATTATAGCATCTGAACATTGAAATTTTGGGAAAGGCTAAATAGGCAATTAATATGACTCGACAGAAGAGATTTTTGTACATCCATATGTTTCTAATGCTATCATGGCTGCTGGTAAGCCAAGGAAGTCCTTGAAAGTATCCAACATTCCCTGCAGTCACATTTGATTCTCTCTGTTCATACAACATAGTTTACCACAGATGGTATCAACTGCAGACAAGTAATTTATCCAGAGATCTGTGGTCAGACACCCCAGTGAATTAAGAACAGGTTCAAATACTAAAAAGCCTCAGGGAAAGATTAGACTTTAACGCGCTGCATATCATTGTTGCCAGAAAGCTAAGATGCTTCTCCTTCAAGCAGAATTTATGAACAAGCAAACCTTTATGGCATATACAGTACCTTCTAGTTTCCTTCATTCTTGTGATTCCAGATGTGCTGGGCCCATCCCCTTCATTTAACATGATTTTGGTCATACTGATTAGAAATAATGGACATTGTGGTCATATTGACTGAGGATGATGGAACTTGTATTTATTTATGATTTATTTAAATATTAAGGCCACTTAACCTCTGGACAACTCTGGATGCTTTATAAATAAAACGTGAAGCAATACACATAAAGAACAACACAGGCAACCAGAAAAGCAAACAATCAATCTTAAGATAAATAAGGCTAAACTATTGGCAAAAAGAGGGCTCTATAACTATATTATCTCAGTGCTGGGGGAAGTACCAGTTTTTAAATAGTTTCCTGAATGTCATAAGGGTGAGAGCTATGCAACTTTTTGGAGCAATATCATTCCAGAGGGCAGGTGCTGCGATCATGTAAGTGTACCTCCCAGGTCACCCATTTGCTTAATCATATTGGACAGTAATTTAAGGTACATGTTAAATAAATGTTAAACAGAACGAAAAGAAAAGAGAAGGTGCAAAAAAGAGCAACCAAGATGATTAAGGAATTGGAAACCAAGACTTACGAAGAGAGACTGAGGGAACTGGGCATGGATAGCCTAGAGAAAAGGAGGGCCAGAGCGGACATGATAGCAGTCTACAAGTATACGAGAGGATGTCACACAGAGGAGGGGATCACTTTATTCTTCAGGGCACCAGAGGGCCGGACGAGGAACAACGGCTGGAAGCTGACCAAAGAGAGATTCAACATGGAGATAAGGAGGAACTTCCTGACGGTCAGAGCGATCAACCAATGGAACAACCTACCGTGTTTCCCCGATAGTAAGACCCCCCCGATTGTAAGACATATGGGGGGTTTCAGGGGGGTCGGCTTATATAAGCCATACCCCGAAAGTAAGACATATGTCTTACTTTCGGGGAAACACGGTACTAAAAGCGAGGGAGCAGTTCGCAGCGCCCTGGCGGCGGTTCCCTCTGCTTTGACGGCGCTGGTCCGCTCGCTCGTCCCCGCAACCGACCCGTTTCCCCGACACGCGTCTGGAGGGGAGGA
The DNA here is from genome assembly GCF_031021105.1 of Erythrolamprus reginae. NCBI lineage: Eukaryota > Metazoa > Chordata > Lepidosauria > Squamata > Dipsadidae > Erythrolamprus > Erythrolamprus reginae. The sequence continues at coordinate 385,300,600 of NC_091950.1, read as the reverse complement.
GCCGCTCTGCGCAGTTGGGCAGCCCCACCTGCCTGCCGGAAAGGAGGAGGGCGCAGCTCCGGCCGCCCGCTCGGCTCGCTTCTACAACTTCGGACCAGCGCCGTCCTTCGCCTCGCATTTCCGGGTTGGCGAGCCTGGATTGTTTTTCCTGCGAGCGCTGGTCCCCGCTAAGCCTTCTGCGCCTGACTCTGCGAGGCGAGAGGGAAGAAGGAGAAGCGCTTCTCCTTCTTCCCTCTCGCCTCGCCGAGTGAGGCTTCGGACCAGCGCCGTCCTTCGCTCGCATTTCCGGGTTGGCGAGCCTGGATTGTTTTTCCTGCGAGCGCTGGTCCCCGCTAAGCCGCAGAAGGCTCGCCAACCCGGAAATGCGAGGCGAAGGACGGCGCTGGTCCGAAGCCTCACTCGGCGAGGCGAGAGGGAAGAAGGAGAAGCGCTTCTCCTTCTTCCCTCTCGCCTCGCAGAGTCAGGCGCAGAAGGCTTAGCGGGGACCAGCGCTCGCAGGAAAAACAATCCAGGCTCGCCAACCCGGAAATGCGAGGCGAAGGACGGCGCTGGTCCGAAGTTGTAGAAGCGAGCCGAGCGGGCGGCCGGAGCTGCGCCCTCCTCCTTTCCGGCAGGCAGGTGGGGCTGCCCAACTGCGCAGAGTGGCTCCTCCCCTCCAGACGCGTGTCGGGGAAGCGTGTCGGTTGCGGGAACGAGCGAGCGGACCAGCGCCGTCAAAGCGGAGGGAACCGAGCAGATCAGCTGCTGGGCGGCCTCCCTGGGTCTTCCCGACTTCACCCTGTCAATTTGGTTAGTGGAGGCGGGAAACGGCAGGGGGGGGTATGTAAGACATACCCCGAAAGTAAGACCTAGTGGGGCTTTTGCGGGTAAAAAGATAGTAAGACACTGTCTTACTATCGGGGAAACACGGTACCAGCGGACGTTGTGAACTCCAACACTCTGGACATTTTTAAGAGAAGATTGAACTGCCACTTGACTGGTGTACTATAGGGTTCCTGCTTGGACAGGGGGTTGAACTCGATGGCCTTCATGGTCCCTTTCAACTCTAACAATAAATAAATAAATAAATTCTTAGTGCCCTACAAGCGATGTGCCATTTCTTCCCATTCTTCAACATGTGCCATACAGCAAGTAAGAGGACCATTGCAAAACAGAGCTTCTTAACCTCCAATCCTTGACGCTGGATCAGAAACAGGCACTCAAAACTATTGATAGCAACGAAAGTACGCTAGGTGGGCACCAGGTTGGGAAGGCTAATTTAGGCAAATCCGATCAGAGATAACTTTATGAACTAGGCATTATGCGAATGATATTGTTGTTTCTTTCAAATTCCAATAAAAAACTGTTGGTCCTTTCCCCCACATTTATCAGGCTTATTAACTAACTGAGGACAAGGACAAATTGCAAATGTTTAAGCTATTTAAGCTGTAGCTGCCAACAACTTGCTAAATGCAAAAGCTGGTGCCCCAGATGGGAGGCGCTGCAATCTGCAAAGAAATATTCCATTAGCTTCTTTTTTACACTGTGGACAAACATTCAGAAATAGAGGGAAGATTTATCAGCTGACAGCCTACAGCTATTAATTGGGTTACTGTGTCATCTGCTTCTGTGCACACGTATTTCTTGCTGATGACAGTGTAAATATTTAAAAAATGAAATACTTTTCCAAATGCAAAAACATCATTTCACCTTTTGCAATGCTTATAGATTTGCTTTATTTATTTAACTTTCTCTTTTTTAAAAAAAAAATCAACTCATTATTGGTATTGGACATGTTAAAGTCAGATAGCAGACAAGGGCAGGAAGTGGCTGCAATATTCAGTTCTGAAAAGGTACTACTGATATGAGAAGCTTTTATTAAAAAGGAAAAAATTTAATAAGAGCTTTTCATACTGTGACTTTAGACCATTAAGAACTTTTCTTTCTGCAGACCACCATCTTGTCTTCCAGAATGAGAGGTTTTGTTCTTTATTTTCCTTTTCAGGTCAAATTTGCTTTTGGTGTCAATGTAATGATCTCAGACTTAACACGGGGAAAGTCTGATGGAATGATATGGAATATAAACTTTATATGGGAATATAAACTTTAGTTAAGTGTATCCCGCACATTTGCGAGGAATCCTTCATAAGTATGAACAAAGGAAATTAGAAAGACAACTGGACAGCAAAATAGTGTATGAAATAACAAAATTTGTTAGACTTTTGTTTATTGTTGTGAGCCGCTCCGAGTCTAATAAATTATTTATTATTATTATTATTATTATTATTATTATTATTATTATTATTATCATCACATTTTATTTTTCCCCCTGCTTCTAATTCAGTAGAAAAATGCCAAAAATCGGATGTCTACCTTTTTATTGTTATACTTGTTTATAGTATTTATGACATATAATATACGTACTGTAATAACAGAGTAACATCTAAATAACATAATGTTGTGCAAAACATCCAAATGAGGTACAGTGGTACATCTTCTTAAGAACGCCTCTTTTTAAGAACTTTTCTAGATAAGAAGCGGGTGCTCAAGATTATTTTGCCTCTACTTAAGAACCATTTTCTACTTAAGAACCCGAGCCTGGAAAAATTTGCCAGGAAATTTGAGAGCAGCACAAAGGCCCAGCCAGTTTCCTGCCATTCCCTCTTTAATCCTGGTCAACTGGGCTGTCAGAGGAGCCTTTTGATGGTGCTTAAGGAGGCTTTGGCAGTCCAGAGTGAACGAAGCATTTTCCTTTCTCTGGACACTTGGACAGAGAATAAACTTCTGCCAGCGCCCAGAGAAAAGAAACGCTCCCTTTGCTCTGGGCAGCTGAGGAGTCACCCCAGCGAAGCAAAGGCTCCGGCTACAAAGCGAGCGAACGAGAGGAGAGGAGAGCCCTTCAGCATGGGAAGGAAGAGGCAACAGGTAGCAGCAGCAGCAGCCAGTGTATGGGAGGCAGTGTATGGGAGACAGCCTCGCGCTGGGTGTATCGGAGGCACATGCTCCTCCTTGCCGCCTCAGAGTCCCTTTTTTTTTTTAAGCCTTAAAGTTTTGGATTTTTTGATTCCCGTCACCTCACCTTCTTCCTTCAGCAGCAACTCTCCTCATCCTCTTCTTCCTCCTTTCCTTCCATCCAAATTCCAAACTTTTATTTCTTTCCTAATGGTTTTGCATGCATTATTTGCTTTTACATTGATTCCTATGGGAAAAATTGCTTCTACTTAAGAACGTTTCTACTTAAGAACCTGGTCATGGAACGAATTAAGTTCTTAAGTAGAGGTACCACTGTATTTCACAAATCACACTAGCAGAAGTGCAGGATCCCTCCCAGAATAGTTCTTCCAAAACAATTTTTGAAACCTGATGGTTTTAAGATACGTTGACTGAGGAGATCTGGGAGCTGAAGTCCACACATCTTAAACTTGCCAACTTTGAAAAATATTGCTATAGAAGCGGAGTTGTAGCTGTTTTGAAGACCTTTGTCATTTGCTGTTTTGAAGACCTTCATCATGGGCACGTTGACAAAAACATTTCGCCTGACAGTATTGTGAAGTTAGCTTCGCATGCACATACAGACAGGGGTAAAATGCTCCTGGTTTGCTCATGCCTGTCAGTTGTCAGAGAGTCAAGCTCAGAAGCCAAAGGCTGATGATGTAATTGCTGAAAAATGGTGGGATGATTTTCTTATTTTGAAATAAGAAAAAATAATCTGCAAAGTAAAACATTAGAAATAACATACATTGGACATTTCCCCATCCTCTTCCAACCATGCAAAAGACATGAAAAATCCCAACCATGCCCATGTGTTGGATGCATTTTCCGAAGCACACAATCCACCAGTATGGTTCCCATGTGAAATGTTTGCTTGCTTTTGCTATAGCTGGTCATACAGTCTCTGTTTAGCTAATGTACTTTTTTTGGGATATTTTTAAGCAGAGTCTCAAACTAGAGTTCTCTCCACATCTGCTTCTGGAAAGGTATAGTGGTAGATATCCTTTTTGTTATTAAATCAATTTCTCTCCATAACAAGCTCAATGGAGAAACCACGTGAATCAGTTTGATTGATTTTTGCTCTTACACTACATGAAACTAAGAGGAACCTCTAGACCAGTAGTTCCCAACCTTTTTTTGGCCATGCCCCACTCAAGCATCTCTAAAATCCTGATCCCCCCCCATGACATATAATAATAATTGCTGATCCGTGCATGGTGCCATCTTTTTTTCCTAATTTTCAGCACCTTTTTTGCTCTCTGAGCTTGCGCAAAAGGAAAATTGCCCCTCTGCGCATGCGCAGAAGCAAAATTGCATGGGGGGACGAATGTGCGCATGTGTGTGAAACATTGCAATGAGCACACAGCACACTGGTAGGAAGGTAAGAGGATCAAAGACATTCAGAAAATATAACTGTAGGCCAATGGTATCCAATGTGGGAAAGGGGTGGTCAAAACAGTCAAGATATCAACAGTAAAATACAGATAAGGCATTTGCCTGTGTGGTTACAGTTGCCATATTGACCTTTTGGACACAGGCCTTTCTCTGGATATCCATTTTATGGTAAATCTGCAAATTTACACATAAAATGTTAAACACATATTTTTGTGCAGTTCTTTTTTTCTTTCTGTGCAAAATGAATAGAAACTTGAAAAGCACTGAACTTTCTTCCTTTGCAGGAAGTGATGGTGCACAAAAATTGGTACCAATCCATGGGCAGCTTACCATACACAGACAACTGTCCAAGGCATTAATTAGGATTGCTTTTGACTTTAAACATCTACACAATATTTCATTTCCTGTTTTCATTTCACAAATAGAAAATTAATTGCATGCTCTTGAAACCGGAGTAGATACAATTTATTATGGATTGTTAGGGTTGTCTGTGATAAATTTATCAAGCTTACATAAAAACTACACTGAAATCACAATGAATCCATCTTAATTAAGGCCTTTTTTAAAGTGACAGATACACCTGTCCTGAAACTGGGATGGAGAGAGGAAATCAACAATTCTTTCCAAACGTGAAAGCTGAGTGCATATAAGACAAATGGCAATAGTGAAAAATGTAGATGTATGTATTGACCTCTCTCTTTTTTTATGTACAATATGCACATCGACAAAATCTGCAAATACATTAAAAAAACCCTGAGATCAACAGCAAATAGTCCAAAAGGTATTCTAAGACTTTTTAAAAATCCATAATTCACAGAAAATCAAATAGAGCATACCTCTGGCAGTTTCAATTTCATTTACAGGATGTCTTTATCTCTGAAAGTATCAGCCATCAGCCAAGTATCTTTTTATATACTGTACACTCAAAAGAACTGTATATTTAATCATGTGCTAAATCCAGTTTATCCAATTTGTACACTATTTAATCGCAAAGCTCTCTGAGAAGTTCAATTCATGATTCTAATCCTAACAGGGCTGGTGAATCATAAAACAGTATTTCATTATGTATGAGATGCCCAACAATGCAGTTGGGCTGCTGTGATTTGTTTCAAGTTAAGCGGTCCAAATTTCTTTTAAGTTCTCATGGTAACATCATACTGACCACATGACCATGTAGATGTCTTCTTAATAGTGTTGATTCAATGATCTTGAATAGGACATGATCCCTACCCTCCTATAGTTGGCAATGAGTAGTTGAGTAGAATCCTGGGGAGATTCCTTTTTCCTCATAGTTTGCATCACAGTGCCACAATAATAATTTATGTAACTTCAATTTCCTTTAATATTTGCGATATCTATTTGCAAATCTTTGTATTTTGAAATATTTTTCAATTCCTTGTCTTCAATATTATTTCTTCCTGGAATTACTACATCAATAACTCAAAGATAGCTCTTTTCAATGAGAATGTGTCTGGGAAGGTATGCTCCAGGGATTGAGCAGTCTGAATTTTAAAATTCCATAATTTTTTTGCTCTGTCATCTTCAGTACTTCATCTACGACTTCAAATTTCCAATAATTCTTATTGACAGTGAATCCATGTACTTTGTATAAAAGCCAGTGCATTTGTTCCCAACTCAATCACACTTTTTTTGGGTCATCACTCTATGATTTTGTAATGCTTATTTTTGGGCAGCACAAAGGATTCCTTGTTTCCTTTCTTATTCATATTGCCTTATTTTTTCAGTATATTTCAAATACACACACACACACACACACACAAACACAAACACAAACACAAACACACAGTGCTTTAGTTTTCTAATTTTCTAATTTCATTTCATGCTGTTGCTTTTTATAATTTTTAGAGTTCAGTTTTGCAAATAGCCCTTCTTTCTGAAGTTCTTCCACTAAGTTTGTTTACTTGACTTGGTAGAATCATTAAACTTTCATTTTCTCACCCCTACAGTTTGTTTTATCTGTAAAAGAACTTGTTCCTCAGAAGATATACAGTAATACCTCATGATACGAACTTAATTTGTGCAAGGAGGAGGTTCGTATGACGAAAGGTTCGTAAGACGAAACATTGTTTCCCATAGGAAACAATGTAAAGTCAATTAATCCGTGCAACCAAAAACCCCCCGCAAAAAAACGGCTTTCGGCGACTGCTGGGAAGCCGCGCGGCTGTTTTAAAAGGTGACAGCCGGGCTGGGGGGCTTCCCAGCACCCCCCCAACCTGGGTTTGGGGTTCGGGGGGGGTGCTGGGAAGCCCCCCAGGCCGGCTGCAACCTTTTAAAACAGCCGCGCCGCTTCCCAGCTGTCTCCTGAAGCCGAACGCGGAAGTTCGGCTTTGGCATTCGGCTTCAGGAGACAGCTGGGAAGCGGCGTGGCTGTTTTAAAAGGTCACAACCGGCCTGGGGGGCTTCCCAGCACCCCCCCGAACCCCAAACCCGGGTTCGGGGGGGTGCTGGGAAGCCCCCCAGTCTGGCTGCGGCCTTTTAAAACAGCCACGTCGCTTCCCAGCTGTCTCCTGAAGCCGAACGCCAAAGCCGAACTTTCGTGTTCGGCTTCGGGAGACAGCTGGGAAGCGGCGCGCCTGTTTTAAAAGGTGACAGCCATGCTGGGGGGCTTCCCAGCAACCTCCCGGGGTTCAGAAAAAATTTGCCTCTTCTTACGAACTTTGTTCGAGTTACGAACCGGTGTTCGGGAGGCTTCTGGGAAGCCCCGCCGCCCGGCTGTCACCTTTTAAAACAGCCGTGCGGCTTCCCAGCAGTCTCCGAACGCCGGTTCGTAACTCGAAAAAAGTTCATAAGAAGAGGCAAAATTTTTCTGAACCCTGGGTTCGTATCACGAGTTGTTCGTAAGATGAGGGGTTCGTATCTTGAGGTACCACTGTAATATATTTAGATCACTATGAGAATATAATGCATTATTTCTAGTTACCAATTTTCTGGTTTGCTAGTCATTAGCAAGGCACATCTGACTTCCTGCTGTATATCAAATTATTGCTGTTGCCCTCCAGATATTGATCCAAATTGTATTTTCACCACTTGCACTAGTTTGTAGGATTTTCTTTGTTTATTCCTAAGTTTATTTTTCTCTTTATTGGGTAAATTTTTTAATGTTTCCAAGATTCCCAATAATAAGCTTGGTCAAGTGCTGTTGTTTCATTTATGAATTGGCTATCTTTTTTTGAGTTATTTTGATCATTGCCAAATTGAGTAATAAAGATGATAATGAATCACCTTGAAAGATAATTTTCCAGGCTTTAATAGATGTTTCTACAAAATTTTGGATATACATAATACACTTTCTTCATTTTGTATTTTTAAGGATTACTTCATCAGTAAATAATTGATCTCAAATTCCTGTGAATTTTTGCAGTTTCAGTCGAATCCAGTCAATCCAATTTACAGACTATGCAATGGGAGAATTTTGACCAGTTTAATATAAGTAAAATCTATACTTGAATATATTTAATGCAGTTATAAAATATCAATACACGTATCTGATAATAAAAATAGATAAAAGTTGTAAATAATTATTTTCCAGTTTAAAGAATAATAATTGCCACAGGTAGTAGCATGCTTCTGTCAGTAATATATGTTTTATTTGTTTTCTTACATTTCAGATCATATTTGCTTAACAGGGTTCTCCATGTATTTAGTCTGCAATATTCAGTTTTATGGACCTTTTAAAGTTGCTTAGTGTTGTCACACATGTCAAATCATAGTGCTAACATTAGTCAGTAGTGATTAAAACCAAAGAACATGAGAAGGAAACAGAGTTCTCTCTCTCTGTCTCTCTCTCTGTGTCTCTCTCTGTGTGTGCATGAGAGAGGGAGGGAGGGAGAGAGAGAGAGAGAGAGACAGAGACAGAGAGAGACAGAGAGAGAGACAGACAGAGACAGAGTCCATGTGCAGCTGCAGCTGGTCAGTGGTGAAGAGGAAGAGTTGTCCCCAGAATCCTAGGGTGCACAGGGTCAGGTGGAAGGAGGCACAGTGGTGATTGGTGATGCTACTCAGAAAGAGACAGCCTAACCCTTCCTAATGAGTTGCACTATTTAGCTCAGAATCTGGAAAGTAAGAGTTGTCAGATACAACCATTCACAATCTGTTGTTCATTACTTCCTTGGACCCATTGATTTTTCCATGCCTTGAATCCTTCATTTTGTGTTGTTTTTCTCTTGCTTTTGACTATGGACTTGTATTGACTTTTGTGCCACGATCCCTTTGACTTCATGGTGACTTCCTCCTCCTTTAGACCTATTAACTTACATGGACTTTGTTGGGCCCTACTGACTTCCTCGTCTATTGAACTAGACATTTACTTTGTTGGGCTTTACTTCATTGACTTTGCAGGAAGCAGATCCCTAAAAGATTGCACTTGCGATCTGGATTTTGGGAATAACAAAGGGACTTGGCAGTGTGGAATAAACATGTTAAACTGTGTGTGTGTGTGTGTGTGTGTGTGTGTGTGTGTGTGTGTGTATATGTGGACTGGGACAGGAAATTAAGTGAATCTGGCTTCCTCATTGACTTTGCTTGTCAGAAGGTTGCAAAAGGTGATCACATGATCATTAGATGTTACAACCATCAAAAATATAAGCCAATTGCCAAGTGTATGAATTTTGATGAAGTGACCATGGGGATGCTGCAATGGTTGTTAAGTGTGAAAAGTGCTGTAACTTTGAATGGTCACTAAACAAAATACAGGACTAGCTGTATTAAAAAAGAAAAAATATCGATTCCATCTCTATCAGGATCAGTTCCTTTAATTAAAAATTTCTTTTCTTTACACAAACATTAAACAACATTAAAAACATTGGACACTTTGTGACCATCCTGTTTTTGTCATTCCATTATATAATATTTTCAAAACAATAACTACCATTATTATTCAATGTAGATTACTTTTGGATCTTACATATGCATCCCTCGTCGCTATTCATTTATATCCAAACCTTCCTTTAATTTATCTTTTTCAATTCTTGCTCTCAACTTTTTCGACTGTTTTTTCTTTCTACCCATTGATAAAATTTATGCCATGTTGCATAGTATTCTCTTTCTCCTTTGTTTTGTTTCCAGGATTAATCTATCCATTTCTGCACATGTTAATTTTTTAATTATTATTTATTCTCCCGGTAGAGATTTTTTTTTTCATTTTTCCAATATTGTGTGTACAGTATATCAGTCTTGTCATAGTTGTTATGTGTAGAATTAGATATACCTGTATCTGTCCTTTTTTATATTTCTAATGAATGATTCCTAGTATAAACATTTCAGGTTTCATTTCTATGTTCCTACCTAATATCTCTTGTAGCCACATCTTAACCTGGTTCCAAAATACCCTCGCTTTTTTTACATAGCCACCAAGTTCAGTTCTTGCTTCTTCTAGGCAAGTGAGAATTATCATCACAATAGTCTCTGGGCATTTCCTATATTCAAGGTAATCCACTTGAATAAATCCAAACTCTTATTATTTTCTAGGAATTCTGTTTGCCTATGCAAATACCTAGGACATAGTTGCAAGGTAAATTCGATCTGCGGATGAATGAAGGACATATCTAAAACAGAGGTTCAACAATTCTATTCATAAATTCCTCCAAAGATGGACATTTTAAATACAAATGGAATTCACAGTCACTGAAGGCACAAGATTCCCCCCAGTTCTTCACATAGCATCAGGTAGTTTCTTATAGAATCTCTCACACAGCCTAATTGTGAACTACATTGAGGAGGTAAAGAGAGAAAGGGAATTGATTCCACTATCTTTTGCCAACTATAAGAAAGACATTTCCACTGCAATTTTTAATATATCCAGGGAGGAGGAATCCCTCGTGTTTTGCCTATTATCGCCACATTTTTTGTTAGAAAAAAGTCCAACATTTTCACTTTAAATGGCCTCTTCCTGATTTGGGAACATAAAGATAGCAAAATCTTTTTTTTGTAACTGACTTTGTTATATTACTTTGTCTTGTACTGATTTTGAAAACAACCAGGATTTGACTGACAAGGCTTACTCTTCTCTGAAGCCTCCTAAAAGCAGCTGCAAATAATGTCCCTAAACCAGCTTCTCCTGAAGCTAAGAGAACTCTGAAAAGCAGCCAGCAGCAGGCACAGTCTCTTATTAACTTATCTTTTGCCCCAGAACTCACAGCTGACTTAGGTGGCTTACAAAGGAAATTAGACAAATTAATGGTGAATGAAGATAAGCCTATCAGAAACTATTATCTGTAAGCAAATAATTTTTGACTTATGTCCTTATCAAATTTTAATGAAGGTGCATTAAAATGTAGCTAGGTTTTTAAAAATAATTTGACAGAGCAATTATGCATCTGAATATGGGAAATAAGACTTATATTGGGTCTTATTCTCAAGCACAATTTGTTGAATCCTGGCTTAACAACCCAGGCTGCTGCCTGATTGGTTACACAGCCAGCATGCGAGAGACTTGGATAATTTTGATTGGTCCTCACCAGCGACGAGCCACCATACTGCTTGCCCGCCCCCCCTGCGCTGCTCGTCCACTCTTACCAAGTTGCTCCAGACGGTGCTTGTGCGACCTCCTGCAGGGCACCGAGATGTCCTCAGAGTCCGTTTGGAGTGAGCAGCATATAAATTCAATCAATCAATCAATCAATCAAAAATAAAATAAAATAAAATAAAATAAAATAAAATAAAATAAAATAAAATAAAATAAAATAAAATAAAATAAAATAAAATAAAATAAAATAAAATAAAGATGGCCCATGGTGCAGGGAGCAGGCCGGGCGGAGTCGCGCCGGTTGTGCATGCGTGCCCGGCGGAAATGGAGCTAGGCTGGTCCTCCCCCACAGCTTCCCCATAAATAAGGAAGCTTGTCAGTCCCAGTTCCGTTGTCAACAGTTTTGAACCAAGTCTTTGAATAAACAGCTATCTTTATGCAAAGCTGCCTCCTGCCTTTAACATTTGGCAACTGAAGAGGAGAAATGAGCCTTCACTGACCATTGCTGCTGCAATGTTTTTGTTCTGTCGGGCTCTCTGGTAGAATCCTCCCAAAAATTCACAGGTACAAATTTCAGACACACACGTTTGAAAATTCAAAACAATGTTCTTTATAATGAAAATTCACTTAACCTAAGCCCTCTTTTGGTATAGCAAAAAGCACTGTCTCCAAACAAACTGGTAATTTGTACAAGTCCCTTATCAGTTCTGTGATACTTAGCTTGCAGCTGTGAGACAATTCACCGTCCTTCTTCTTTCACAAAGTGACACACACTTTGCTCTGGTTTAGTTTCAAAGCGGGGAAAAATCAGCACACAAAAGGTCAAGGTCAGTAAAGCTGTCACGAAACACAACGATCAGATAATTCTCCACAATGGCCAAACCCACAGGCTGCTCTTTATAGCAGCCTCACTAATTACCACAGCCCCACCCAACCACAGGTGGCCTCATTTTCTTTGATAATAATCTCTCAGTTGTTGCCTATGCATCGCTCTCCGCACGCGTGGCTGTATCATTAACTCTTGTTCTGAATCCAAGGAGGAGCTAGATAATTGATCTCCTTCTGAGCTGTCTGCCACACTCTCTTCCTCCCTGTCACTCATGTCTTGGTCAGAGGAGCCTTCATCAGCAGATTCCACCGGGGGCAAAACAGGCCTGCAGCATGTGGATGTCTCCCCCACACCCACAGTCCTTGGGGCAGGAGCTGGGCTAGAGCTAACCACAATATATTTTTTTTCCTTTTTCTTTCTGCTGGACTGCTGTTTGTTTGCGAGCTACTCACTCCGAGCTAAATTACTATTCCAGCTTTGTAGAGTGGATGAGACATTGCTATCATAGCTGCTGCTATTTTCCTGGTTTTTTTTTAGAATGACTGCTCTGCCTTCGGTTCCTTCTTTTGAACCAGCCGCTGAGGCTTGGGATGATTATTTGATCCGTTTTGAGTGTGTGCTTAGGGGTGCTGACTTGACTGAATTATCCAGCTCTCAGGAATTGGGCTACTTTTAAGCTTCTGTGGCAGGGATATTTTGCCACTGCCAGAGCTCTCACCGCTCCCCAGGAGGTGAACCTTGTTAGCTGGGATACGCTCATGGATAAGCTTCAAAACCACCATTCTCCTGCCTCCTCTAAGGTGGCAAGAAGACATGCTTCCAGACAATGTTTCCAAAAGGAAGGCGAATCAATAAATGATTATATTGCTGCTCTGCGAAATGCAGCTATGAACTGTGAATTCACAGATCTGGAAGATGACCTCCATGATCAATTGATCTGTGGGGTCCAAGATCCGTGGCTTTTATTGGCAAAAAGAGCTAAATTTTACTACTGCATTGGATGAGCCAAGAGCTTCTGAGCTTTCCTGTACCTGTTCAAACCAGACCTCAATCTATTCACCATGAGGGCTTAGACCCTGGGCTTTCAGATGATGAACATGATAACTGCAAACTCCACAAAACAAAGGGGAAGCCCTCCAAAAATGACCAATCATCTCAGCAAACTTACTTTAGCTGGGGGAGGGGCACAATAGAACTGACTGTTGCTTTAGAAATGTCACCTGCCACCATTGTTGGAAACAGGGACATCTAGCTAGAATTTGCAGATCAACTCTACCGGCGCCAGCAAGAATGCACACTGAGGCATATTCCCAGAAGTCTTCTCCTGTTTCTACTTCAAGACTACCTCCAGGATTTAGACCAAGATCCTCTTATAGACCCCCCACTCTTCAAGAGTCCCGTTATTTCACTTCCAGAGACCTTTCTCTAGTCTCTTACTATGTGAACCATGCCTCCCTGGTTGGCCTTGCACAAAAGTTGTTTGTCACTATTCATATCGGGAGCCAACCATGTTGGATGGAGATGGACACTGGATCATCCAAAACTTTACAGTCCTGGGACACCTTAATTCAGTTATTCCCTAATTTTGATATGGAACATTTAGAACCATGCCCCATTGCCCTCAAAAATTACCATGGGAATCAAATTCTCCTTGTGGGATGTGGGCCCTTCCTTATCTCCTATGCAGATTTCAAAGACTACTTTTCTCTCATCATTGTCAACGGACACTTGCCTGCTTTGCTTGGCCTCAGCTGGTTCCACGTACTTGGTCTGCCTGTCTCTGTCTCATGACCATTGATTCATCAGCCTCCACCATCACTTCCGAAGTCCATATGGCATTGCTACAGAAGGAGTTTCCTTATGCTTTTGTCCCAGGGCTCAGTAAATATACTGGCACCCCAATTTCTTTTAATTTGGATCCCAAGGTGCCTCCATCCGGCCTAAGCCTTGAATGGTGCCATTAACTCTAATGTCTAAAGTAGGCCTTGAATTGCCCAAGTTAATTTCTCAAGGTATATTACAGCCCTTGACCATGCTAGTTGGGAAAACCCCATCGTAATTCCACTCAAACCAGACGGGACAGTGCGTTGCAAAACAACGCTGAACAAGACCCTTATCCTATCCTGGTAGTGCAAAATCTCATTGGGCTGGGGATCTGTTTTTTCCAAGCTGGACCTGGAACAAGCCTACCAGCAGCTCATGGTGAACGAGCTGACTGCTTTAGTGCAAACTATTGTTACCCACCGTGGAGCTTTCAAATGCAACAGCTCCAGTTTGGCGTTAGCATTGCCCCCGGCATTTTCCAGAGCCTCATGGAAAGGCTTCTACAGGGTTGCAGGGGATGGTGCCATATTTCAATAATGTTCTGATTTCTGCCTCCACCCCCTCAGAATTATTTGTAAGGATTAGAGCCATCCTCCTTATATTTAGAGAAGCAGGCCTGCATTTGTGGTCTGATAAATGCCAATTTGGGGTCCCTCAAGTGGAATTCCTTGGGTTTCTTATTGATGCCCATGGCATTCACCCCACTCCCTCACAGCTTCCCCATAAATAAGGAAGCTTGTCAGCCTTGGTTCCATTGTTAACTGTTTGAGCGAAGTCTTTGAATAAACCACCAACTACCCTCCGATTTCCGTGTTGCTCCCACCCTACTGCCCTTCCAAAAGGCCGCGAAGACTTGGCTTAGCCGGCAGGCCTGGGGGCCGTGAATGCCAACATTTCATCACGTCTGAATTGCAATTAATTGGTACGTATGTGAGTTTGATTGGACAGTTCATTAGGATTTTTATAATGGGTTTTATTGTTTTTTAAATATTTAATATTTGACTTTTGTAACACTGTAACATTGTACTGTATTATTTATTGTTGTAAGCTGCCCTGAGTCCCATGGGATTGGGCATGGCATAGAAGTCAAACAAATAAACAAACAAACAAACGAACAAACAAACAAACAAGGTTTTAATTTTATTTTGATTGTCCAGAATCAACTTTTACCAATCAACAAAACTAAGAATATCTACTTTGGTAAGAGATTTGGAGGAAAACCTCCTTTGATCACATTCATCCTGTATATTATATTCTGTAATCCAGTGGTTCTCAACCTTTCTAATACAGTGACCCCTTAATACAGTTCCTCATGTTGTAGTGACCCCCAACCAGAAGTCTAGTGCCAATTCTCCTACCAGAGCTTTAAGCTAATAGGCAGAAAGGGCAGACAGACACCCCCACTGCAAAGCCCGATTGGTCGGATTGTAAAAATATGTTAACAAGGCGCCAGAATGGAAGCTTAAGTTCCTAACACAAATGGGAAATTTGTCTTTTTCCATGGTCTTAGGCGACCCCTGTAAAATGGTCGTTCGACCCCCCAAAGGGGTCCCGACCCCCACGTTGAGA
Source organism: Erythrolamprus reginae (assembly GCF_031021105.1). Taxonomy (NCBI): domain Eukaryota; kingdom Metazoa; phylum Chordata; class Lepidosauria; order Squamata; family Dipsadidae; genus Erythrolamprus; species Erythrolamprus reginae. Next base: position 385,285,529 of record NC_091950.1, on the reverse strand, counting down.
ACCACTGCTGTAATCTAATCGAGTGTGGATTCCTTTTAACAATATCTTTATTAATATTTTCTTGAGTTAAACCATGGTTTTTAAAAAATCAAATTAATCCCCAGTAAAGCTTTAGTTGCTATGGTTCAGTGTAGCACAGTTCTCCACAAAAGTCAAGGGAGAAATCATATGCATGGACTTGGGAGTGTGGAAACAGGTCAGCATTAGAACAAAATGCCAGCAAAGAAAGCCCGAGTCCCATAACCGAACTGCACAATTTCACTTCAGAACACAGGTAGAAATTTCTAACATAAAGCAGGTATTCCTGGAGGGGTCTGTAATATGGTAAATGTTTTAGCTTTACTAAATAAATGGTCAAAGCAATGGAAACTGCAATTTAATGTTTCCAAATGTAAAATAATGCACTTGGGGAAAAGGAATCCTCAATCTGAGTATTTCATTGGCAGTTCTGTGTTAGCAAAAACTTCAGAAGAGAAGGATTTAGGGGTAGTGATTTCTGACAGTTTCAAAATGGGTGAGCAGTGCAGTCAGGCGGTAGGGAAAGCAAGTAGGATGCTTGGCTGTATAGCTAGAGGTATAACAAGCAGGAAGAGGGAGATTGTGATCCCCTCATATAGAGCGCTGGTGAGACCACATTTGGAATACTGTGTTCAGTTCTGGAGACCTCACCTACAAAAAGATATTGACAAAATTGAACGGGTCCAAAGACGGGCTACAAGAATGGTGGAAGGTCTTAAGCATAAAACGTATCAGGAAAGACTTAATGAACTCAATCTGTATAGTCTGGAGGACAGAAGGAAAGTGGGGGACATGATCAAAACATTTAAATATGTTAAAGGGTTAAATAAGGTTCAGGAGGGAAGTGCTTTTAATAGGAAAGTGAACACAAGAACAAGTGGACACAATCTGAAGTTAGTTGGGGGAAAGATCAAAAGCAACATGAGAAAATATTATTTTACTGAAAGAGTAGTAGATCCTTGGAACAAACTTCCAGGAGACGTGGTGGGTAAATCCACAGTAACTGAATTTAAACATGCCTGGGATAAACATATATCCATTGTAAGATAAAATACAGGAAATAGTATAAGGGCAGACTAGATGGACCATGAGGTCTTTTTCTGCCATCAGACATCTATGTTTCTATGTTTCTAATCCCTGGTATCCTCAAATGAATCATTTCCACATGCAAGTAAACAATCCATACTTTTTCTGGTCATACTATATAATGGCAGAGCCTATATAATGGCAGAGGGAGAAATTTCAGGTTTCTTTGCAAATCCTGGAATTTGGGCATGTGTGTGTGGGGGGTCTGCCTTTGAAAGCTGTCTGGAGAATGCATGGCCCCTTTCTCACCCTTGTTTTGTCCCCTCTCTGTCTGACACGGCAGGCAAGCTGAACAAGAGTGGCATAAGGATCGATCTGCAGGCAATCAGTGACACAGCGGCTGGCCAAAGCCACACTCCACACCATCGATTGGCTCCAAATCAATTTGCACACCACATTCTCCTCTCAGGTTACCTGCCATTTCAGGCAGAGAATGGAATGGTGAAGTGAGAAGGAAATTGCACCCAAGTATGTTGGGACTTCTATTTGTAACCTCAGAGGTCACCAACAGGTGACCTCTTTCTGTTCATATTTCAGTGCCTACGCTTTGTTGGAAAATATGAGATGCATCTGTTTTGATAGGTGTGAGGATAGCCTCTACCTATAGAAGTGAAAAATAAAATAAAAACAAAAACAGCCTCACAATTTTTCCTATGCTTTATGTTAGAAATTTCTACCTGTGTTCTGAAATGATACAATGTAATACCTGTCTTTGTGAAATTGTGCAGTTCGGTTTTGGGACTAGGGCTTTCTTTGCTGGCATTTTGTTCTAATGCTGACCTGTTTCCACACTCCCAAGTCCATGCGTATGATTTCTCCCTTGACTTTTGTGGAGAACTGTGCTACACTGAACCATAGCAACTAAAGCTTTACTGGGGATGAATTTGCACAGCCGTCTAGAGTTGCCTAAAAGAATTTGGGAACTTTGAGTTCAGCATCTTATTTATTTATTTATTTATTTATTTATTTATTTATTTATTTATTTATTTATTTATTTATTTATTTATTTATTCATTCATTCATTCATTCATTCATTCATTTATTCATTCATTCATTCATTCATTCATTCAATTTTTATGCTGCCCTTCTCCTTAGACTCAGGGCGGCTTACAACATGTTAGCAATAGCACTTTTAAACAGAGCGAGGCTATTGCCCCCACAATCCGGGTCCTCATTTTACCCACCTCAGAAGGATGGAAGGCTGAGTCAACCTTGAGCCGGTGATGAGATTTGAACCGCTGACCTCAGATCTACAGGGAAACAAGACTCATAAGATGCTGAACTTATGAACTTATAACTTAGTGCTTAGCCTTTTTGCCAAGATTGGAAATTTGAAAGATTCTATTTTTGTCTTAGCAGGTTGATCTAACAAAGCCACCATATTAAGCCACAACAAGGCTTTCTAGTTTGAGCCCATTGAATACTGGACTACTGCAGTTGTATTGGTTGTTCTGATTCAGGGTTAAACATGTGTCAAACCAGTCAGGTTTACATGGCTGAGCAAGAACTGGATGTATTTCTCACCATTTCAAGTCCAGCATTTTAGTTTTTACAACTTAGTGCTTAGTCTTTTGGCAAGATTTGTAACTTGGAGATTCTATTTTTGTTGTTGTTAGCCGCGAAGTCATGTCCGACCCATCATGAACCCATGGACAACATTCCTCCAGGACTTCCTGTCCTCTACCATCCCCCAGAGTCCATTTAAGCTCACACCGACTGCTTCAGTGACTCCATTCAGCCACCTCCATTCCCTGTCATCTTCTTCTTTTGCCCTCAATCATTCCCAGCATTAGGCTCTTCTCTAAACTGGTTCTCTAAACCGTGGCAAATTCTCAGGCAGTTCTTGTTTCTTACACGTTAGTTGTAAAAGGCAATGTTGTTTCCTTAAGATACTTCCTTCACCAAATACTCCCCAATGAATACACACAAAGCATGAGCAATGCACACATATTCTCACAAGAATGTATCTTTTTTTTAAGCACATCCAAGCTTCCAGGGCAGTTATGGCAAACCTTTTTTTCCCTGGACGCCAAAAAAGCATATGTGCATGCTACCACACATGCACCAGTGCTCACACCCATAATTCAATGCCTGGGGAGGGTAAAAACAGCTTTCTGTGCCAACCCAGAGGCCCTCTGGAGGCTGGAAACAGCCTGTTTCCCAATTTTTGGTGGGCCCAGTAGGCTCATGTTTTGTCCTCCCCAGGCTCCAAAGGCTTCTCTGAAGCCACGGGAGGGTAAAAATGCCCTCCCCCATCCCTCCCAGAGCCTCTGTGAGCCAAAAATCAGGTGGCCAGCATACCTATTTTTGCCCTTCACACTGTATGTGTGACAGGAGCCATGAAAAAATATGTTGACGTCATAATGTGGAAGTCTACTTTAGAAACACTGATGGCCCTCCACACATTCAAGCGAATGTTCATTGCAGCTACTTTCTAGAGCAGAGGTCCCCAACCTTTTTTGCACCAGGGACCGGCTTTAAGCTAGACCAGTTTTCCATGGCCCGGTGGGGGGGGGGAGCTAGCTGTCAGCGGCGCCGTAAAAGGGGCGATCAAGAGAGGAATGGGTGAATGAATGGACGGAGGGTGGGAAGGAAGGAAGGAAAGAGGGAAGGGACAGGAACAGAAGAAGGGTGCAAAGGAAGCAAGGAAAGGTGTGAAAGGGGAGAGTAAGAGAGGAAGGAGTGAAAGAAGGGAATGAGGGAGGAAAGAAGGGAGGAAGGAAAAGGAAAGCAAGAAATGGAGGGAGGAAAGGAAGGAAGGAAAGAAAGAAAGAAAGAAGGGGGGAAGGGACAGGAACAGAGGAAGGAAGCAAGGAAACTTATGAAAGGGGAGAGTAAGGGAAGAAGGTAGGAAGGAGAAAGAAAAGAAGAAATAGAGGAAGGGAAGGTAAAAGAGAGAAAGAAAAAGAGCAAGAAAGAAAGAAAGAAAGAGAAAGAAAGAAAGAAAGAAAGAAAGAAAGAAAGGCAACTTCAAAGAAAGGCTCACTGAGCATCTCTCACTCTCTCTCTCTTTCTATCCCTCTTTCTTTCTTTCTCTTCCTTTCTCTCTCTCCTCTTCCTTTATCTCCTCTCTCTCTCCCTCTCTCTTTCTCTCCCCCCTCTCTCCCCTTTCCCTCTCTCTTTCTCTCTCTCCCTCTCTTGCTATCTCTCCCCCCTTTCCCTCTCTTTCTCACTCTCCCTCTCTTGCTATCTCTCCCCCCTCTCCCTCTCTCTTTCTCCCTCTCCCTCTCTTTCTCTCTCTCTCCCCCTCTTTCTCTCTCTTCTTCTCACTTTCTCTCTCTTGTTTTCTTTCTGTCTCTTGCTTTCTCTCTCTCTCACTCTTTCTTGTTTTCTTTCTCACGCTCTTTCTCTCTCTTGTTCTCTCTCTTGCTATCTCTTTCTCCCCCCCCTTTCTCTCACTCTCTCTTTCTCACTTTCTCTCTATCTTGCTGTCTGTTGCTATCACTCACTCTCGTTCTCCGTTCTTCTCAGCGGTGACGCGCGCACGCCCTGCCCGCCTCACCTTTGCGAGAGCACTTTCGCCCCGGGCTCTCAGCAAGGGGGTTTGCAGGAGAGGTGGGGCCGGCGAAGGTGATATTCAATGTCGGGGGCGCACAGGCGGTTGCACGCGCTCCCTATCTCCCTGCTAGCCCACTCGGAATATTCAAAATAAGAAAAGCCTTCGCCGGCAAAGGTTTTTCTTATTTTGAATACTCCGAGTGGGCTAGCAGGGAGATAGGGAGCGCGTGCAACCGCCCGTGCGCCCCCGACATTGAAGACCTCCGCTGAGAAAAGCCTTTGCCAGCATTTCCTCTCGGCGTCAAGGAGGCGCAGCGGCGGGCGGAGAGAGGGAAGGGGGGGCAGCGGCGTCCCTCCTGGCCTTGGCGGGCCGCCCGACCCTCCCCACCTCCTGCAAACGCGGCGGGCGGCGGGGGGAGAGCAAGGAGCCGGTTCCGGCGGGCGCGGGGCTTGGCTGGCTGGTGGGGGGAACGCCGCTGGTGGTGCGGAAAGGCCGAGGGGGCCCTGGCGCCGCGGACCGGCTGAAAACCCCCAACGGCCCGGTGCCGGTCCGCGGACCGGCGGTTGGGGACCTCTGTTCTAGAGTGTACAAATGTGCACATTAATCATTTTCTCCAAGCATATCAGTAATAAACCTCAAGAGCCTGCATATCTTCTATTCATGCCCAGAATCACCTGGGCAGACTGATATTTGCAGCATCAAGTAAGCAATCTCCCCTATCAAACTCTAGTCTTTTTAGCCTGTGTTCCTCTAGATTCCACCTCTTCTTTGGTGGAATGTTTAAGGTGAAGAGAGTTCCTTGGGGAAGGGAGGCTTAGGATTTATTGACTCTCAAAATCACTATTCTAAGGCCCTCAATTCAAGGGCCACCCAAGGCTGCTATTCCTTATCACAATGACACTGCAACAATGAGTCCCACATCGTGACACCACAATACAAACTCTGCCCTTTCACACTTGTATTGCAACATTGCAGACAAATATATGATTGGTTGAGTTTGTGGCATGATGTTACAATGCAACCTGTCATTCCTACCAAAGAACAAACATAGTCAGGTACTATGTTAAGAAAGATTCTTGACCAGCCTCAATTCCTTACTACACTGAATTTCCATATGATCTGTTTAAGATGCTCAGATGTAAACATGCAAACCTGCCCCTGTTTTACAATCTGTAGCCCAGTGTTTCCCAACCTTGGCCACTTGAAGATATCTGGACTTCAATTCCCAGAATTCCCCAGCCAGCATTCGCTGGCTGGGGAATTCTGGGAGTTGAAGTCCAAATATCTTCAAGTGGTCAAGGTTGGGAAACACTGCTGTAGCCTATAGAAATGAATGTATGGATTGCTAAATGCAACCTACATGCTTCCGAGCATACAGAATAGTTCTAATTAGTGAGGAGCTACTAGCCGGAACGCTAAAATTAGGCTCACCACCACGGCTCATAAGTGCTTGTAGGGCCAGTGCGATTTTGCTTCTGCACCTGTGGAGGTAGCAAAATCGCGCACAGAGCCGCAGGTGTGCCCGTGAGGTTTTTTTGCTTCCACTTATGCTGAAATGGGCACACCTGTGGCTCCGTGCGTGATTTTGCTACCTCCACAGGTGCAGAAGCAAAATCGCACTGGTTGTGCAAGTACTCACGAGCCGTGGGAGCAAGCCCAATTTAGCGTTCCGGCTAGTAGCCCACCACTGGTTCTAATACACATATTTGCAAGCATGGTTCCATGAACTTGAAATCTGCAGTTACTCTGGCTAGGATCATTGGTTTGAGATAGAACCATAGAAACATAGAAGTCTGATGGCAGAAAAAGACCTCATGATCCATCTAGTCTGCCCTTATACTATTTTCTGTATTTTATCTTAGGATGGATATATGTTTATCCCAGGCATGTTTAAATTCGGTTACTGTGGGTTTATCTACCACGTCTGCTGGAAGTTTGTTCCAAGGATCTACAGTACTACTCTTTCAGTAAAATAATATTTTCTCATGTTGCTTTTGATCTTTCCCCCAACTAACTTCAGATTGTGTCCCCTTGTTCTTGTGTTCACTTTCCTATTAAAAACACTTCCCTCCTGGACCTTATTTAACCCTTTAACATATTTAAATGTTTCGATCATGTCCCCCCTTTTCCTTCTGTCCTCCAGACTATACAGATTGAGTTCATTAAGTCTTTCCTGATACGTTTTATGCTTAAGACCTTCCACTATTCTTGTAGCCCATCTTTGGACCTGTTCAATTTTGTCAATATCTTTTTGTAGGTGAGGTCTCCAGAACTGAACACAGTATTCCAAATGTGGTCTCACCAGCACTCTATATAGTGGGATCATAATCTCCCTCTTCCTGCTTGTTATACCTCTAGCTATGCAGCCAAGCATCCTATTTGCTTTCCCTACCACCTGACCGTACTGTTCACCCATTTTGGGACTGTCAGAAATCACTACCCCTAAATCCTTTTCTCCTGAAGTTTTTGATAACACAGAACTGCCAATACGCCAAGATGACGAGTGAAAAGGAGTTTCCTGAACTGGGAGCTGAACTAGAAAAGGATAAATACCCTGAATGATGGAGGTTTGGTTCCTCCTAACAACAGTAGCTTGCTTTTAAAGTATTTATGAAATCTCTGTGGAAGTGCATTGGTGCTGCCTTTTCACCCCACATAAATTCTGCAGTGCCATTCTGAAGAGGCTTTGTAAAAAAACATAATTGAACTTCGCTTCCTACTGGCCAGAAAAGCATAGTAGAGGCAACCTGAGGAAGAAAATAGACAAGAGAAAATATTCTTCTCTTTCTCACCAGCAACAATGTGAGAAATAGTTAATGCTAATGTTCCCAGCAATTATAAAAACTAGAACTGTTGAGGGGGTACTTGAACCTCAGGTATGAAAAAATAGCTTCCCATTTCCCCAAAGTGAAGACAGTATGGCCTTTTGGTCTCAAGATGGCGCCAATTACCTGTAAAAACAGGCCTGGTAACAGCAATACATATTAAACAAAGGGATTTCACAGTTTGCTGCTGTATGTTGAAAAGAGTTTTGTGACCTGTTGAGATGATGTTAGTTATACTTGTGCGCCTTCCGTAACACAGCTTAGACAGGAAGAAGGCATAGCCGTAGGAGAACAAGAGAATCAATGGGTAAGTCGGAAAACAGCTTGGGAGACACCTCTTTACTGTTGTTAATATTTAAGAAAGGTGATTAACTGATGTCTCAAAGGAAGCGATTCAAATATCTCTGTTTCCAATCATATGTTTTCTTCCTTTATGGCAGAAAATAAGGTATTGAAGATCAAGAGCCCAAGGAGCTGCAAGAGTGAGGGGAATGGTAGAACCATTTGATCAGTTAAGTTTCAGGATGTTTTCTGACACATTTATGGGGGGGGGGACGCCGCTCTGGTAGTGGAAATGGAACTGCTCTACGTGCATAGCTCTATTACTGGCTGCTGTGTACGCACCATGCTCCGGCTGCGTGGCCTGCTCTCTGCCTTCCTGGCATCTCTCGGCGCATGCAGTGATGGTGCCCCGAGTGAGTCATGGCCTTCGGGAGCAGCACTGTGCTCCTGAAGGCCACAACTTGTTCAGGACACTTGCCATGCAGAGAGATGCTTGCAGCCCGGGAGAGCACAGAGCAGGCCGTGCAGCTAGAGCTTCAGGCTGCCCAGCCTGCGGACGGCATGTCATCTTCTTGGTGCGGTCTCTTTGCAAGCAAAGTTGAGAAGGCCCCAAAAGGTAAGGTGTGGTCCGGCCAGGCTGCAAGCGGGAGGCGCGCGTGAGAAACAGAACAGGTCAGCCGGGGGCGGTGGCAGAGCAGGCCACTTACTTTATTTTCGGCCTTTTTTTGCTTCTGCGCATGTACGGAAGCAAAAAAAAAGAAGCCGAGAATGGGCAAAATCTCATGTGCGTGAGCATTCTTCTGCAGGATTTGGCTTCTGCACATGTGCAGGAAGCCAAATCATGTGCCAAGAGCACAATGCATTCCTGGAGCAAGCAAGTGTGCCAGGAGCGCTCGCACGCTTACGCTGCATTCCAGGAGCGCCAGGCAATGGTGGCCCACTGCTGGATAACACCCTTGTCTTTGGTGCTTTGCCGAGCAAGTCAAGTGAAAAGACAACTCCTGCCCCAACAGAATGGAGACCTGGAGATAGAGGCACACTCTTGGCACATACACAGGCTTGGGGCTATTATATTCTTGCCCCCTGGCCGATGAAGGTGCTGAGAGAAAGTTGTTTGAATGGGAATGACTGCTTTTTATGGCTTGGGTTTTTTAGATTTTATATTTAATTAATTGGATCTAAAATTATATGTTGTAAGCCGCCCTGAGTCCTCGGAGAGGGGCGGCATAAAAGTCAAAGAAAGAAAGGAAGGAAACAAGGAAGGAAGGAAGGAAGGAAGGAAGGAAGGAAGGAAGGAAGGAAGATAGAAAGATATAGCACGAAATCAAAATATTAGATGGGATGTAAGCTTGAGTTTTTTATGATTTTAATGAACAATTCCTCATTCTAGACCAGTGTTTCTCATCTTAGCAACTACAAGCTGGCAGGGGAATTCTGGGAGTTGAAGTCCACATATCATATATCATACATGAAGATACCAAGGTTGAGAAACAGCGTTCTAGACGATCAGCCACGTAGAATCCCCATCTGCTCTCCTATCCATAGTTGCATTAACTGAGGCTGCCGGGGTCATGTCTTCTCACTGATTTAAAAGCCCCTGCTCCTTTTTGTAAGGAAAGAACTAGAAGAGACATAGGTAAAGAACTTTGGAATTTTGCCTAACGATAGCAAGCATTGAAAAAGTTCTCTTTCCTCTTAAATAAGGTTGTTGAAAGATTGTTTGAAGGAAAAACCAGACATGGATTTCTGTACAGAAGGACTTAGCATTGTAAAAGTGCTGTTCCTAAATTCTTTGTTGACATTTGCCCCCACCTCCGTGGCCAATGTTTTTTTATCTACCCATTTAATAAAGAAAAAAGCAAAAGCAAAAAAGAAGAAGAAGTAAATCACACAAACTTGACCTCTAGCCATTCCTAAACTAGAATCAATTAATTGTCTCCAGATTTATGCAAAGTAGCTCAAAACATACTTTGAATTTCAGGTAATATATGAAGGTGCCAGCTGTGCGCTACATAACGCCTTAGTGCTCACATGAATGCATTTGGGGAGGGGTATTCACCACCAATCTAACTCACATCTGGAAGAAAAGAATATTCAGTTTCTCAGAAGCCATTTTCCAGACTGCTGGGATTACTCCCATATAGCCCTTTGAGGTGGAAGTGGGGGCCTCAGAGTGAACTGCTGAGGAATGTTGTAAACACCTTCCTTCCCCCCTCCACCCCACCCCCAAATCTTGCATTTGCTATAAAGAACCAGGACTTGCCTTCTGAGGGATTTAAGTCTTGCTGTTTCAAAAGCATTTCCTTTGAGATCTAGCCTGATTCTGAAGCAGCTGGAACTCTCATGTCAGGGGGAAACTTGTATAAATCTTTGCCCCGCTTGTCTATTGCATTGCATTTTAAATATACTTCAAGCTACCTGAGAAACCTTTTTGGCAGGGTGTAAGTATTTTAATGAATACTTAATTATTTCCAGTTCTGTTGCAAAGTAGTATCCATTCCAGCCAAATATGGGCCTTTGAACAAATTACAGATAGCCGTTGACTTGCAAATGCAGTTGAGCTCCAACGCTTCTGCTGCTAAATGAGACATTTGTTACTGGAATTTTGTCCCATTGTACAACCTTTTTTTGCCACAGTTGTTAAGTGAATCACTGCAGCTGTTAAGTTAGTTAACACGGATAAGTGAATCAGTTTCCCCATTGACTTTGCTTGTCAGAAGGTCGCAAAAGTTGATCACGTGACCTAGGACACATCATAAATAGGAGTCAGTTGTCAAGAATTATTTATTATTATGTCAGTACAACACAGCAAACGAGATCACTATGCTGGATTTCATATTTCATCACCAGTCGGGCGCTTCCCAAGCACCTAGGACTGGGTGATGTAGCGGCGAATTATGTTTGCCTATCCCAGTAAAGCAGCCTTTTGCAATTGACAGATGGAGATTTTGTCAATTCTGATGGTTTTCAAATGTCCGCTGAGATCCTTTGGTACTGCGCCCAGCGTGCCAAGTACTACTGGGACCACTTTCACTGGCTTATGCCAGAGTCATTGCAGCTCGATTCTTAGATCTTCGTATTTCACTAATTTCTCTAGCTGCTTCTCCTCAATTCTGCTGTCTCCTGGGATTGCGATGTCGATGATCCATACTTTTTTTTTCTCCACGATCACAATGTCTGGTGTGTTATGCTTCAGAATTTGGTCAGTCTGAAGTCGGAAGTCCCACAGTAGTTTTGCTTGCTCATTTTCGACCACTTTATTGGGCTCTTGATCTTCAATACCTTATTTTCTGCAATAAAAGAAGCACACAAGCCCCACTACCACGACAAGTCGTACCCATCAGTGGGGTTGTTATTATTATTATTATTATTATTATTATTATTATTATTATTAATTAGATTTGTATGCCGCCCCTCTCCGGAGACTCGGAGCGGCTAATTTGAATTTTGATCACATGATCATGGAAATGCTGCAACAATCGTAAGCAGGCGGGGGTTCCTGCTTACTTTTGCTACCTGTACAGTTGCCGGGTGACTGACCTGTGCGCGTCCAGTGTGCACACGTGTCAGAGCGGGATTTTTGCAGGAAGCAAATTTTGTGAAAAGACGCAGGAACAAAACCCACTCAAAATCGCCGAAATCTCACATGCCCCTGAGTCCTCTCACAAGATTTCCTATCAGAGCTGAAGAAGCTTCTTGGATGAGCAGCAATATGTCTTCAAAAGGAAAAAAAAACCAAGAAAGTTGCCTCCTGAAAAAGCACCATTGGGACAACAAATAGGGCAATTATTTTAAAATATTGTCCCATGTCATGTTGCATATTGCAGCGTAAATCTAAGAAATCTTTACCAATTACAGTCAAAAGTTTTTGAGACTCAAAGTGGCAGATGAATATTTACCACCAACACTTACAATATCTACAAAAAATCACAGAGCTCTGCCTCATCATCTAGCAATTCAAAACAGAACATCGGGCTTGCTACATGCTTCCTTGGGTCAAATTATTTTATACATGCTTTTAAAAATGTGCCTTATTCAGTTAGTTATATTTAAATAGGGAAGTGGGATCCTAATTAGAAGCATGGCAGTCAGTCACCCATTTAAAACTCCTGCAATTTATTCCTCCATGTTTTCAGAAAGAAACTAGTGGTTGTAGTCCACTCTTCCAATCTGATTTGGAGTTCAGAGCCACTGCTTTTTCTTCAAAATAAATCTATTACTGCAGAGGACTAGGGATGGCATAGCAGTGTTTCCAATATTTCAGGGGCTCCCACAAAGAAGAGGGAGTCAAGCTATTATCCAAAGCACCTGAGAGCAGGACAAGAAGCAATAGGTGGAAACTAATCAAAGAAAGAAGCAACTTAGAACCAAGGAGAAATTTCCTGACAGTTAGAACAATTGATCAGTGGAACAACTTGCCTCCAGAAGTTATAAATGCTCCAACACTGGAAGTTTTAAAGAAAAGATTGGATAACCATTTGTCTGAAGTGGTGTAGAGTTTATTGCCTGAGCAGGGAGTTGCACTAGAAGACCTCTAGGGCTCTTCCAATTCTGGTTATTCTGTTTTTCCCAAAGAACCGTGTTTAACATGACTGCCTTCTTTGCTCCTTTCTGGGCAGCTATAGGGGAGGGGGAGCAATGGCATAGTCCCTTGTCTTACACCATTGCCCAGGACAGCTAGCTGAAGCCTGAAACAGCCAAGCTGAGTCAAAATAGTGCAATTAAGCTAAGCCAGAGTCGAAGCTAGACAATCAGTCTTGGTCTGTAGCTTCTGATCACCCTCATGAAAACTCAGAGAAGATGCGAAACAAAAGGACAGTCAGAAAAAAATGCATCTAAACATGAAGGAAAAAGGAGACTAAACAAGCGCAAGGTTTTTCTGTTTTCTCCCCGAGCCTAGTAATCCCTCTGATTACATCTAATACTTGCCAAAACCCATATGGTATGCCCACCCATCTCACAGTGTGATAATGCCACATGGCAAAATCTACCTATTAATATTAATTGTCAGCCAGAGCATCTTTCTGAACTGCTATAGTTTGAGATTGCCTCCAGAAAGCAGGGAATGGTTTAGCAGGGATTTTAGAGTAATTCTCATTCTTTCAGCCCGAGCCTCACATATGTGGAATGTTAAACAACATCCATCTCATTCCCACCACCTTCAGTTTCTTGCAATTCTGTTATTAAATATCCCTATAGTTGTTGGCTTACACCTGCTGATCAAAGATGTTACCTTCCCATTTCCAGAAGTACCTGAAAGTAGGTAATGGACAATATATTCCCTAGCTAATTGGTCAGCTTGGCACTGTCCTGGCATATAGGAAATGCCCCTTGTGTAAATCATAGTAAGAAATGACTTAGAAATGGTTGATATGTATCCCCCAAACTCATATCTACAAATACAGTTTTAAATTTAAGCTAGAAAAAAAGCAACAAACTTCTATTATAGGTAATCCTTATGACCACGATTGGGACCAAAATTTCCATTGCTAGGCAATGTTGTTAGTTGAGATTTTATAATATTTTTTGCCAAGCCTGTAAAGAAAATCTTAGTAGTTGTAAAATGAATCCATGCACTTGTTAAACGAATCTAGCATCACTTACTGACTTTGCTTGTCATAAGCCACCTGGGAAAATTGTAAATAGCAATCACATGACCCTTAGATAATAATAATAATAATAATTTATTAGATTTGTATGCCGCCCCTCTCCGCAGACTCGGGGTGGCTAACAACAATAATAAACACAACATGTACAATCCAATAATAAAAAAACAACTAAAAACCCCTATTATAAAACCAAACCAAACATACACACAAACATACCATGCATAACTTGTAATGGCCTAGGGGGAAGAGCTATCTCAACTCCCCCAAGCCTGGCGGTATAAATGAGTCTTGAGTAGTTTACGAAAGACAGGGAGGGTGGGGGCAGTTCTAATCTCCGGAGGGAGTTGGTTCCAAAGGGCCGGGGCCGCCACAGAGAAGGCTCTTCCCTTGGGGCCCGCCAACTGACATTGTTTAGTCGACGGGACATGGAGAAGGCCAACTCTGTGGAACCTTATCGGTCACTGGGATTCGTGCGGTAGCAGGCAGTTCCGGAGGTACTCTGGTCCATTGCCATGTAGGGCTTTAAATGATGCAAGAGTTGTTCATATGTGCCTGTTGCCAAACCCCTCAATTTTGATCATATGACTGTGGGAAGGCTGTGATGGTCGTAAGTGTGACCAATTGTAAATCACTTTTTAAGTACCATTGTAACTTCATATACTGGTAGTTGCTAAATGAATGATTATAAGTCAAGGACTGCTGGTAATACATTTAAAGAATTTAGTTAGTGTTCAGTAAGAAGAACTTCCTGACGGTGAGAGTGATCAACCAGTGGAACGGCCTGCCAGCGGAGGTTGTCAACTCCCCAACTTTGGACATTTTCAAGAGGAGATTGGACTGCCATTTGGCTGGGGTGCTGTAGGGTTTCCTGTGTAAGCAGGGGGTTGGACTTGATGACCTGTAAGGTCCCTTTCAACTATAATAATAATAATAATAATAATAATAATAATAATAATAATAATAATAATATAGCCCACACTCTGTAGGCAGAAGTTCTTTGGTTTATCCCTCAGAAAAGGATGCTTCTGATATCAAACCTCAATAACACATGGCAACTCCAAATCTCAACTAGCAAATGCTCTGTCCTACACATTGGGAAGAAGAATCTGAACTTCAAATACGAACTGAATAATCTAATTATCACAGATAATCCCCACTCGGTTAAAGACCTTGGTATACTAATAACAAAAGATTTAAGTGCCAAAGCCCACTGCAACAATATAGCCAAGAAGGCTTCAAGAATTGTAAACCTAATCCTACTTCTGCTCTGGCAATCTCACAATACTCACCAGAGCTTACAAAACTTTTGCCAGACCCATCCTCGAATGCAGCTCATCTGTTTGGAACCCATATCGCATCTCAGACATTAACACCCTTGAAAATGTCCAAAGATACTTCACCAGAAGAGCCCTTCACTCCTCCACTCGAAATAGAATACCCTATGAGACTAGACTTTCAATCCTGGGCCTAGAAAGTTTAGAACTAAGACGCCTTAAACAAGATCTAAGTATTGCCCACAAGATCATATGCTGCAACGTCCTGCCTGTCGGCAACTACTTCAGCTTCAACCACAACAACACAAGAGCACACAACAGATTTAAACTTAATATTAACCGCTCCAAACTTGACTGTAAAAAATATGACTTCAGTAACCGAGTTGTCGAAGCGTGGAACTCATTACCGGACTCCATAGTGTCATCCACAAACCCCCAACACTTTACCCTTAGATTATCTACGGTTGACCTATCCAGATTCCTAAGAGGTCAGTAAGGGGCGAGTACAAGTGCACTAGAGTGCCTTCTGTCCCCTGTCCTATTGCTCTCCTATATCTCCTGTACCTTTCTTCTATTCCTATATCTCTTCTTCGATTCTTTCATTGATATGTTCTATTACTATATCTTCTTTTCTATTATTTCTTAGATATATTTTACTATGAGTATCTCCTCTATAACTTCTATTTTACTATGTGTATATAGATATATACCCACAAAAACCCTCATTGTGTATTGGACAAAATAAATAAATAAATAAATAAATAAATAAATAAATAAATAAACAAACATCAAAAGGTAAATGCACCAGTTACTACCCTGTTTAATTTAAGTCCCTTTCTTCTTATTCCTGAGGTTAGAAATAATTGGTAAATACATGTATCCTTGATACAGATAACACTGCTAAAAATATTTATCCTTGAGAATCCTAACTACATCTCTTCGAAAGCATTTCCATAACAGGTTTTGGGGGAGTTGCTTCCCTCCCATGGTCATTTTCCTGGCAGAATAATATAGAAATTTCCATCATTAGTACAGAGCCGTGATGGCAAACCTATGGCATGTATGCCACAGGTGGCATGTGGAGTCATATCTCACGGCATGTGAGGCATTGCCATATGTCAGATAGCAGTGAACCTGTGTGCACTGGCCAACTGATTTTCAGTCAGGCTAGAAATAGGAAATTCTGAATTCTAGTCCTGCCTTAGATGTGAAGGCTTGGGGCCAGTCACACACACTCGGTCCAAGCCATCTTGTAGAATTGTTGTGGAGAAAACAGGTGGAGGAAGGAATATTAGGTATGTACAAAACCATAATGGCAGTATATAAAATAAATAAATAAAAAATGCATGAGATTATTCTACTGAATTTTAATTTGGAAGGTATCTTCACTGATCAGATTAATTTGGGACAATTTTCCTACATAGTGCTTACATAAAACAGATTTTCTTTCTGTTCTGAGAGACATCTGTTGGTAGTCAGTAACTTTTGCATTTAACTAACAGTCTCCAGATATTTGTGCAAGATTTGTTCATATGCAAGCAGAAGTAGAATCAATTATATAATGTCAATTATATATACAAAAAAAGATTTCCATGGGTGATTTCAAAAATTTGATTAAGTTTGGTCCTAGTGAGCCATGGGATGGGTGACCACTAGGAAACCCCTAGACTGGAAATTAAAACAAATATCTTGGAAAAAGGTAATACAAACCATTTCTATTTCATTACCAACAAAATGATAAAAACGTATCAAACTCAGCTTGAAGATGTTTCTACCTCTAAATAATATTTTAATCTTGATTTTTGCTTTTCACATAGTATATTTATATGTGGATATGGGTGATTTGGCAGGATGGAGATTAAAAGAGAATAAGTGGCTTGCAAAATAAATTCTTTTACAAGTTGCCTTTAAGGGCTCCAAGGTAAACTGTTTAAATTGACCAATTGTAGCTTCATCATAGGACGTTCTAAAACATTCTGGTAGAATTCCCTGAAGATGGGGTCCAGCATGAGTCTGAAAGCTTGGAGGAATAAACTCTGGTCCCAGTGACTGACCCAGATTGGATCCTGCAACATTATCCTGTGACATGTATATCTGCCTTCATTAGTGAGTTCTAAGACAAACTATGGTGCTAACAACTCCTAACATACTGTCTTGTTTCTCTTGGAAAACTTTCAAACCAGAAGAAAAGATATTTCTGGCTTTAAAATCTGCTTTTTTCAACGCACCCACTCCCGTTCCAATTAAGAAATCAAGATGTTGATTCTTGCTCTCCAAAATTTTCCTCAAACCAATTGCTTTCCCCTTTCTCCCTTTTCTTCTACTCGATTGTATCAGTTTGATCAAAATAGCCGTTTCTCTGCATCTGTGTTTGGCTGCTTTTGCGCATTCTTTGTACACAATATGAAAGGGAGGGATAGATAAACGCTAGACTAAATAACTCCAGCTGAAAAACAGTAAGTGCTGGACAAAATATGCCCAGGGTTACCAAAAAGACCTTTAGAACAGAAAGCTGCGACATGTTAAAGATGCATCATTTGAGAGTTGGAAAGGGAGAGGAAGGAGTAAAGGGTGAAGAAAGCTCCAGGGATATAATTTAGCCCCCACAACAAGGTCAAGCACATTTTATCCTCCCTGGTAGGTCGAGGAAAGGCCGGACTGACCCAACCTCTGGCTTCTCCATCTGGCTTTCCTGTAGCCGGGCACTTTCAATAGGGGAATGTGTATTTCTGACCAGCTGCAAACAAACTGAAGTTTGGGGGCTTTCTCTAGCTGTTTGCTAACGTTCTCCCATAGCCTCCGGAAGTCATTGCCCACCCCACCCCCCACTTCCCAGAACTGCACTGTATCAAAGTCAGAATCATAAAAGTGCTGTGGTTTCTCAACGTTGCAAGGTTTACAATCTTGCTGTTAAACCACCAGCCCGTTCTTAAAACCAGGCTGCCTGCTAAGCTGTTACATACCTCACCGGCACCCCTATCTCCCCTCGCCACATTTCCCAGTTGCCTCCCCAATGCTAAAGTTCAGTTATATATTCTTAAGAGCAGGAACCTCTTCTCTGAGTCTGCCTAAGATACTTGTGCTGCTTTGGAGGAGGTAAGTTTTTTTTGACAAGTACAGTGGACAACTTTATGGATAGGTTTGCATAAGTATTTCTCAACCTGAGCAACTTTAAGTTGAGTGGACTTCATTTCCCAGAATTCCCCAGCCAGCAAGCCAGCAACTTAAGAATTTTTAGGAGAACAGTCTATTAGAAGATAGCAATTCTGTTGTTATTTTACTAAATATTGTGTCTGTTTTCTTCTCCAGCAGCAAAAATTCAACCACAAATTAAAGCACTTTCTTCTCTTTTTGTCAGCTAAAATCTGTTGCCAGATGTAGCTGTCTAATTTTAAGGTATCTTGTCTTTGGTAAAGCACCATGCATGAGAGATATGCCACAATGCTGTCACATGCACCATGATTTCACTGCACAAAAATGTGAATTATGTACATCATTGGCATGGTGATATCATGGTGCATTTGACATCCCCCCTCTCCCCGCAGGTTCATCTCTAGTAATACCTAATTCAATATACTAATATAATTATTTGAGTATCAAGTTCACGCACCATTTAGAGAAAACAGCTTTCAGGGAAATCATTTCCACTATTCTTCCACCCCAATCAGCCTATGCTAAAAGGTGACTGTTTCATTCTCTCCTTCTAGCCCTTCTTTTCTCTTTCTGGGAAAATCAACCTAAAGTTTTCTAAATTGAAAGTTTTTGGCATCACTCTGTGAATCTAACATAGGAGGTGATAATTCAAACCCCAGTAAAATGTTTCAGCAGCAAGAGATGAAACCCAGGATAGAGGAGAAATTGTAACTTTTAATTCTTAAAATTCTTGTGTTAGTTTTGTTATACATTGATTTGACATTTCTATGACAGCATATAAGGATAGGTGAGATCGCCTTTTGGAATAGGATTTGGGGTTTCAGAATTGATGCAGAATATACTCCAGAGAAGAAGTTCAGTATCTTGTTTAACTGCTATTAAGTAGCTTATCTTTAATACACTTGAGAACATATCGTTTTATTTTAAATATTTTATTTAATTTTTTAAAAATATTGTGTTTTATTGCTTATTTTGCATTTTAAACAGCCTTAAGTTTTAGAGGGGGCATTATAGAAATGAGTGTAATGAATACTTATGATAATATAACTCTCAGCAATACATAAGGGCAACCCATCCTAGATGTGAGAGAGTTGCTGTTTAGTCCATTCAAGCTGTACATTCCATGTGATATTTATTTATTGTTTATATTCCATCTGTATTATTTTTGCAAATAACTCAAGGTGGCAAACATACGCAACAGACTTTCCTCCTCCTATTTTACTCACAACAAAACCTTCCAAGGTGGGTTGGGATAAGAGAACGCAACTGGCACAAATCACTCAGCTGGCTT
This sequence comes from Erythrolamprus reginae, assembly GCF_031021105.1. Taxonomy (NCBI): domain Eukaryota; kingdom Metazoa; phylum Chordata; class Lepidosauria; order Squamata; family Dipsadidae; genus Erythrolamprus; species Erythrolamprus reginae. The sequence goes on along the minus strand of NC_091950.1, from coordinate 385,266,492 downwards.
TCATGGCAGGACTTGAATTCACTTGTTTTGCTTTCTAGACTAGTGCTCTAACCACTAGACCAAACTAACTATCTGGGATTATCTATGTAATCAACAAATCAGAAACTGATCTAGCAGCGGAGCTTACCTGTTGAACAACCATATGAGATGTGATATGTTTGAAGTGTTACTGTATTGTGAAAATAATAATTTCTTAGTCTCTGAGATGGAGATTAGGAAAAATGTTCAGGAATTCCAACATAGCTTCAATTTAAGAAGTGTGCTAGGATAACGGGCAACTTTTGGTGGACAGAGTCACATTTAACTTTTGGGGGGAAGAAGAGAGCAATGAAGTGCAAGAGGTGCAATGAAATAAAGCTATATCACAAGAGCAAACCATTTGGGTTCAGAGAGTTGCTTTTCTTTTTGTCGTGTTATCCTTATTTTAGAGCTTACATTACCATTCCTTCTATGTATTTTTATTAGAATTTTTACATAGACAAAGGATAAATAAGAAAAATATAGAGTAGGAAAGTGGAAAGAAAGATAAAGAAATAAATGCAGAAAACAATACAAACAGAAAAAAGTATTTAAAAAAGCAATTTCTGATAATCTTTATAGCAGTTACAAATTATAGCTCCTCTTCCTTTTAGATTACATAAAATAATATATTTCCCTTCCTTTTAAACAGCAAATGCAGGAATCATTAAATCATTTTTATCCAATTTCAACAAAAAGTCAATAAAGGTTTCCAGTGTTTTATGAAACATAGTTTTCGTATGTCACACTTAAAGAGCAAATTGTATTGAGCATTTTCAGTCATTATTTAGCAGTATGATTCAGCGCTGAAATACAGGTATTAATGGCTCATTAGTTGATGGGGCCATGTCTTAATAGTACCAAAATAATTGTGTTGTTTCATCACTTAGGCTTGGTGTTGAACTCCAAACATAGTTCAAGATTCTTCTGTTGAACACAAACATTTCAACTTAAGTCAATACTCTTTTTGTAGACTTTTCTCCTACCACCAAAGTTTAAAGAGAAGAATGGTGACAACTAAGTTCAGCCTCAGCTGTGCCATGGAATATTTGCTTCCTTCATATTCTGAACAAACATTCTTCCAAATTTTCAATCTATTTATAGGTCAATTTTTTCTTCTACTGTTGCTTGAAGTTGTGTATATGACAATTATTCCTGCCTTGAAATTGCTTTAAATGTCATGCAATGGGTGGCAGCACCTAGCCTAACCTTTGTTGATCCCAAGGATTGACCACCATAACTGTTTGCTGGGTGGGGATGTAAGAAAAAGGCAATGCTAAACCATACATGTATTATTGCCAATGATGTACTTCCATCAAAAGTTGATTTCAGCCTAGGAGCACTCCAATCTATATTCAGCAAAATGTTAGCATTTAAAGGGAAGTTGGAATCACATAGCTTTACTTAGCATTGTCTCTCCAATGCAAAATGCAATTAATTCCTCTCTGATACGTGGCTAAGCTTCACTATCCATTAATAAAGAACCAACTTGGCAAGCTGTGCAAAAATTTGCCAGTTTATACATTGTTGGAATCTAATATTTCCTACAATATCCTTGCAGGCTCTCCCAAATGGCCTTCTTTTGGGGCATTGAAAGACATTTTAATTATTCCCCATAGAGAAGCTATTACATGTATGAGAGAAAATTGGAGTCCAGGTATAGCATGGTGAATCAACATGACAGCAGCTCAAAGTAACTTTACCTAGAGTTGTGGCAAAGGGGCAGATATTTACGCCTTATGAGGTAGTATTAAGTAACTGCACTTGGTTTGGCTTTAGTTTGGCTACTTGAGAAATAACACCTAATCTTGATTCTTAATTGGTGTACTGGTATGTCACAGCAGCTTGCAAAAACATTAGTTGGTTCTAGGCAATGGAGTTTGTAGTATCTTCCCATAAAATAAAATGTAAGAGCTGACCCTTAAGAGTGCACTGTATTTTGTAAAAATGTAATGAACAGAAACCCATGCTGCAGTTTGCTGACAGGAGCTTTTCCACCAATTTGTTCCTCCCCCCAAAATGAGAACAAATGATAAAACTAAACCTTGCTGAGCATTTTATCCCATCGTCTAAGATAGCTCTCTAGCATTCTTGCCAAGTAAAGCAGAGATTCTTTAAAAATAATTGTCAGGACAGGATAAATATGCAGGGTGATGGCTTGTGAGTGAGTAATTTTTGTCTCATGCAAATTACCGACAATCTCTCCTTCTATTTGTTGTAAGAACCTGCTTTATTAGAAACTGAACAAAGAGGTTAAAAAAAAGCAGGCCTAGAATTTCCCCAATCTCTTTTTCCACACCAAAATATTTATCTTATTGATAAAAGCCACTGCGGGGGATTTATTAATTATTTATTTACTTTGCAAAATGCATTCACTTTCTTTTACCCCGAAGGAGGGAATTCTACATTGAGTCAATGCTGTTTTGTTTCTATTCTGCATGAAGAGAGGGCACATTATCATTTCATACTGACAGAGGTTACAGGAATTAAAAACCCTTGGCTTTTCCTGCTTGGGGCACATTATTCTCCAGGCTCCTCCGGAAATCTTATAGCCTGGCCCCTCAATGTCCAGCTTTCCAATGTTTATTAAGTTTTAAATATAAACACATTTATTAAGGGAAACATACAGCTACTATTTAACCTACTAATCAATATGAAATAACTAGAATAGCAAATGTTTACATCAGTTAATTGGCTGGATTTATCAACTGAAATCTCTGCTAATCAAGCATATATTAAATAAACATTAACAGGTTTTTAAAAATAAAACAAGTATAAAATCATTTGGTGCTATTGTAGCAAAACCATTATATTTCATGCAAGGAAATGCCTCTACTGTGATGTCTAAACTTTTTCAGGCATTACCTGAAGCCAATAAAAATGTTTTCCCCTTCTTCAAACTATGTAAATGAAAACTCATGCAGACTAACATATTAGTCTATCACCCATAAAACAAAATCATTTCCACAATTTTTCACTCATATGACTAATATGTAAGGATAAATGCAGACATTGGTTTGACTATTTTCATTGTATATGTATTGACCAATATAAGAACAATATATAAATTTGTTGGGCTTCCTTTCCTACAAATACAGGAAATTTCCTTGGTTTAAACATTTTTCTGGTCTGTGAATGGACAATTAAAGCATTAAATCATTTTCCTGTGGGGCGGGATGGTTGCTAAACATATTTTACTGGCTTAAAATACTTTGGTGAGAGCTTAATATTTAATTATTAATGGTTCATTAAAACAAAATGGTATATTTATTTATTATGCCGCCCTGTAAAGCATCTTCCATAGTATTTAACCAATTTCATTAGGGCTGTAAGATACGTTTAAAAAAGGCAAGATGATAACTGTGTTAGGGCATCTGAAACTCCACCTGTTTTGTATGTGCTAAATTTCCTATGAATAAGTTTAAGGCACTGAACACTATAGTTTTTTAAACCCTCCTCCCCAAATACTGAAAATGTTGGGTGGACTGTATCCACTTTGGTGAAGTCATGATATCCCTCAGGGACTACATCATGCAATCTTATGAGACAAAAAAATAATACTAGTGTTCTGTCGGGCTCTCTGGTAGAATCCTCCCAAAAATTCACAGGTACAAATTTCAGACACACACACGTTTGAAAATTCAAAATAATGTTCTTTATAATGAAAAGTCACTTAAACCAAGCCCTCTTTTGGTATAGCAAAGAGCACTCGTCTCCAAACAAACTGGTAATTTGTACAAGTCCCTTATCAGTTCTGTGATACTTATCTTGCAGCTGTGAGGCAATTCACAGTCCTTCTTCTTTCACAAAGTGACACACACTTTGCTCTGGTTTAGTTTCAAAGCGGGGAAAAATCAGCACACAAAAGGTCAAAGTCAGTAAAGCAGTCGCGAAACACAACAATCAGATAATCCTCCACAATGGCCAAACCCACAGGCTGCTATTTATAGCAGCCTCACTAATTACCACAGCCCCACCCAACCACAGGTGGCCTCATTTTCTTTGATAATAATCTCTCAGTTGTTGTTGCCTATGCATCGCTCTCCTCATGCGTGGCTGTATAATTAACTCTTGTTCTGAATCCAAGGAGGAGCTAGATAATTGATCTCCTTCTGAGCTGTCTGCCACACTCTCCTCCTCCCTGTCACTCGTGTCTTCTTGGTCAGAGGAGCCTTCATCAGCAGATTGCACCGGGGGGGGGGGCAAAACAGGCCTGCAGCATGTGGATGTCTCCCCCACATCCACAGTCCTTGGGCAGGAGCAGGGCCAGAGCTAACCACAACAACTAGTATGTTGAACTTACTGCTAAGTCTTAACAAAAGAGAGAGAGAGAGAGAGAGAGAGAGAGAGAGAGAGAGAGAGAGAGAGAGAGAGAGAGAGAGAGAGAGAGAGAGGAAGAATGGGCTTAGGTCCCAACCCATGGTTAGCATGTATCCCACAAACAAATGTGACCATTGGAATGAAATACAAAAGCCTCCTCAATCTTATTCAACATTGCCTTCCACAATTATATCTAAGCATAAATCTGAGTGGTCTACCTACAGTATATAGCCACAGAGGTGTTATAAAAGTTGCTACTAGCTGTAATTTTTAATGGGAAAATTATTAAATACATAAGAGCAATTGTACCATTCATTTGGAGGATATAAGCAAAGTGCTAAAAACATTGTTAAGTTGAATTAACTATGAATTTAAGTTTTTGTCTGGCTTTGTATACTTTGTATAGGTAGAGCTAAACAGCAAAGGCCAGATAAGCTCAAAAAGATTACTTATTCCATTTTATAAAATCTTTCCCCCCCTAAAATCTTGAATATACTATTTCTGTAAATGGAGCTATTGCTATAGGTTCTCCACAGCAATAGTTTGTAGGTCTTAGCACCAGGACAATAAATAGATGGTTTTTATTTCAACAGTCGAGGAAGGCCCATCAAGGCTAGAATAGGTTGCACTCATTTTTGTCCCTTACCACAAGTCCAAGAAAGAGACTAATCTAATCTTTTGATTTAATCATTTAATATTTTACTTATGAAGAAAGATGTAAAAGATTTCTTTTGCAAGAAATCTGGAGAAAATTGGGGAAGCTAAAAAAAACCCACAAGCCGCCCCGAGTCTACGGAGAGGGGCAGCATACAAATCTAATAAATAATAAAATAATAATAATAATAAAGATAAATGTGAGCAAATTCAGTTATGAATATTTGAGGGATAAAGGATTCGGGTAGAAGCCAAAGACTAAATCTGGAGAAATATTTGAAGGAATAAATATTTATTAGACTTTTAAAAAAACACAGAAATGAATTTATTTGTGAGATTTATGCCCCACCAGAAACTCAAACTAATATATAAAAAACATTTTCCTCTTCCACTTGCATCCAACCAAAGCCTTGTGCGTAGAATTAAGAGACATGAACTCAAACTTACCCCATGGACTTCCACAACTGAGGGTGAATTTAAACTTTGGTTTTCCCAGTTCTACTCCTACATCTTAACTACTACACACTATATGCGTGGGGGAGATGAAAACGATAATGATATGTCTGAAGAGAAAGTGTAGAAGTCTGCCACCACAGCATTATCAAGACCTATGGGCCTCTTTTACCCCCTGGGGAAAAGCCTTAATTAACGATATCCGACACCTCACCTTTGAAGGCAAAGGTATCTAAGGGCCCCAGGCCCTCCAGCTGGATCTCCATCTGGAAGCCAATCTAGTTGGATATTATGAAAAAGCCTAAGGTTCAGGACGGCTGCTCTAGTGTGTATATCTTCTCTCCTGACATCATCTTAGTAGCCAAAGAAAAAGATTCTCATCTTGTTCTCAAATTACCACTGATGGTAATACATTGATTCAGATGGCAGAAGTGTTAAATGTTAAAAAGAAAGACTTTCTCCTATATGTAAAGGTGTACCTTTGTTACATTTTCACAAACTAAGAAGTACAGTTCTTGAATTAGAACAAAAAATGAAAAAGGCTTAAAGATATATAAAACGTCACCTGTTTTTATTATAATAGGGCTTGTATGCTTTCCACAGGCATAGAAAAATTCAGCCAAGGAGGATTGTTGAATTTTCTCTTAAAATATTACATTATTGGCCTCTTTTCCTTTTTTGAGGTTCCAAAGTTTTAATTTCTTTTTAAGTGCATAGATCTCTGAATGGGATAATGAGGGTATATTGAGAGTTATCCATTCATCCCAAGTAGCATCCATTTCCCCCAATTCAATTAATTCTTTGCAAAAAAAATAGCATAAAGTAGTGAGGCTTACAAGTATCCTTAAAAACTGATATTTTAGTAAAAATACACTCGGTGTGTATAAGAAATGAGAGATTGGTTAATGAAATGGTGCACCTAAGTTAAATTATACATCCCATATAAAAAACATTTAATTAAGTAACACTTTTGCTTAAATTTAAGACAAGCTGGACTCCTGACCTGATCTTTCTTTCTTTCTTTCTTTCTTTCTTTCTTTCTTTCTTTCTTTCTTTCTTTCTCTTTCTTTCTTTCTTTCTTTCGTCTGTCTGTCTGTCTGTCTGTCTGTCTGTCTGTCTGTCTGTCTGTCTGTCTGTCTGTCTGTCTGTCTGTCTGTCTATCTATCTATCTATCTATCTATCTATCTATCTATCTATCTTTTAGTTTGATTTCTAGGCCGCCCTTCTCCTGAGACTCAGGGCGGCCTAGATTTCATGGAAAATAGATTTTCATTAAAAATAGATTTCATGGACAAATCTATTTTTCTGGGCAACAAAATAGAATACCATCTTTCAGATTTATTTATTTTTATTTCTGAATTTAACTTACCGTACTATCCTGGTTCTTTCTGATGGTTTGCTGTCTAAAGATTTTTGAAATCACTCAGCATCAATAAAACTCCCTTTTTATGACTCAATAATCCCTTAATTTGGGGTAGAGTTGGGACGACTGGATGGAGCAAAGTGTGCCCTTTTCAATACCACACAGAGTTTGCAGGAGATATTTTTTTTCTTGGTGCCCTAGAGAGAAATATCTGCTTCTACCTAGGAGTAAACTTTCAATCTTCTGAGTAGGAGGCGAGAATCTTCACCACTAGGCCACCATGCCACTCAAATCATTCAGCATCGACTAGCATTTAAATATTCTGTATATTTACATTTGGAGGTGAGAATCCTGTGGCCTGGAATTCAATATTGTTTGGTTAGGGCATAGATTATTTGGCTGATATTTCTATGCTTTGCCCTGATGTGGATCCCATACCAATGTTGGTTTATTTATTAAATAGCTGCCCATCTCACTAACAATTATTCTGGCTGGTATAGAAGAGCTGAAAACAGTTAATAAATATATTAAAAAGTATAAAACCCCAAACAAAAAAGAATATAGATGAAGAGGTGTTAAAAATAGTTAACTTTGGGGTTCCCCAGACCTGCTGGCATACCCATGTCTTGCAGGTCTTCTGGAAGCTGAACAGTGACGAGGATGACCACAGCTCAAGGAAAAGATTTCATAGTGCAGAAGCTGCAGCCGAAAAGGACCATTACCCATGGTCCATCAAATGTAGCTTCCCAGGTGACATCCCTGCTGAATATTGTAACAGTCAGATGAAATTCTTCAAATAATTTGGTTCTGTGAAGTACTTTAAATGTCAACACCTGGACTTTGAATTGGACCCTGGTAAGAAACTGATAATAATGCTTTTTGCAAAACTTAAGCACAACATGTATTCCATCAGAAACACACACTAATTGCTTGAGCTGCTGCATATTTCCACCAACAGATATTTCATAATATTCTTCAAGGGTAGCCCCCTTGTAGAACTCATAGCAGTAATGTACTATATTTTTCGGAGTACAAGATGCACCGCAGTATAAGACGCAGCTAGATTTTAGAGGAGAAAAACAAGGAAAAAAGTATTCTGAACCAAATGGTAGTAATATATTATTTAATAAAATACCAGTGTAGCAGAATACTTTTTACAACCATGTATATTTTTTACAAACTTCAAACTTGACAGCTTTAAAACTTGTGGACTTCAACTCCCAGAATTCCTCTTCCAGTCACGCTAGCTCAGGAATGGGAGTTGAAGTCCACAAGTCTTAAACTAGCCAAGTTTGAAGGCTCTTGCTCCCCTAACCCCTAACCCAGGGGTCTTCAGACTTGACAGCTTTAAGACTAGTGGACTGTTCAGCTTCCAGAGGACCTGCAAGACATGGATATGCCAGAATTCCTCCTCCAGTCATGCTAGATGGGGTAATTAGAAGGCAAAAACACATAGAAACATAGAAGATTGACAGCAGAAAAAGACCTCATGGTCTATCTAGTCTGCCCTTATACTATTTCCTGTATTTTATCTTAGGATGGATATATGTTTATCCCAGGCATGTTTAAATTCAGTTACTGTGGATTTACCAACCACGTCTGCTGTAAGTTTGTAAAAATGGACTGTTTTGCTTGCAAAAACAGGGCATACAGAGTATTTGGGAAGCCCGCAGAGCACTCCTAGGAGGTAATGGAAGGCCAAATTTCCCCCTTTTTGCAAAAAGACCTGCTTTTCCCCATTTTTTTTTCAAAAACAATGGTGTTTTTGCCTTTTCCCAACCCTTAGCATCACTCTGCAGGCTTCCCAAACCCTCTGTGCACCCAGTTTTTGCAAAAACAAATCTCCCAATTTTCACAAAAATGGGACACAGGCAGGGCTTCATGAGGCTAAAAAAATGGCTGTATTCGGTGTATAAAACACACCGACATTTCCACCCTCTTTTGGGGGCAAAAAGGTGTGAGTTATTTGCTAAAGGCAATGTTAAATTTAATTCCATACATTTTATATGGCCACAAGATGCATTTATAGGGGGGAAACTGCTGTGATCTAGAAAATGAAATTCTTAGTTTGGGGCGAAAAAAATGAGAAAAAAGCAATACAATTGAAAATTATAAAATCATAGATGTTAGAAAATCTTCCCTACTATTTTTAATTGAATTTATTACTCTTAGTATATTTGATAATGCTTGCAATAATTTATTGGGATATTAAAAATAATAAAATTAAATTTAAAAAACTACCGGTATTTTGCATTGAACGGATCAGTGTAGCATAAGGAAAACATCTCAAAGAGGAAAGCTAAAATGAATGTTTCAAATCACTTGACAAAGTTCTTTTGATTGTAAAGCCCCCATAACCAGGACCATGATAATCAGAGCCGGATCTGGCTCATGGGGTGCTTAGATCTGGCCTATGGGGTTGCTCTGGAAACAACAAAGGACTGTCCTGCTGTGCTTCTGCTAGTGAAAATGTAGCTCGAGAGAGCAGCCCCCTTAGCTTCATTTTCACTGGCAGAGGGTTGCAGGAGGCTGTCACACCTGGAAACAGAGCTTGGGAGCCTCATTTTTTTGGCAGAGCATTTGGGCCACACAGGTGCTCCCAACACCAGTGATGTCAAGCTGGCTATGGCCCTCCATCTCTCCCCTGGCGTCAAACACAACCCTGATGTGGCCCTCAATGAAATCAGGTTTGACACCCCTGATCTAATGCAACAATCAGAAGGAGATTCTCCACATAAAAATGAGTCTCTATAGAATGCACAGCCACAAATGGTAATGAGCTATTCACTTAGTTGACTTAAGATATTAGACAAATTAACTTAGGTGAATTAATGATGACCACATCAGTACATTACCAAATACACACACATACACAGCACCATTGAATGCCTCATCTTGTAGGAAGAAACTTGCCTGAGCAATCAATAGAAAAAGAGGATTAGAGGAAGAATCACTGACTACTGTTACCAGCAGTGAATTAGTTGCATCTTTCATCTAATCACCAGAAACATTCTGATGTTCTTTCAATAGCAACAGCACTAAAAGAACACTAAAAATTACAGTATAACTAAAATAATATTTCCATTTCATTTTGCTGCTTTCTGATTTCCCATTCCCTGGTTATGTGAATGAGCCAGAAAGTTCAAAACATAATGGGAAAAAAATTCCCATTACTCCAAATAAACTAGTATTCACTTCACTATACATTTGCTTTAACTTAGATAATCAAAAACTCTGATTCATCCAGACACTTGGCAAAAATCATCATCATGTGGGAGGAGATATATGAATTTAGATTTGCAACAGTTTATTAGTTCATACAAGTCTAAATTGCATCAGTGCAGGAAACATTAGTGCATGTGTAGGAAGAAAATTGTTGAAGAATTGGTGTTGGACAATCTATATCAGCAGTTCTCAACCTGTGGGTCGCAACCCCTTTGGGGGTTGAGCAACACTTTCACAGGGGTTGTCTAAGACCATTGGAAAACACATATTTCTGATGGCCTTAGGAATGAAGAGACACTGCTCTTCCATCCAACTCCAGGTGGGTCCACCCACATGCAGATAGGCCCACGTATAAGGACCTGTTACCCATGCTACAATATGCTTCAAGACATAATTTCATTTATTTGTAATTATAAATAAATATTTCACAATATATAATTACATATTTTTTGTGTTTAATCACTATGCTTTAATTACATTCAATTTGTAAAAAATGAAATTACACCCTGCATATCAGATATTTACATTACAATTCATAACACTAACAAAATTACAGTTATGAAGTAGCAACGGAAATAATTTTATGTTTAAGATAAAATGAGGAACTGTATTAAAGTGCTGCGGCATTAGGAAGGTTGAGAACCATTGACCTATATACTGAGTTGAAATTTCTGTAAACATTACTTAAAACATGTTTTAAGATGCTAACTTTTATTTGCTCTAGGTAATGCCACGACCCCTTAGAATTCCTCATGTTGTGGTGACCCCCAACCATAATTCTAGTGCCAGTTCTTCAAACAGAGCTTTAAGCTGATTGGCAGGAAAGTCAGAGTGACACCCCCATTGTAAACGCCTGATTGATCAGATTGTGAAAATATGTCCCAAGGCGCCAGAATAGAAGCTTTAGTTCCTAATACTATGGAAAATTTGTCTTTTCCCATGGTCTTAGACGCAACCCCTGTGAAATGGTTGTTTGACCCCCAAAGGGGTCCTGACCTCCAGGTTGAAAACCACTGTGTCTAGGAGATACTGCCAATTTTTGAATTACATAACTCTTTCCTTATCTCATTTGTTTTTCTTTTCGGAAGTCAACAATACCCAGGACAGAATTCTACAACATTGCTACTCTAAACAAGGTTATTCCCTATATAACATTTGCTTCTTGCTGAAAATTCCAGGTTTTAAAGTTTGGAAGCCCCTAATTAGCATAGCTAGTTTAGAAGATAGTATTGTAGCTGCTGGTTGACATAATCAAACTTTTTTTAAAAAAAATATGAAATGAATATTTCTTTATATTCTAAAAAAATGTTTTAAATGTGCTATGGCATTTTTAGGAAGCAGAGAAATTCAACAGTTCTATTTAAGGCAGCGTTGTCTTAGGCTGAAAATGGTGAGTTCTGCTAGGAGAAAAGAAACTAACACATCCGCCTCAGCAATTTTCTAAAAAAAATTTAATCTGTTAACTTACATGAGTGTAAAAAAAAAAGAAAAGAAAAGAAAAGCTTTATGATTAATTGACACTCTTTCTGGCAAATGTTGGCAAGATTTCCAAACTAACCTTATGCTGCGCATATCCTTGTTTTGTACCAGAAAGTTTCACAAATATTCGATTTTCATACTAAAAAGCTATTGTAACATTCAAGCATGCAGGGGTGCACATTTGTCATAGAATTATTCACTTTTAAAAAAATAATATAAAATCCAAACTATGGTAAATTCCTCTAGAGCAAGGAAAATGCTGCTACTAAGTACCTTTGCAAAAATTCTACAGATTTATACCTAATGATTTTCTAGGTCTTACTAGACTAATAGTTCTTAACCTCAAGGACTTCTAAGATGTTTGGGCTCCCAGAATTCCACAGCCAGAAATACTATAATAGACATTGATTACTAACCTGAATGTATAAAGAAAGAGCAAGCAGTTTGGAGGGATGGAAGGCCCATCTCCCAAAGGGCTACCATGGTTGGGGAAGCCAAGTCCCCCCCCCCCTTAAAAACAGTTTATCAGAAGGCAAATTAATTGATTCACATCACTCCATGCAGCCTGCCACCAGGTGTTTCCTGTGGCTTCTAGTGGCTTTGTATTGTAGGCACCAACATTTCGAAGGCATGAAGTTGCAGCCAGTCAGCCTTCTAATCTTCTTAGAATATCTATGTACAAGTGGGAAATATTTTTGCAACAAACAAACAAACAAATGATGCTGAAGGGTGGTATTTTGTTTTGCAGGGAGTCTATAGGCATTCCAAAAGTGATGTGGACATATTTGTCCTTGTGGGTGCTTATCTACTTATTCATGTTTATTCACAATATAAAGTGTTTAGCAGTTCCCCCTGTAAATTCAATGTACCTGGGAGTTCAGCTTGGAGTTTTCTCCAGCACAGTTTCTTACACTTTTTTCTCTGAATATTTTTCTCTCTTTTAAAAGTTATGGGGGATCCCAAAGGAATTTGTTCATAGAGGTTATATTTATCAATATTTACCATATTCAGAATTAAAATGGATGAATTTGCTGCTGTTATTGCTTCTTAATTTCTGATGGATTTTTAATATTGTATTGTTTTTTAACACAGGTTGGCAAATATTACTGATTTCACACATCTCTGTGTCATCTCCAGGGGCCCTAGGACTACATTCTAAGGAACATTCTAAGAAAAGATGAAAGTGAAGTGCAAGAATGGGAACAATGAAATGAATTTCAATCCTCTGATTCCATGGTCCTTCCAGCATGAAGGCGGATTTATGGGCCACAACAAAACAGGCCTTGTATTTAGGAAAGCACAGGAAGTAGACTGAAGAACATGACCATCAGTAAATCTGTATCTTCAATTAAAGGCATGTTTTACATAAGACAATTTGATTTGATATATTATTTGTAATAGGAAACGATTTATTTCTTAAAAAGCACAAGGATAACTTATTTAAAAATTCACGCCTGTATCTCCTACCTTCATTTAACTGAGAATAAACTCCAGATTTACTTGTAACTTGATATATATCGGAAGAAGCGATCGACCACCTTATATGTCCTTTATGGTAAAAAAAAAAAGGCATCTATATTGAAGCTCCCTTGAGACATAAAGTTTAAATGTAATTGCTTAATTGATGAGCAAAACAGCCCACTAGTATTGGCGCAATGCCGGTGTAATTTAGACAGAATCCAGCTGGCATAGTGGAACAGTACAGGACTGTGCTTAACTTGATTAAAGGACAGATGGCTGTTCAGTTAAACATTCTTTAATTAGCCCTGTTTCACATACAGTATTTCAGAAATCCTTTTCTCTGTCCTGTAAGGTAGGCCAATATTACAGTGTCTTCCACTTCCTGCAAGAGTCTTCGGAGAGGGGCGGCATACAAATATAATTAATTAATAAATTAATACATTAATACATTAATAAATAAATAAATAATAGAGTTCACAATGTGTTCTCTTAACTACCATACTAAGTTTTTAATGTACAGAACTAACAGTATATGACAAAGTATTGTATTCATATAAATGCTACTATTAATGTATATTCCCCCTTTCTCCTCTTTGGTGCTCTCAGTTTTTTCTGTAGCTTTTCAGGCTAATTTTGGCCTAGATGAAAAATTGAGAGGCCGTGAGTTCTAAACTTATTTTAGGATGAGGCCAACTAGTGAAAAGAAATGGGCCGTCATGGCTAAGACTAAATCAAATCAAAGAAGACCTCTTTCTTCCAGTATGTTCGGCCATGTCTACATGGTATCTTACAATAGATATAGAAGGTCTACATACCTCTTTTTACTTTTTAACAAATGCCAGGGTTTGGAGATGTAAAAAAAGCAGACCAATATACAAATAACTTCAGATTTTTAAAAAAACCTTTAACATAACATATAAACTGCACAATTCAATTGAAAAACAAATTGGTTAGTGAGCAAAAATTAAAATAAAAAACTAGAAACATGTCATTTTAATAGGGGTGTGTAGACTTTCACTATTCATTGTATGTAATTTCTTAACATTTTTTTAAATGGCAGTTGTTTACTTTATGGAGCAACTACATCAAATTGAATGCACACTGAATCAAGATTACTTTCCTAAAAATATTCTGCTATTCCTTCTGATGATTCTGTCAAATTGATAACTATTATTATTTTTAGTTATTTAAGTACTGTTTTAAAATAAATTTTCAATGTAATTATGTTGAATATTTTTGTCACTGTATTATGCCTAGACATTTTAGATTTAAGGTAGACTTTTTAGATTTAAGATAAATAATTAAGCAAATAAATGTGGAGTTTGTTTTATTGTTATATTTGCCCTATTGCTGGGTTATTTTTTTTATTGCTTAGGGATTCAGCTTTTTACTGAACAATCAGTTAACAAATACATTAAAAGTCTGTTGATTGAGTAAAAAGATAGTACATATTAGTAGGAAAATACCTGTGAAAGCAATCTTAATGCAAGCATTTAGTATGAGTTCAGATGACAGGTTTGAATAGGCATTCTTTCTTTGTATCTTTAATGTTCATATGTGTGTGTGTGTGCTTGCATTAAGATTGCTTTCACAGGTATTTTCCTACTAATATGTACTATCTTTTTACTCAATCAACAGACTTTTAATGTATTTGTTAACTGATTGTTCAGTAAAAAGCTGAATCCCTAAGCAATAAAAAAAAATATAGTATGTACGTATGTAGAATCTTTTATCTTTTCTCTCTTACCGTACCATATCTGAATTTTGTAGTTTAATCAAGAATGTATGATTGGCTAAGATTTCTTGGATTACAAGACATTGCCAATCAGTAATTTTTATGGCAGTCAGTATGCTTACTTATACAAATACAATAATAAAACATTGTAAGATATCTTCACGATTTATACAGTTGAAATTTGATACAGAATTCAGGACAATTCTTCTCTGAAATAAGAGTCATATAAAATACTTAAAATGATTCAATGCTAGCTATGAAGCTGAAACTTGATAGCCTTCTAGCCCAGACATTTTTACTATTAGAAAGGATTGGAGTTGGGAATTTTAAAGTTAGAGATTTTAATACAGAACTTTATTTAAATTATATAGACATATATGTACAGAAACAATTTGTCTTTATTTTAATTTGTCCAAGTTTTGTAGCACAAGTGGTAGAATAAAATACTAATATGGAAATTTGTGTATAAGTGAAAAGTAGACACAAAAATGCCTTTTGCATCTACAAAATAATGAAAATAATGCACAAAAATTATGAAAATCCATGACAATCATTTGCAAAAAGTGCACTAATAGGAAAAATATTAAGGCATATGTGCAGAAAACATGTATACATTTTCAAATAAAATTGCAAGTACGTCTAAGTAAGAACAAAGCAATTTACTGGAAAAATAAAATAAAAATAAAAAAGATCAAAAGTCAACATTGCACCTGGCATTCTTTTGGTGCTGAGATCAGGGGTTAACTCTACAGCAAAATATAAAACAAGATCTATGTACAATAACATTTTAAAAATGGGTTAAAATAAAAATTTGCAGAAATCTATTAAATACTAGCACCTTGTTTAATGTGAAGCAGTGTTTTTAAGCCTTGACAACTTTAAGATGTCTGGACTTCAATTCCCTGAATACTGGCTAGGGAATTCTGGGAACTGAATTCCAGGCATCTTAAAGTTGTCAGAGTGGAAAAGCACTGATTTAAAGCATTTCTACTAAGATACAAGTATATTAGAAAATGTATAGTATAATTTGGAGGATATATTGTGGAAATAAACAAATCCCCAAATAAACACAGCATTGCAAAACAGAAGATGTTTTCACTGAACTCACCCAACTCAGATGTAATTTAAGAGTTAAGTGCAGACAGAATTTTTATATTTTACTCCAAAAGGCATTAAAGACAAGTATGTAAAATGATTTTATCTGATACTTAAAGCAGCCCCAAGAAGATTATTCAGATAAGCTATTAACTTCATATCAACACTGGAGTTTCATTGCAGAATAATAAGTGGGATACAAAGTTCTCTTGTTCAAGTTAAAAATCATTTATTTAATTTGCAATTTGTCCAAGTGAGAAACATTCAATTGCTTTATTACAATGAACACCTGGAAAGGAAAAAGGAAAACACAAAATCAAGAGCACAAACTCAGCGGTGCTCCTCTTTCTAGCAGTGAGTTTTAAAGCTCAGGTTAATGGGAGCTCTCTTAAGCCTTGCTTTCTTAGGTACCATTTTGTCAGGAATTGCCAGGTATTGCAGCTGGCACTTTATGAATACAAAGCATGGAAAATAAGAATCCCTGAATATAAACCATCCAGCACTCCTCCCTTTCCTCTCGGCTGCCAACTCTTGGAAGACTCACAAAAGCTACCACCATTCCCAGTTGTTTGTTTGTTTGTTTGTTTGTTCGTTCATTCATTCAATTTTTATGCCGCCCTCTTATTAGACTCAGGGCGGCTTACAACATGTTAGCAATAGCACTTTTTTAACAGAGCTAGGCTACAATCCGGGTCCTCATTTTACCCACCTCGAAAAGATGGAAGGCTGAGTCAACCTTGAGCCGCTGATGAGATTTGAACCGCTGATCTTCAGATCTATAGTCAGCTTCAGTGGCCTGCAGTACAGCACTCTACCTGCTGCGCCACCCCGGCTCATTCTCAAGCAGCTAGCATATTACGGTAAATGAAAGTTTTATATAACTGTTGACTCATCAGTAAATGCAACTTGCTTCATGCATTCCCTAGATGGCCAAATCATGGTGTTAAATAAAACACAATTGATTAGTTCTCATCCACCACACAGACCAAAAGTAAGAAAACCGCTCGATTGTTCAATGCAATGTGTAAACCTAAATTAATAGCCCTCTTAGGCCACCTGTAACATTTAGGCAAGTGGTTTTTGTAAAGTGCTATTTCTCTGCTCTATGGTCAAAACGGTTCCCAGACCGTTTTAAAAGATCAGTTCATGAGGAACATGCTCAGACATTAAATGAAATCCCTTCCGTTGAGGTATTCCCATATGGACAGTTTGAAAAGCAGATGCTTGGCAGCCACAAACCACACAGGAAATCTGTTTAAGACTGTTAGTCCAGCAGACCAAGGCAGCCTCCAAACCATTGGCCAGTTGCCCTATGGCAGTTCTACCATTCACTAGACATCTTCCTTGGCTTTTCTGTTTCATGCAAGTTTACAGCAGACAAGGAACAGTCTTCCTCTTACGCAACAGCAGAGCTTTCTTTTTTCTCTCACACTAGTAGGTAAGTAGGCTATGATACCAACACACCAAATATGTTTGACACCAGATTGATCTGCACATCAGTATGGACTCCAATCTAAAATCACAGTTGCAAAATTTACAATATTTATTTATTAGATTTGTATGCCACCCCTTTCCGTAGACTTGGGGCGGCTCACAACATAATTAAACAATTCATAACAAATCTAATAATTTACAATTTAAAATTTAAAGTAGTTAAGAAAACCCCATTTTTAAGCAGACATACCTACAAACATACCATACATAAATTATATAGGCCCGGGGGAGATATCTCAATTCCCCCATGCCTGACGACAAAGGTGGGTTTTGAGGAGTTTACGAAAGGCAAGGAGGGTAGGGGCAGTTCTAATCTCTGGGGGGAGCTGGTTCCAGAGAGTTGGGGCCGCCACAGAGAAGGCTCTTCCCCTGGGGCCCGCCAACCGACATTTGCACATAATGCCGTTGATGGATTAACAATCAATAGAGTCGGCAAGGAATTGGGCGGCTTATAAATGAAACAATCAAACAAACAAACACCAATCATTCATACAGTTTGAACATTATCTTTTGCCTAACTTCCTCAGTCCCTTCAAGCAGCACTCACTGACCCAATGGCATTTGTGTACCCAATTTCTTAAAAAAATAAAATAAAAAGGGAAAGCCTGAAAATTGTGTAGCAAAGCATCAACTGCTCTCAGTGACCGACAAGGGCCCACAGAGTTGGCCTCCTCCGGGTCCCGTCAGCTAAACAATGTTAGCTGGTGGGGCCACAGGGGAGGGTCTTCTCTGTGGTTGCTCCAGCTCTCTGGAACCAGTTACCCCCGGAGATCCATACTGCCCCCACCCTACTGGCCTTGTGACATCGCCCTCCCCCTCCCTCCTTTCTTCTACTATATCTTTACACTACGATTTCCCATGAGGAAGTGTGGTGGGATTAGCTTCACATGCGGGGTCGAGGAAGTGAGGCTGGTCTGGTCTCGGAAAGGAGGAGGAGGGTTAAGGCTGAATGGTTGTGACAAGTGGGCTCGCTAAGAAAGCTGCTTGTTAAATTTCTTCCCACCTTCCTTCTCGTCTGTGTCTTTCGCACAGAGAAATCCAGAGGTGGTTCAGCCCCAGTTTACCCGCCTGTCCTCAGAAGGAAGTCCCTCAGAAGTGGCTGCCATTTGACCTTGGGTGGAGGATGCTTTTAGCTTGGCACAGTGGGTTTACTCGGGAGTAATAAACCTTAGTGACCTTCGCCGATGGCTTCTCCTGAAAGCAGCCACCAGCTTTTTTCTAAGCTAGGGCAGATCCCCATGTAAAGACAGCTGCGGTCTTTCTGTTCGCTTCCTTGGGAGTCAGGCTGAGTTTGCTTTCAAATTAGGAAAGGGTGCATTTCTTTCGGGAACAGAGGTTAGGAGCCGGATGTGTGAGGAACTCCATGTGGGTGCTTCATAGAAGCTCGTTTCTGAGCAGGGTGCGAGGTCACTTCCTTTAAAGGCCACCCGTTACTCATGAATTGGTTCCGTTTATTCTCATTGCCTTCCCTCCCAAGTGAGAGTTCGGGTATATGGGGATTTTTAATCCTATTGTGCAGAATATTTTGGGACTTGGGTTGTTTAAAAAACACCTTTGACATAAGATTCTTGTTCTTGCGTGGCAGTGGAAATACAACAGGAGTTGTTCAAACGATTATTCATCAGCATTAAGTGTTTTTATGTCTTCCTTTTAGAGTCCAGTACAGTTATAATTTTGGAAATTTAATTTTTATTGTAGATTCATTATTAAATTGTTATTTAGATGAATGTCCGGCTTTGTGTGTGTCTACTTGCAAGTAAAGCCCACAGAATTCAATGGCTCTTATTCCCAGGTAAGTGTAAACAGATTTCCATCCTGTTACTATTCCCAGGTAAGAGTAAATAGATTTCCATCCTTCTCTGCACAAGTTTACTTTTAGCCCAGCTGAAGTTCTGCATAGATATTCAGTCTATCTTCAACTGAAATCCTGAACATCTAACACAGAGGGCCTGGTTTTAAAGGAAGTCCACTCCTTTTTCATACTTCTTTGACAACAATCCAGGTTGTCCTGAAGACTTCCTTTTGAAAATGCAGTCCTATTGGCAAGTTGATAATAAAAAACATTTGGATTTAAACAAGACTTGTAGCAGTTTGAGCCCACATCAATTTGGGCTGCATAAATAATTCAATTTTTTTTAAATAATTCCCCCCCTTTACAATCTTCTTATCATTCCCAGTTCTTAAAACAGGTAAATAAGCAACATTTCTAAGAGCAAAGCAAAGAGGGTGGAATTATATATATATATATAAACATTTAAAGTTAGAGAAGGTGGGATGAATGCAATAAAATTCAGTACAGTTTGCTGGACAGTAGTGGATTCTGCCTGCCAAAAAGCTTTTTGTTATTTTCTCCCGAGTGGTGATGGGGTGGAAGTATGTCATGAATAGCTTATAATACCAAATCCTATGGGGAGACTTGGGGGTGGGGGTTGTAGAAGGAAGGAATGGTAGAAAGAAAGATTTCACAGAGGTGAAGGGGGATCACATCACAAGTAGATTTATGGTTGCATAAGAAGCTCGATCATTTCCATATATTGAAATGTGGTGTTCTTTGCACGCATTGCCCGAGCCCTTGGAAAAAAAAGAAAGGGGAGAGAGGAGGAATAAAGCAGAGGGGGGTGCATTGGATTCTGCCTTGATCAATGTTGACTGTGAAGCCAGGAGGAGG
The DNA here is from genome assembly GCF_031021105.1 of Erythrolamprus reginae. NCBI lineage: Eukaryota > Metazoa > Chordata > Lepidosauria > Squamata > Dipsadidae > Erythrolamprus > Erythrolamprus reginae. The sequence goes on along the minus strand of NC_091950.1, from coordinate 385,246,527 downwards.
AGGAGGACTGCGGCCTGGGGGAAGGAAAACCCCAGGCTTGCACCAGATGGAACAGGGTCTAGAGGCAAAGGTCAAGGTTAGCTCAGGCTGCTATTGAATCTGTGGCTGCCTCAAAGATAGCTCTTTGCCTTGGAGGCACCCACTGGGGCTTCTCAAAATCAAATCTAATAGAAAAAGCAGTCTGAGAATGAAATCACTTCATCTGAATGCTAAAATTGTTATTTGGCTACATTAAAGACACAGAATGAGAGGGGAAGGATGGAGGGAGAGACCACTCAACATCGCGCTGTAGCACTGTGCCTGCAAAAAAAGGATTCTCTTGTGTGCACACGCTCACACTTACTTACACACACACACACACACACACACACACACACACACACACACACACAGAATATGTTGATGGCATTTGCAAGTTGCAAGAATGACGGAGAAGGGTGTGTTTTGTGTATGGATGGATCAGAATTAAGATACTTAGGAAACAAAAATTGACTGTATGAAACACCTGCACAATTCAGTTTTGTTACAATTCACGCATTTATGAATTGAATTCCTCTTAGGCAACAATTACCAATTGGGCATTTTAGATTTGGATTAAGTTTGACAGGTTTAGTAATAAGGATAGTTAAACACAAACTACTACCTTCAAATACACAGAATTGAGTTCTATTTTTATACTTACATCTGATAGACCTCTCTGCTCATGATAAGTTTTCTTTATATTGTTTGAGCTGCAGATTACATTCTTGCACAAGTTTGGGTTTGAGAATCCCAAAGGAACCTGTTACATCATGGCATAACCTCTTCCATGAACATTTGTGAAACACTGCTAACAAATAAGATTCCTTATTGATTTGTTAATACTGTATACCCATCTGTGCACATTAAAAGGCTGCACATGGCAATTTAGAAACATAACCACTGAGTTTTGCAAGACTTTTAGATTGGCTTCATGTATTTATTTACTAGATTTACTTCTCACCTTTCATTTGAAATTTCTTGACCTTGCTATGCCATAATGTGGTTTATTTGGATCTCTCTTGTTGCAGTGTGTAAACTCAGTATGGTTTATGAACCATGATTAAAAGTTTAGTGTGAGGTATGGAACAAGCAAAGTCAGGTTTAGGCAACAACCAATGATTAAAAGGCTTGCAACCTAACTCTATGGATTCAGTTTTATTCCAAGGTAAGAGGAAGCCAGGTCACAATCTTCATTAAAATTCATACAATAAATCAACCAGAATGTTTTTAATTAGATGACAGCTCTTAGTTGGCTTGTGCAGGCTGGTTTCTTTTTATGGCGTATATAGGATTTCAATCAACTAGTTACCTTTTGCAATATGATTTAGGTTTGTGAAAGAATTACATCACTAGAATGCAGTACGTTCCCTTTTTTGCCTCTTCCTTCTAGAATTTCTGCAAGCAGACCCATTCTTTAATACCATCTGCCCATGAACAAATGTACAGATGCAAATGTACAGATCAACAACTGCCATGATTTATATGAAACATATTTTTAAATTCCCAACCCAGATACAATTCCAGAGTAGACTTCTAGCTCTTCTGAGATCAAATGCTAGCCATTGTAGGTTAGACTTGAGGACTGCATAATAGGGGTTAATGAATTTGGAATTAAATGATCATCCTAGCTGGATAGAAATGCTCAGATGTTTTAATGTGCAGCCCTCAATGACAGCTCACAGATACAGATAATCAAGCAGCCTTCTAGATTGAATAGCTGTATGCCATTCTGAAAAGTGAGGGACAGCATGTAGATGGCATTATTTTGGAGAGATAAGTTGAGAATTCTAACTTGCAATGTGTTTTATCTAATAATCATCTCTTGCATTGGAACTTGGAGTAGGGATGGAAAAATGGAGGTAGAAGATCCAGGGCAATCATGATTTGTTTGCCATAATGGATTTTATCTTGCCATTCCATTTTCAATGATTTAGAAAACTTTGATGTTTTTAATTGTTAACTATTTTTAATGAATGTACTTAGTTACTTTTTCTCACATTATGGTTATCCCCAAAGTGTGCTTCTGCTTTATTTGGTTCTAAATAAAAAAATACTTGCAGCTAAAACAAAGTGCAGCTGTCCACATATTCAAGAGTGGTAAAAACCAGAACAAAACCAATTCATATAACTTTAGTTGCACAATGGCTACACTGGATATTGGTATTTATTTATTGGTCTTCAATAATCATACAGTACTTCTTTGGGGAGAATACATTGATCCTAATTAAAATGTGTAAAAGCCAATAGGAGGGAAAGCACAATAAACCAGGCAATAATAATAATTTGCTGTGGGAATGGCAATAAATACTGCATATAACCTGCAATTAAAATAGCAATAAATAATAGTGAAATTCTAAAACAACCAATTTTTGGGGTGGGTGGGATATTCCATAGATTTTGGACTTTATTCCAAGAGCAGTTCTAATTTGGAAAAGTTGTTGAGTTTTTGCCCAGGTCTTATACTATAAACACAGTTTTTGGCTACACTAAACCATCATCTATTTGAATGCCCTGAATCAATAGAACATCCTTTCGCAGGACTTCCATAATACTTGGAGACTTTGTGTATGAAGTAATTGTTAACATCTGATACAATCACTAAATAGTACATTTTCTCTGGCTTCAGGATGGTAAAGCCCTAAAAAGCCATATAAAAATATTTGAAATGCATATCACTTGATGAGCATCATCTTAGAAGAAATGCAGGTTTTGTATTTGCAGATGGTACAAAAAAAAGTGCACCTATTGTTTCATGTAAATGATAATGTAGCTATGCACAATTATATGCCAGTTGTCTACTCAATGATGTTTCAATTTGCTGACCCTTTTATTTCTAGTGGTGTTTGCTTGAATCCAGAGTTGTATCACATGAAAACCAAATATTGTATTTGGAATGATTCTCATGCTCCTTCAAAAAAAAAGTCTTTTGTTTAGAAAATGTTTTTAAGAAGCATGGTAGATGTCAAAGAGGAACCAGAATTATGGAGTGTCTAAATCTTATACATCACTCAGAAAGTAAACTAGGCCTATGTATATATTAAGATATTATGTGGCTTGTTTAATTTTGGCTTAGTGTGTTTTGGAGTCCTATTAACTGGTTTGTGGCTTAGTGTGTAGATTATTATTGTGCAGTTCCAGCCAATTGTGGTTTACTCAGTCCAGGGTTAAGCAAACAATGGTGAACAAGGCAATATATACAGTTGAAGAGGAAAAAAAAGGTGGAATTTTCAGTGTTTATTGTTACCTTTGTCCCATGCACACCTGTGCTCTCAGTAGGGAGTTTAGAAGTGAAATATTTAAGCATCTTATAATGTCATTCTCTATCCTTTTCTCCCCAGTCTTGTTCTTAGCTGTAATGTTGGGATCTTGTTTTTTTAAAAAGCTACACATAAAACAATCCTCCTAGAAGGGGGTGTAAGATGACATGATGGACTGGCCTATAACAATTTTTATTATTTGATAAAGAGGAGGATGCCTCCTGATCCATTAGATGGCGGCGTCATGCTAATACATTTCAGGCAATTTTTAAAATGGATATTATGTCTTCAATAGACCATCAAGGGTGTGAATGATATTGTGATACTCTGTGATGTGTGGAGAGCACTGCATTGTAGAGCATCAGAGACAAGTTACTGCAAATCTGCTTATATCCTTTACTCTTAGATAAGATAGCTGTGTGAATGCTGCCCCCCCCCCCCCCAATCTTTTGGAATAATGACCTGCAAATTTTATTTTGACAAATAAATTTCTATTAATGGCTCGCCAGAGGAAAGCAGAGAAAGGGAATGGCTCAGAATTTTTGTCTCTTGTTTATATTCTATCTTTCCAATATGCACATCATTAGGGCAACAAACAGAAGTGTTATTTAAATTTCTCGCTAATACAAGAGCAAATGACCAAAATCAACCAATCCAGTCTTGGGCTATAAAAATAAAAAGATATAGCCTTTAATTTGTTTTAGCAGTAATGAGATTATGGCGCCATGGGCAAATACAGCTAGATTTTTACGAGCAGGTACATTAGACAGAGAGAGAGATTGAGAAAGAAATAGTGAGTGAAGGGGAAGAAGTTTTATTTCTTGTAGGGTTGGACAGCCAGGACAACCGTGACTAGGTTAATATGCAAATATATTGGCTGAATCTGTAATTTAAAGGCAATCATAATATACTGTAGATCCTTCTGTGGATCTGAATATAGTGACGTGCTTTTTTAATAAATGCAAATTAGCTTGTAAATAAGCTGACATAACTTCATACTATATAGAGATCCCCTTCTGGTAAATTTCTTTGTACTTTTTCACTTCCCTAGAATTTTGGTCTAAGCCAATTTTTATACTTATGTTCTGTTCCTTCTGAAAATATCATTTTGTGACAAAAATACTGATGGATGTTAGATTTGAAAGAGGGTTTTTTTTCACATAAGGCTTTGCCTCCTCTTCCGTGGACAGCTTGTGAATACAGCAGGGGGCACCACTGACATATAAATTACTCAGAATGGAAGTGCTTTGGCTGGCATCCTTCTACTTGAAGGCGGAACCATTGAAACCAGTTATCTCTCGGCGATTTGCATATTTATGGGGCCTCCTGCAGTTTTCCGTGATTGCTTTACAGTCAGGAAAGGTACCTGCAAAATATAGATCCTCTGCTTTAAAGGGGGGAAAAAAATGAAGAGATCATACCCGAGCAGTTGCTCAAATACATTGCTAATCTTTGTAAAACCTGCGCCATGAAATTTATTTACCAAGCATCTCCCTCTTCTCCATTTTGCATTAGAAGTTGCAGTAGATAAGAACCGATAAACCCGGTGCATGATTTTTGGCAAAGGTGTCATGCAACAAACGCCAAGAATTTCCAAGATGATAATTAGCCCAGTCACATTCCATATGTGTATAAATGTTAAAGAGGTTGCAGTCCCAGAAGAAAAGAAATGGCATCTGACAGAGATTGCTCACTGTTTGCCTTTAGCTACAGCCTTCAACAAGATGCAAATTCTAGTCTGTCATGTGCATGAAGATTTCTCAAATTCAGTAGAATTTCTCCTTTATTTGAAGCAAATCTTCAATTCCGTCCTCTTTAAAATGTAGGATTCAGGTTTTATCCTAACTGGAAAAGATAAGATTCAAACCAGTTTGCTTTTGTTATTCTCTTGTTCCTCCCTCAATAGTTCCCACAATGCTGGGAGGGAAATGACTGGCCAAAGACGGGTGTCCAAGTCCCACTTAGTCCAAGAGAAGCAGTTTCATGGTGCTAAATGCAGCATGTTGCACAGGGATGAGAAAGGTATGAAAAGAGCCATTACATTTTGTCCCTTATCCTGCTCTCCCTTTCTCAATTAAGGAAAATTGAGCTTTAAAAAAAAAATGAAACTGGTACATACCTGTTTGGTCATTTAATCCTTCCATTTAAATCTAAATAATTTAGTGCAGTGTTTTTCCAATTTGACAACTTTAAGGTATGTGGTCTTTCAATTGTGAGTTCTGAGTTGAAGCCCACACATCTTAATGAAACCCCTGCATGCACACAGAGTTTAGTAGAATATATTCACTAAGCCATAAGGACTGTTGGTTTTGCTTTATCAATTTATGTAAATCTGGTTATTGTGATTTGAAAAACATGTTGTGTACTTTAAAACATCAGCTCGGCTTCCTTGAACAAAGAAAAGTTACAGAGGTGTAGTTCTTAGTAAGCAAAATTAGACCCACTTTGTCCCCAAACATATAGATTAGCTTCAATTTCTAAATGTAGGAAGTATAATCTAAATGTATTGGTGTTTGAGAAAGTCTGAATTACTCCCTTCACCTGACAATCCCCTTCTACCAGTCATCTTGCAGGCAAGAAGCACAAAGGAAGTAAATCTGTTCTTCAAGAACCTTGGGATTCGGGAGGATTACTTGGGAAAAAAAGTGATTTGTTGAGCAACTGCTACTAAAAAAAATGTGTTAGACACTGGAAAAACAATAAAATTCTGAATATTGTAATACTTTTGATGAAATGTATGATCCAGTCATAATTTAAGATTATTAAATTTAATAATTTAAATTTAATAATTTAAGATTATTAAGATTATTAAGATTAAAAGTGTGTGTGTGGGAGATAAAATCAGATGAAAGAGATTATGAGGAAAAGTTACATTAAATTGAGCAACCCATAGAACTCTAGACATTGAATTCCAGCTTCTAATGTTTTATTATTGATTTTATTAACAAAACTTCTACAGTTAATAGATTTCTTCTAATGTCAATAACTTCCATATGACTTTAATTCTACCCACTGGTGTGACATAGGAGTAAAAATTAAATAAAATCTGAACTCATCAGTCATATATAATGACCCACAAATGGATTTGTAAACTTATTTTGTGCAACAATGTTATAACTATTGTTGTAAGAAGTTACTAGATTCTAACAGGTTGCATGTTTGCACCAATTCCATTTCATTTGTGTTTTTTTTCTTTGTTTAATTTATTATTATTATTATTAGTATTATTTATTAGACCACCCATCTCAAATTTATGGCCCTGGTTAGCTAACATGATGATGTAAATTGCCCCAAATTGCCTTGCAACAAGACAGGTGGCAAATTAATTTAATAAACAAACATAAATAAATTAAACTTACTGGTAGTTTAAAATTACATAAAAATAAAAGCAAGTATACTTTGTAGCTTCAGACTGCTGTAGAGATCTGAGAAAAGATGCTCTATGGTTAGAGACTAAACAATTTTTCACAACTGTTGAGTGCCAGGAGTGTCAAGAATTTTGGTATTAAGGCTTTTCCGCACTGCAGCCTTAAGCTGCTTGTCTTCCATGCATAAACTGGCTGAAAATGAGGTTGGCTTAAGAAACCCCTTTCTGGATGTCAAACTCTGCCACAGCTTTGGCCAAGGTGAAGACCTGATGTTCTCTTTGCAAAACAGCCTTCAGGCTGCCATTACTGCAGCTCCTGTTTTTTTTAAATATTCTTCACCTGGAAGGTCAAAAAGAAAAAGATAAAAAGACTTCTGTCTTCCCCCCCATCAGAACTCTTTGTCACTTTTTTTTTAAAAAAGCCCATCCTGTACTTGTTCCATCTGTGAACTTGTACAAAACAAGAAAAGTTCAATTTTTCATTGTTCCACTTGTGAATTTGTTTTAAAAAGTCACTAGAGGCAGTGAGCATTGAGACGATGGGAAGAGGTAACTTTCCTGCCAAAAGCTGGAATGGAGAGACCAGCCTGCAGTGAAATGAAGTGCAGCAAGCATTACTTGAGTTGGCATAAGGCAGAAAACATTCCGGCAAGTAGAAGATAGTGCTGTGCATTTCTGCTTTCAAGAAATGGTCAGTGGCCCAACCAGGGGACCGCTTTCTGCTGCACGAATCCCAGCAACCAGTTAGGTCCCACAGAGTGGGTCTTCTCCGGGTCCTGTCAACTAAACAATGCCACTTGGCGGGACCCAGGGGAAGAGCCTTCTCTGTGGCGGCCCCGGCCCTCTGGAACCAACTCCCCCCGAGATTAGAATTGCCCCCACCCTCCCTGCCTTTCGTAAGCTACTTAAAACCCACCTCTGCCGCCAGGCATGGGGGAATTGAGATACTCTTTCCCCCTAGGCCTTTACAATTTTATGCATGGTATGTCTGTATGTATGTTTGGTTTTTATATTAATGGGTTTTTAATTGTTTTTATTATTGGATTATTATTGTACTCTGTCTTATTATTGCTGTTAGCCACCCCGAGTCTCTGGAGAGGGGCGGCATACAAATCCAATAAATAAATAAAATAAATAAAGTTGGTCATATGAATCAGGCCTTTGACTTAGGAGAATTTGCATCAGATTTTCAGCCACGCAGTCCAGTGAATAAACAACCTCATAGGGGTGTGTTGGAAGATAATATACAATTTTGGTTTTTGTTGAAGGAGTCCTTTAATGATGATAATAATAATCTAGTTATTTTAGAATGGCTAATAATAACAAAAATATTTGGGTTAAAAGGTGGATGGGGGAAAGGAATTGATTCATTATATGATTCTTACAATGAGGGGTCCTTGGTGCTCGCTGAGCTGGGTTATTTCCTTGTAGACATTTCATTACCCAAACTAGGTAACATCATCAGTGCATTGATGATGTTACCTAGTTTGGGTAATGAAACATCTACAAGAAAATGATGCAGCTCAAAGAGGACCAAGGATCTCTCATGTCAACCCTGAGCTACAAATATTCTCCTTTAGTAGATTCTTGCAATTGATGTTCTGGTTATGGGGAATTTTTACTAGTTGGATTTTGACCTATGACATATAGAAAAGAGCTGTTGACTGAAAAACCTGTAGTAATTCCCTTTCATCAGGCAAAGATAAGCTATGATATTCCAGACTTTGCTAACAGTTGCTGCTTTTTTAGGAGTGCAGTAGAAGGACTCTGTAATCCAAGATCTGGAGTACTACAATCAACTTTCCTACCTTTACTTCAGGGGTCCTCACACTTTTTAAACAGGATGCCAATTCATGGTCCCTCAGATGGTTGGGCTGGACTGGCTGGGTTGGTGTGGCTAGGTCATGTGACTAAGTGGGCACGGGCAATTTAACAGTCCATTTAAACAATGCACACAAATTAAAGTTTAATTTATTTTGCTGCTGGGGATGTTTTATTTGCTTTTGTTTGCATGTTGCTCTTTTGGTTTATTTCTCTTTTTACTAGATTATTTTTTCAGTTGTTTAGGAGTCTAGTGGTCCACTTCAGAAAACTCAGTTATGCAGCAATTCTTCTCACTCTCAAGGAGATTGAGGAATCTCTCTCTCTCTTTCCCTCCTTCTCTCTCTCTATACCTTCTGGAGGTGGGGGGAGATGAAAAACAGGCAGTTTTCACCCGGTTATTTTGCCCTCCTGGGGCATATGTGCACGCCATTTTTCTCCTCCCCCACCTCCAGCAGCATTCTACAGGCCAAAAAACAGGCAAAAATGGAGCATTTTCTGCCCAAAACTGGACCATTTTAGCCCATTTTTGGCTTCCAGAGGCCTCTGTGTAGCCCATTTTCCACCCCCCCCCCCCCCGCCTCCAGAATATCTCTGCATGTCAATATTGTTAGCCTTACCTTTCAGTTCCAGCCTGTGGGGCTCATGAAGATAAGTCCCGTGCTTGGCCGAAGGGTGGGTAGGGCAATGTGGGTGGAGCAACCTCTTGGTCCTGTGCAGGCCACATAAATGGCGTCAGTGGGCTGCATGTGGCCTGCAGGCCATAGTTTGAAGACCCATGTTTTACATCATACTCTTTAGCTCTATGGAGAAGTTAACAGCACTTTATGCACTTGAAAGCTTTCTGGATGTTTTGGGTATAGTTTCAAATCCTTATTAGGTAAGATGAGAATTGTAGGCAAAAGCATCTGAATGGAACCATGTTAAGGAAGCCTGAAATAATTTCTATATCATAAAAAGTTTTTTACTACCACTTTTAATTGTAATACATGTATGTCAGCATTCTTCTCAAATACATATGTAAAGACTTAACATCACTTTTTAAAACAATTTGGATATACACTGCTCAAAAAAAATAAAGGGAACACTTAAAAAACAGAATATAACTTCAAGTAAATCAAACTTCTGTGAAATCAAACTGTCCACTTAGGAAGAAACACTGATCAACAGTCAATTTCACATGCTGTTGTGCAAATGGAATAGTTGTGCAAAGGAAATATTGAATAAGAATATTTCATTTGTTCAGATCTAGGATGTGTTATTTGAGTGTTCCCTTTATTTTTTAAAGCAGTATATATCAGTTTCTTAAAGGCAGCTAAGCATACTCTTATTATAAATGTAATTGCACTATTTTTTATATCACCAGTGCACAGTTGTTGCAGTAACAAATACTTAGGGAGAATTCTAAATCTCTGCTTGAATAAGAGGTCAACATTATCACCCTGAGATTCAATTAGATATTGAGGTAATAAAAACAATATTCTTTAAGACAGATTTCATGGAGGCACAAACAGGCAGTTCCCAGTGTTGAATCAGAGATCTGCCTGATGTGTGACCCATCAAGCTAAATGTAGCTTCATCATGCAGGACAAAGCAAGTGAATGAATAAATAAATAGATGGTCTGTATTAAGCTCCTGGCAAGCTACTATCCATGGCTGGGAGGCTGCATTTAGCTTGGTGATTCTGTTATGCAAATGTATTATATATTATGCTGCTTTTTAAATTTATTGCGCTGCTGGCATTAGAATAGTGTAGTAAAGATTGGCAACATGGTGTTTTCCACATGTTTTGAACTACATTTCCTACAATTCCTTGGCATTGGCTTTATTAATAGTTACTGATAGGGATCAAAGGATATGTCTGGAGAGGAGAACAATTTTGTAAGGCGTAAGATGGGAAACCCTGTATACACTTCCCTCTGTGATAAAACTCATGGGCTTTAACAACCACTGTCTCTTAGCTCGATCTACTTTACAAGCACATTTTGGGGACATAGTGGGTAAGTCTCAATTAATAAAGAAATACAATACATACACAAAACAAACCCCAAGGCTTGGGTGGCAGCACTGCATTAGAATATTGTAGTTTGTGTTGGTGTGGGTATTGTACTTCTTTATTTATTTAGAGCTGACACTGTCTAGGAATTCCAGATTTGGAAAAGTCATTTAATGTTTTAGGGTGTGTCAAATTTTTCAATGTTCAATTTCCAAACATCAGGAGTGCTCAAAAGTTGTGACATGCCTGGGAGATTGTAAAGATGTTTTGGTTACTTTAATATCATTTAGATGTGCTTGATAAGTAATTACATAAATATTTTAACATTTTGTTTGTTTCATTAGTCCAAACTCCTGTTCTGTGCAGGAATCCCAGTCAAAGCTTCCTATGTAGATGGCTTTCCAATCTCCATCTGAAGAAATGCAATAAGGAAGATGCCCCTACCTCCTTTAGTAATGCATTCCATTGACAGATTACTTAATAAGAGGTTTTTCTTAATGCTTAACAAGAATCTGCCTTCCAGAAACTAAAGACTACAATTTCGTGTCTGGTTCCCTGAGACAATAAAAAGCAGATTGGCCTTTTGGGTGATACCACTCAGTTACCCGAAAAGTGCAATTGTTTCTCCCTCAGTCAACTGTTTTTCCTGTAGGTCTTGGACCTAAACAAATGCAAAGCTTTTCAACTTGAATTCCTGAAATGAAGGACAAGATGGTGCTGTGCCTCCCTCCTTTGTATAAGAGCTGATTGAACTGGCAAATGAATTGCTGATAATGGGTCAGCTTACTTTTAGAAGCAGCTTTATATTTCAAGTGACATTGAGCAGCAGACATGCCACACCATTCTCTTTTCAGTGCTATCTGGAACAACAACATTGATCCCAATCTAATCTAGCTGTTTGTCTAAACTTTTTAAAGATTTGTCAAAAATCTGGTTCACACGATTTTCCGATCTGAAATGTAATTTGGATTTTGCATGTCATATAAACCTAGCTATTGTAAGCCAGGGTTTATGATTTAACATGCTGTGTGCATTCTTATGGTTTACTCAATAATTGGATTAGGCCAACCACACCTTAGCATGATGTCTGAACTGATCTCACAATAGCTCAGTAAAAGAGCACTTGTTTTGTAGTCTGAAATTCAGTGACTGTAACCTCCAGTGAAAGGATCAAGTGGCAAGGACCTTTTCTTATCTGCTATTTATACCTGCACAGATCATCCTGGCTATACCTGAACAGACATCCAGTACTTTGATCATTGTATGCTGGCTTTATATATGACCCTGAACACCCCACCACCATAACTTCATTTATTTATTACGGTATTTATATTGCTGATAACTTTATTCCAGAATATAATTTTTTTTCTCTTTAGGGCATTAAAGTGCCATGATGGATAAAAACTTTATTATGCTTTCTCAAAATGTGCTGAAAGCTTTTTAAGAATATAAAAGGATAGTACATTGAAAAATGCAATTGCGCAAAAGTTGCCATGAAAATTACACTTGTGATGTTTGATTTCTGATGGTTCCTTCAGTAGAATTCATTAGCTATAGATAAACCAGCTTCACAAGCAGTTTCCATGGCAAACTCCACAAGGACAGGCAGTTTGAACTAGTGGGACTATTCCTTAAGTCAGTGTTTCCCAACCTTGGCAACTTGAAGATATCTGAACTTCTACTCCCAGAATTCCCCAGCCAGCGAATGCTGGCTGGGGAATTCTGAGAGTTGAAGTTCAGATATCTTCAAGTTGCCAAGGTTGGGAAACACTGACTTAAGTATAGCTATAGTCTTTATGTAATATGGAGGCATATATTCTTTCAATCTAGAGTTGTCAGCCGACTGGCTTTAAGTTCTAAACTCTTTCCCCTTCAGCTTCTATCAGGCTGGAAAGTGTTACACAGTCCCAATATGGTTACAGTGGAATTGGAACATCAGAAGATCACTAGGTTGGAAATGATTGCTTCACACAACAAGAAGAGCCTAGGACAGTGATGGCGAACCTTTCCCCCCCTCAGTTGCTGAAAGCGTATGCGCATGGGTGCTATGCCCAAACCCATAATTAAATGCCCCAATGCACCACGCACATGTCCCCCCCTCTCCCATTTCCCAACTTCCAGTGGGCCTGGTACACCTGTTTTTCACCCTCCCCAGGCTCCAGAGGCATTCCTGGAGCCTAGGGAGGGTGAAAATGCCCCCCTCCCTGGAGGTCCTCTGGAGGTCGAAAATCGCTCCCAGAGCCTCTGTGTGAGCTGAAAATCAGCTGGCCAGTGCAAACATGCATGCTAGAGCTGAGCTAAGTCAAAGGCCTGTGTGCTGGCAGATGTGGCTCCGTGTGGCACCTGTGGCACACGTGCCATAGATTCACCATCACGATCTGGGACAGTGATGGTGAACCTTTTTTGGTCTGCGTGCCAAAGGTGTGTGTTTGTGTGCATGCTAGCATGCCTGCCTGCAAGGGCACACACCCATTCCCTCCACACACACATGCATACACACCCCACTACCCCCTGTGCATGCGCACAATCCTCCCTGCCCCTACGGATGCACAGAGGGGTCATTGAAGCCTGGGATGGGGAAAAAACGGCCAAATGGGCAAATCAGAAGTTCGGAAAAACGGACTTCTATTTTTCCCGTTGTGCTATTTTTTGCACTCCAGGGCTTCAGGAAGCTTCCCTGTAGCCTCCAGAGGGCGAAACAGCCTTCCCCAATGCTGAAAATCAGCTGGTCTGCGTACCCATGCGCGCTGGAGCTAATATAGGGCAACACCTCAAGTACCCTTCGATATGGCTCTGCGTGCCATCTGGTACGTGTGCCGTAGGTTTGCCATCACTGGTCTAGGAGAACTTTTATTTATTTATTTATTTTGTCCAATACACAATAATACATAATGAAGGTAATAGAGGACACCTTCGAGGAAATAGAATTAGAGAAAGAAGAGAGAATATAGGATAAAATAAATCGATGAGAGAATAGAAGAAAGATATAGGGATAGAAGAGAAGATATATGGGATATAGGAGAGACAATAGGACAGGGGTCGGAAGGCACTCTAGTGCACTTATGCACGCCCCTTACTGACCTCTTAGGAATCTGGAGAGGTCAACCGTGGACAGTCTAAGGGTAAAATGCTGAGGGTTATAACTTCCCAGGGGTCAGCATAGGAGGAAGTCTCCATTTGAAATCAAATAGTTCTCTTCCTTCCTGCATAGAAAGATGCTGTCTGGATCAGATCTGAATACTGCAAGCCTTAGCAAAAGGTTTTACTGAATTTAGGAAAAATTACAATATGATCAGTGACCAATTGCAATACAAAATCAACAATAAATACAGGTCTATACATTTCATCATATTGATCCTAAAGCAAGCTTTCCTATGGTTGACTTGCCTCCAAGCAAGGCTTTAGGATTTCATGCTGCAGGTTTAGCAGCTTTTAAAATCTCTTAGGCAAACATCCTGATGGGTTCATGCCCTATAAACAGGGCCGAAGAGCCAGTTTGAAACTGCCATGTGCAACAAACCCACAGACAGGGAAGCCACCAGAATATAAAGTGACAGCAAATATCACTCCTTACTACTGATGATGTTATCTAGTTAGGGTAATGAAATGACTACAAGAAAGTAAGTTCAGAAGAGCCAAGGACCGCTGAAAAGATGTTTCATTCAAGTTATGTCTGGTAAGGAAGTCTTTTTCAGTTGCATTTTGAATCAGGATAATGGATTCTTCTCTTTCCATTAAGCAAAGTCGTTTTGGGATTCCCCCTTCAGTGTGTTTATTTTTGAAGGGAGAGTTTGCTGTGTGGGGCGGTGAGTCCTTCGGGATTGGCGGCATAGAAGTCGAATAAATAAATAAAATAAAAATAAATAAATAAACATTGCTAAGAAGGAGAAGACACAGCAATCTTTTCCTGGCAAAGAATCTGCTCGCAGAACCCCCAAATCAGCTGCTCATCTCTGGCCTGAATGTCCCTAATGCAGGTATGGGATTCTCCAGTGCCTTTTGCCGCAACTCTTTTTCTGCCAAATTGCCTACCCATTTTTTGATCTTTTAATAAAAGGTTTATTGTATAAAACCTTTTATCTTTTTAATAAAAGGTTCCTCCTACTACATGGTTCTTTGCTTGGAAACAGGGATTTCTTCTCTACCATTATGGCAATCCACTGCCACCGTGGGAAACAGTAAAAGTTTTTATGTATTTTATCTGTCACACAATAATCCTGCAAGGCAGTTGGCTATTAAAGATCTCCATCTTGATCAGAAAAAGACACTGGGTTCACCCTGGCAAAATAAAGTGATTAGCTATCATACCCTTCAGAGACTGAAGAGGAAGAATTTGCAGTAGTAAACATACACATTGCCTCTTCTTCCAAAACTATAACCTCAAAAATGGGTTAGGGGAAAGCTATGCCAGTTAATCTGAAAGTGGCATTAATTTTCCCACTACAGATGTATACCATATGTCCTTTTAATGATAAAGTCAGCTGTTGAAGTAGCTCTGCAGTCCACACATTGTTGCTGTTCTGGAATTGAACTAAAGTTCTTCATCCTACCTCTTCCCCCACCCCCCACGTCATTCTGTAGTTTTCATAAACTTTAGCAAACATGGCTAACAATGATGGGAACTCTGGTGCATTTGAAGGGCACTAGGGTGGGAAATTTAATTTTGCTCTGACGAGCTTTCTTCACTGTCTTGTTACAATTCTGCACACACATATGAAAGAATATTACAAGACAGTTTAATCCTATCCTCTGAAAATCTGAGTTCAATCCCCCTTCTCAGAGGTAAACTACTAAATTTTGCAATTATTTACTTCTCGATAAGTCTTAATGCCATATGTTAAACTATAGGATTAGGAAACTTGGATTCACTAATAAGCAGGAAGAAAGAATTGGGTAAATTCACTAGACCCTGCTGCGATCCATTAGCTTGTTTACTAGATAGATGAGATCAAGACCAAAGCTTTTAGGAAGAAATCTTCATGTTTTGAGAAAATGAACTGTTAACAGTTGAACTGTTTTAGTTCTGTGGACCTTTAAAAATATTGTAAGGCAGCCAATTCGGAGAATAAGAAAGCTGGTGTGCTTGCAAGTAAAGATTGCATTTGAAAAGTTTTTCCAATGGTAGTGATGGTGGGTGGGGAGAAAAATAATGAAATTATACTGTCTTTAATTTATCTGAATTCTTACTGCAAACATGTTCTGATAAAAGACAGCACTTAAAAGAAGCCTAAATGGATTTTGGAACCCCAATGCTGATTCTATAATCATAGACTTCTGGAGGTTAGATGTGAAGTCACCTGGCGCCTGTTAAAAGTGCATTTTAATCAGTTACTATATTAGCCTTGAAAATTCATGTTTTAAATGCTTTCCTAGAAAATATATTTGTTACATTCCAGTCATTCTATTGCAGACTGATAAAATATTGTGGCTTGGACATCCCATATTAAAGGGCTCATAAGTGCTATCTATCCATATCCTCCAGGGAATTAAGCTCAGTGGTGTCACATTTCCCAGTAAAATAAGGAATAAGTCCATCATTTGGGACTAGATTGCATTCTCCCCAGGCATTCTGTGCACAATATATACCAAACGTTAATATATTCACATGCACACATTTTAGAAAGAACATGTATAGACTTGTAAAAGGGAGGGGGGCAACTTATCAGGGTGTATCTACTCAGCATGGTATATGGCAGGTCCCTTCTATACCAAAAACAATATTAATTTTGGAATCTGACCCTATTAACAGCATAAAAGAATATATAGAGCAGGACTTTGCTAATGGAATTCCTAAAGTTACAACCATTCTGCAGTTCAGTGCCATTTAGGTTTATTCAGAAGTGATACACAATGAGTTCAGTGGAAATCATTAGCCTTCAGAAATTTCTCCTTCCTCAAATGTGGCAAGACTTAAAGATCTTATAAGATTCATAGTTAATTTTACTGCAAATTTTCTGTTGCAGTAAATTATTTCCAACATCCATTTTATTCACATTCTCACAATGTAGAAAAATAGCTGAATGCTCGTTTATTCATTCCTGCTTGGTAAAGGTCGGACTTCCAGATATAAAGGGGTTAAATAATTTACTCTTTGCAAGTTCACATTTGTTTTTGTGATCAATTTCTTTGTGCAGCACCCAAGCCATGTTAAACTCAGTTTTATCTCTTGATCAGAGTTGGGGAATTTCTGGTAACAAGATATTGTTGGAATCAGTCTCGGTTAGCACAACCAAAAAGTGGGAATGATGGCAGTTGTAACCCATCATAGTAAGGAAGGTAAATGCTACTCAATCATATCTGTAGAATAGTGTCTGGAGAGTGGTGGCATACAAATCTAATACATTATTATTATTATGCCCCTGAGGGATGGGGAATCTCTGCAACTGCCGTCTTAATTTTGTCTTCCAAATAATATTATTAATATTATTAATAATAATTATTATTAGTATTTTCTTTTTTGCCAATTAAGCCTCATTTGTAATTGTTTCTTCCTACAGTAAAAGAAAGGAAAATAAGACTTTTTTGGGAGGGACTGTTAGGTGGCATTTATTTGGGAATTAAAGAAACACAAAAAGGTAGCACAAAGCAGAAAAAAAGGGAAAAATATTGATAGTTCTACTAACATGACAAATTTAATGAAGCACAAATAGTGCTAGATTCCAGTCAGGATACAGAGCTCCAGATTGCATGGCTGGGTTTGCAAGACATACTGTATCACTAACCAGGCAGCTTTACCCAAGTGAATTGGCAAATCCTGCCTGCGTGGCTAGCTTATAGCTCAGGGCATCTTGGCAATGAGGAACTTGGGGTAAATGCATAATGCATGGCCAAGTTAACTATAGGTAAGTCATCAGTGTGCAAGAAAATCTGAATTCATACACTCTGAATATATATTTTAAATATGTTTTAAAACATAATTAAGAATGTAAATTCATCCTCTCCATGGTCTAAACAAAAGTAGGTCCTCTCTAATTTTTTTAAAAAAGGAATAAACTTGCTTTGGATTAGTATTCCAGATAGAGGGGCAAAATATGCACATGCTCCTTATTTCAAGCATACTTTCAGATATAAGTCTAAGAACAGAATTATTTGCATGCTTTTATAATGGTATACAGTATATTAAATGTACAGTACTTCCAAATGGATTTAACTCTCATTTGCACAAATACTCCTTTGGAATACCCACTTTGCTTCTGATTCAAAGCACTTTTCTTCCAAGTAGGCTGCAATGACTTCAAAAGACTTCTTTCCAAATAAGCATGCTTGCTTGGAAGACAAACATGCTGAAAAAAATATCAAAAGATCTTTCATCTAACATACTGAAGTTGACACTATTTTAGTTGCCAGCGGAAGGAATTTGTTTTGATTCCACGGGGCTGATTTCTATATTAGCTCACTGATAACTTTGGTTGTATTTTGTGCCCTTACTATCTCCCCCTTTTTCTCTTTACTACAGAGCTGTGCATCTAGCGTTTCTGACATATTTCCTGCACCTTTTTGCCCATTTCACAATGAAATCCTTCCCCCACCTGTTTCCCCTTACCATATTTTCTACCGGATGTATCTCACTACACGTCTATAGGTTTGATTTCTTTCTCGGATCTTTTTCATCTTATCGCAGCCTCTTTCTTTTTTTACTGGGCGGTTTGCCCCCCTCGCTGCCATCTAATCTTACTATTCATCTTCAACAGAGATTGTCATTAAGGTAACTCCAAGTGGTGTCGTTTTTCAGCCGCCAACATAATCTCTGGCTGGCTGTAGGAAGGTAGTAGGGGAGGAGGAGACCGAGTTGCTACCGTGGGATGGGAAGGAAGGGAGCTGGCATTTTGTTGATGCTGGGAAGCGTCTCTTTGCTCGCTGTGTCATTCGGTGCGCCTTTTTCTTCCGTGTGGCTTTTGCTGAGCCCAGGGAGGGCAGAAAGCTGGCAAAGGGAACCTGGCAAACCCGCGTTGCCTCCTCCCGCTGTTTTCTCGCCTGCCGGTTCTAGGGGGAGCCCTTGTCGTACGTGAAAGCGCGCGAAGCCGAGTCTCAGAGCAGACTTGCAGCCACGGGCCTGCTTCACCCTGCAGGACAGACCACACAGCAGGCGCGTCACCTCGGGGCCTGCCAGGTGCAGTGCCACCCACCCAAAACGTCCCCTTCCCCCGGAAAGGCCTTCCTCCTCCGAAGGTACAGAAGAGCCGCCGAATTCAAGGCGTCTAACAGCAAGGTCAACGGGACACTGAACTTTCTAATAGCCATGTTTGACATGAATTCAAAGAAATGGCGGGCTGCTAGGGGCTTCCCTGGCAGTAAAATCGCCATGTTTCCCTCACCCCTTCCATGCTCGAGTACAGGTGAGCACGCGAATTTCAGCGGCTGTCTTCCTCTCCGAAGTTCCCTTGACCAGAGAAGAAACTTACAGCGGGGGCCCACAGTTCGAACCCTCTACCACTCGGCGTTATTAACAACTATTTCGCAGGCAGCGCTGCCGACGCTCTCGCCCGGAGATCGTTCCGATTCCTCGGGAAACCGGTCCTTTGCCTTTCTCCGGAGCCCCGCAAGTGCTAGAAGGGGGGAATCGATCTGTTGGTTTCTGGGAGCCTCTCCCTTCCCCGTTGGGATCAGAAATCGTTTCTGGGAGGGCCGGGGCTGTGCAGGTGTGTCCGAGAAGGGGAACACCGAAGAGGAAGTCTTTGAGCTTCTCCGGGTACGTTGGGGTGACAGCAAGAATTGTACCGATCCTATGTCAATTGCTCAGAATTTCTGCTAATAATCGCGAGAAACGCACGGGCGAATGTGAAGACAAATGCCCACTCCTTCCCGCGGGGGCCCTGTGGTCCTCGAAAAACTCTCGGTTCAAAACGGGGCAGGTCTGCAGTCCAAACTTTTTGTTAGTGGTGTGCAGAAGGGTGGCAGTTCCGTAAGCCGGCTGGTCAGCAAGTAGCTTGCCGCTTGCTGAGAAAGTGGCCGCGTGTGTGTCCGACTCCGCTTGGAAGCTCGTACAAGCCGCCCCTTCAAGAATGAGGCGAGCGCGCCACTTTCTGCGCAACTCGTTTGGGCGCAGCTGTTTCGGCGCGTGGACAAAGCACGGGCCGTGCAAAAGTTGGGTTTTTAAAAGATGAGCGGTGCCCATTGCAAGGCATTGTGAGTCTGTGACTGAGATCCTGGGTATGTTTACTCGGGAATAAGCTCCAATGGCCCTGGCTGGTCTTACTCAGGGGTGTAGGCCCCCGCAAGATGGACCTGAGGCGCGCGTTAAGGAGAGCGCCCCAAGTGGGCGCAGATTAGACAAATTCGACGCCCGGGCCCAAGAATATGAGTGCGAGAAACGGAATTGAGAACCATTCATTAAATGCCTCTCGTTCATTTTTCAAAAGTCCCTGTCTGCAAGCGCTCTCATACCAGAACTTTCTTCTGAGGAAGCGCACCCAACAGACAACACTTTCCTCCTTTAGAACTCAGAAAGGCACGAAAAACGCACAACTTTGGCTATGGCTGGTGGCCTGTACAACGTGTGCTTAAGTTCGATTCTTTCAGGGGGAGAGAATTGATCCGGGCTCTACGCGTGGCAGCAGGCTCCTCTCTAAAGTTTTTAAATGGCTAGATCGATTATCCCTCCCCCTCCCGCTCATTCAAGACCATTAAAAAAAAAGGCAAAACAAAAACACAACACAATCGATAGTCGCGCCAGTCGCATCAAGTCGGCTGTCTTCACCTTCGCGCTCCTCTTTCTTGGCCTTCAACCGGAATGGTTTGAAAGGTACTTTCTGCGAAAGGGGGGGGGAGGGAGGAAGCATTGAAAAGAAGCTTCTGCCCGCGCGGACTTCGCCGAGTCTGGAAAAGACCCCCGCGCGCGACGCCCCTCCTCCCCCACCACAAGGACGCAAGAGGCCGCCGCCGCCCCTCGCTTCTGCTCAGCTTGCATCGCCCAAGCCTGGCGCCGAACCCTCTCGCCCCTTCCCAGCCCGCCTCCCGTTCTTTCGCCTCAGCTCTCCTCCGCCGCCGTGCTTCTCGCCTTCTCTGCGCGGCTTCCTTTTCTTTTTGTGGTTGGAAGGTGAACAGCAGAAAGTTCATTTTCCTCCAGCGCGGGATTTTTCTGCTCCCCACCTACTGTAACGAGGAACTCTTTTTCTCACACGTACATTAGGGCGGGGGTCGTTTTTAATTTCTGGTTATCATTTCCTTGGTCTTCTGCTGCTTCTTCCTCCCCACCCCTCATGCTCTCCTCAGGCCGAGGGTATTGCCCTTCTATAGCCAGTTACCTAAGAACGAGCCTCAATCAGCTCAATGGGATTAAATGTGTCAAACAGTCCCTCAATTCTTACTTGACCTTTTTGATCACGGAGAAAACTCAATAAATATTTTCTTTCTATATTTTCTTTCCTTTTCACTAATGGTGGGGCTAATTCTTCTCTCTTCTTAAAATAAAGGGGTGTTTTTACTTGGGAGCCTTTTCCCCTAGACTTTCCTTTTCTTGTATATTGTGCTCTGGAGTTGGAGATAAATGCTTTTTCCCCTTCCAGCCCCAAATCCAGGACATTCATGGTCGCTAATAGAATAGAATATACATTTGTCAAGAATCACGAAGTACAACATAATATGTCCCTTACCTTAACAAATCATTATCCCCCCTCCGTAAGTTTGTTCTCCCTTCAGGATATCGTAGATAGAATCGCTAACATTCCCTTTGTTTTTGTGAGGGGCAACCATCTTCTCTCCCCCCCCACACTTTCTTAGTGTTCCCTTTTAAATTTCTTCCTGAAATTATTTTGGACAGTGCTTGATTAGGGGGTGGGTGAAAAGCTTCGGATTACTTTGTTTCACAAACCTAATAATAACTTATTCTTTCACAAACTTAATAACGACCTGTCACCGTCTCCCAAAGCTACCTTCTAGGTTTCGTCGGAGGACCCCCCCCTTTGCAAAGCAACAGGTTCAACTCCGTTCTCTGACCCCAATTCCAGCTTTTCTAACACACAGGATCAGCGCTTGTTATACAATCTTCTCCTTCAGTTTGCTTAGATTAATTGTAAAGGACCATAGTCTCAAGCATATTGGCAAAAGGTGTCTGCGATCCTATGCAATCTTTTTGGAAGCAAGTTCCATTGCGTCCAATGAAAAATCCCCCTTAGATTCTCTTAGCAGAGACTTGTATTTATTTACAATGGGTTACATTCTTACAACCCGAGTGTGCTCCTGTTTACTCAAGAGTAAGTATCCCTAAATTCAACGAGGGCTATTCAAATAATTGATAAAGCTGAATCTTTAAACATTTTTCTGGTTATATACTAGTATGTTTTAAGGAGCGAGGATTCCAACCAAGTGGGAGGAAAGGGAGTCTCAATCCACAAAATATTTAGGAACTGCGGTGTTTTAATCTTAAGAAAATTGTATCCACTTCTATTCTTCGCTATAGTAACACATACTAAATCAAATAGAGCTTCCATGATCCGAGGCAGTGTACCTGTTGCCAAAAGCAGACACACATTCAGCGTTGTCCAATATTTATACCTGCTACCTCCAAGGTAATTTGCTTGTCCGGAGCATAATGGCATAACCTCTGGGCCTGTTCCTACTTGAACAATTTTTAAGTGTTCACCTCTTGAAAGGTGAGGTAGTTATTGCTCTAACTTTCGTCTGTCCGTTACCGCTGCTTTGCGTTTTTAATTGTGCGGCAATTTGCTAGCAACTCTATGAAGATAAGAGCACTTATTTGCAGTGGTGTTTGACTTCTTGTTACATTTTACGGTCTCTTCCTTTCTCTCTGCTCGCTCCTCCCTTCTCTTTAAATTTCCCTCCTGGCTCTAATTGATTTTTTTTTTAAGGCTTACAGAACACTTTCTTTCGTACCAAGTCTTCTTGCTCCTCCAGCGTGCCTTTCCTTTCTGCGGTCACTCCTGGGCTGTTGCGCGCCTTTACGCACGCCTCTCCCTCCCCGCGTCTTTTACCACTCCGCCTCCCTCCGGAGGAGCAGCAGCGTGTGCCTGGTGCCTAAGAGGGTAACCCCCTCTTCTCCCCCCACCACTGTCCATTGGCTTGCCCTGCTACGGCTCCCCCCTCACTCTTTTGCTTGATCATGTCCAGCCCCCGATGACTGTCCATTGGCGTGGCGCACAGCTTCCCTCCTCCCCTTTCCTCCAGTTTCGCCCTGCCCATGTTTTGTATGTCTCTGTCCATCCAGCCGCTTGACGTTCAAGTTCGTAGGGACGTCACGTCCGCACTTGAACTTGCAGCTCAGGGGGGCTTTTGCCATTTTTTTCATCTCTCTCCCTCTCTCTCTCTTCTTTTTCCCCCCTGTCTGTTTCTCCCTCTCTTGCACAGAAAGGAAAAAAAGAAAAAGAAAAAGCCATGACTGCTATCCCACAATTCATCTTCCCCGCGCCATCTTTGTATTATTTCTAATTTATTTTGGATGTCAAAAGACATTGATGAAGGTATTTTCTCTGGAGTCTCCTTCCTTGCTCACCCGGCGCTTCCCGATGTGATCCGAGCGAGAGAGCTCCGTGCGCGCCCGCCCGAGCAACCAACACCACAATGTCTCGCCGCAAGCAAGGGAAACCCCAGCACTTAAGCAAACGGGAATTTTCGCGTAAGTAAACCACCTTGCCGCTCTGCCTTTTACCTTTGAGCACACTCGCTTGCAAACTAACGATCGTAATTCAACTATTTTTTTTAAAAAAAATATTTTGCACATTTCAATCTTCCTTTGTGCAGGCGTCTTTTCAATGCATCGAAAGACAAAAAAGCAACTCACCTTAAAACTCAGGCCCCTTGCCCCTCCCTCTTTTTTTTTTTGCATCGCTAGCACCTTCGGTACTTTTCAGAGAAGGTCCTTCTGTTCTTCGGCGCTTACGGCCGCTTGCTCTCTCTCGCTCAAAGTTCCATTTGTCTCTCCTCCCCCCCATTGATTCTTCTATAGATATTTTGCCGGAAGAGAGCGTGTCTGGGTGCGCGCGCCTGCAGCTTACAAATGAATTGCAACTTAAGAAAGCACGCAAAAATACACATTTTTTTTTGCAAAGGACAGAGGCAGGCGGCTTAAAGGGGGTGGGGGGTGTGAAAGTACGGAAGAAAGCGGTAGATGTGTGTGCGTGTGTGGCTGAATCGGTGCACTTTCTTTTATTTTCATGCGGACAGATTAGGTGCTCTCCGAGCGTCTGGTCGTGTGACGACTCTCTCCTTTTTTTTTCCAAATCTCCTTTGCTCGTTCCTTGCAAAATTTTTTTTTTAAAAGATAGGGGTGAAAGGGGGGGACCGTTTCTTTTGTCTCCGCCATCAAGATAGGGGTAGTGGCGGCGAGAGATCGCCTACTCCCACCCTTCTCTGCATGTCCCGCTCCTTTTTCTTTCTTTCTTTCTCTTCTCTCCAACTCCGCACCGGGAAAGGGCAGGGGAAGGGGGCAGACGCGGGGTCTGTTTTTGGCCGGAGATCGGCTGCTTTTCTCTTCTTGCGCCGCCACGGTTAGGTTTTCTCCCCTCCCCCCGTCGACTGCCTACTCTTACCAGCCTCATTTTACCCCCTCCTTCCCTCTTTCCGCCGTTAAGCCCCCGAACTCTTGCTTTGCAGAAACTTGGGTTAGCTTGCATACAGCTAAAAATATAAGAAAGGTCGGAGTGTGTGTGGATATGCATGCGTGTGGATTTCCCCTCCTTTCTATCGTACTATTTTTTGGAAGATTTTCAAAAAAAAAGTGGAAGTGGATTTTGATTGGGAAAAATCTCGTGTCTGACTGTTTACAAGCGCCGCGTGTGCTGCGGAGTCGCTGCCAGCAAAACAGGCTAGGGGAACAAACGTATTGGAAGGAGAAGAAATTCGTACGGCAAATATACATGCATGCATGCAAGGTTTTGTAAATATTATAAAAATAAATACAAGCTTAGATGCAGCGGTGTCAGCTCGGATCACAAGAAAGGGAGCATCGGTCTCCCCTAAACAATTAGAACTCCCACCCCAGTAATTGCATTTTGAGATAAAGGTTGCGTTTCCTTTTTTATTTAAAACAAAATAGAATTTTTTGCAATAGCTCGGGTTTCGTCTTTTAGCCTTCCAGGCATGCGGTGTACAAAAGCTCGAGCAAAGCCGTCCTTGCTTGCAAACACAAAAGGGAAGTCTGGTCTGGACTTGAGAGGGTTGAAGGCGGCCGGGGAAAGTCGAGAGGGGTGGGGGTGGGAAGAAGGAAGACATTAAATGTATAAGTTATATTTGCAAAAGAGAAATAAGTGGTCTTCCTTGGGCTGTTTTGTCACTATTTTCCCCTTTAATTTTCAAGATTGGGGTTTTTTTTGGTTTTGCAAAACTTTGCATTTTAGCGTCAGTGGTCCCGTTTCCCAATAATCCCTGCTTGCATTGTAATGTAAATAATACCGTTTAGCAACAGGAATGCTTAATTAAAATAGCCAACAAATGAAACATCTCTGCCCCTCCATTTCATGGATTGTTGTTGTCTTTTCAAATAAATATCTTGCATGTTGGTTTTCTACCCATTCTTACAATTATTTTTGTTATTTGAAATGCAAAACCGTATGTTTATTGCAACATAACCGACACACTTTTGAACATGGTGCTATCACCTTCCAAACACGTTGCAAGATTCATCCTCCCTTCCTTCAGCCAAACTGATAACCTAATTTGACTCTTATCTGAAATGAGAAGTAGGGGGTGGGGATGGTGAAGTGGCTGTTTGGAGGAAAAGATGCCCCTTTTCCCAATGTAAAGACAAGATTTGTAACTATATTCCAGTTTTTCTGCTCCACATTCACCTGCACAATACTTGAAAATTAGCTCCCTGAAATAAATATACAGAGAAGTGTAAGTTTTTGTTTAAATAGAGATTTGTGGCGTGTAACAAGGGATCAGTAGAATTCCTATAGAAATTTATTTTTTCTTGTCTTCTTTCCCTTGTCTTGGGGAACAAAATGAGAGAATGGTAGATAATGAGATTATAGCAGGGAGGGCAATTTATGTGAGTTGGGTTAAAACAATTCTTTTTCAGTTTCTGTGTAATTTTTTAAATTTAAATGTGAATTTTAGCCACTAGGAGGCAGAGTGAGATCAAGAAAGCTTAGTGAACTTGAACCTGATCCTTTTGCTCACACATCTTTTAATTTTCTGTATTTTTCATTTGGCATAGGAAGGTGGGGTGAGAGTTCTGTGTATTTATGTATATGCTGTGTGTCTGTGTTCAGATATTCTCCCTTCTTTATCTCCCACTGTTCCTCTAATTCAACTCCTCCTTTTTTGCTTTTAATTTTGTTTCCTGTGTTAATCTTTGGGAAAGGACTGTAACATTCAAATTATTCTTTTACCAGATTCCCTCCCATATATATATTTACAGTTACTGCTTTTCATCTTCTCTCTCTCTCTACCACACACACACGCACACACACGAACACACAGAGCAAAACAGCATTAAACTAATTATTGCATGCTCAAACGTACTACAACATAGTATTTGATTATTTATTTATCCACACAACACAAAACAAACTGAGAAAGGCAACCCCTCTTAGCATTTAAAAAGAGTATTTCTTAGATGGCACCTAATTTTTCTGATAAAGAAAACTACAAAAATTCAAGGGTATTACATTTCTTTCTAAAGAGTTTTGGGTGCTTTGGCTTGACTTGCAGAGCATCTGCTTTTGTTTGGGTGGCTTGGTGAGGGCTGTTTTCATTCAGTCTCAGTCCTATTAGAAAGCTTATTGTTGCTTTTGAAAATTGGTTTATTTTGTTTTTAAAGTACATCTCTAAGAGAACAGCTGGCTGAAAAGGCAAGCAAATATTTGGCTCTCTTGCAAGTGTTACTAGATGAGGTTTCTGAGGCTAACCTATATCCCCCCAATTGTGTTTTGTGCTCCTTCCCAAGTTTACATCCATCCAGATGTTCATTCACCTAAACACTTATTAAATTTTCTTTTCCCCTTTCTTCTCTTTTTGAACATCATTCCCTCATCTCCCTCAGTGTCTGTTAAACTAATCTATTTCAATGCAAAGTTGAAACTGAACTGTTGTTTCAGTTTTAACTATTTTGCCGGGCGGGGAGGAAGAAATATATGTTTTAATTGCTTTGCATTATTTTGATTTGTTTGATTGCTGGCTCATCCTAATTCATATTTCAAATGAAAGGCAAGTTTTCTACTATAATCTGGAGAATGCCTCCATTGGCATTTCTGTTTCTGTGTTTTCTTTTTCCTCTTACTCTTTGTAAAGAAGTGAAAATCTGTGGCATTAGTGTTTTGTTTTTTAATTTAAAAACTCCACCTTCCTTTTAGGTTGGCCTTTAAAAGAGAAAATACAATCCCCTTTTTTCATTAATGATGTATTAATTTAAACAGAAATATCAGAAAGATAAAATACAAAAAAAATGGTGGCCAATAAATTAGAAACAAAGCATACCATGCAAATAATCTGCAGCAAGGATGATAATACATTAGCTCTTTGAATTGCAGACATACTTATGATAATAGCAGTACACTTTTGTCCTGCATTTTAGGAAACCGTTTTTTAAACAAACTTAGTGTGCTAGTTCTTGCTCATTTATTGTCTTATCGTGAGTCTTTATTAGTCATTTATATTAAATGCATAAGCATATGGAAAGTATGGGTTTTATATCTGTACATTTTAATACCTTATTCTTAAGAACCTTGCCTCTTTTAAAATTAAATGGATGAATTGCTAAGATGCAATCAACAATACTTTTAGATTTTACTTGATTTGCTATTATTTAGTGAAAACCAACTCATAAGAAATCATTTTCCCCAACAATT
This sequence comes from Erythrolamprus reginae, assembly GCF_031021105.1. Classification (NCBI taxonomy): domain Eukaryota; kingdom Metazoa; phylum Chordata; class Lepidosauria; order Squamata; family Dipsadidae; genus Erythrolamprus; species Erythrolamprus reginae. The sequence continues at coordinate 385,219,320 of NC_091950.1, read as the reverse complement.
ATTTAGAATAATTTTAACTCTTAGGAAACTAATGTTTGTGTTTCTTGCTAAACCAACTTACTGATGTCGCAATTGTTTAAGGCCTAGTCTTATAGTTTGACTAATTACTCCTTAGAACTTCCTGTTTTATAAAAAATACTTCGCTTCTTGGATTGGGCTTTGAAGCTTGCATGGAAAAATATTTCCAGTATTTAAATATTTTCAAGATAGAGTGTGCGGAAACAATTTGTTCTTGTATTTATTGCCTGCCATTTTGTTAGGAAGAACTGGATTTTTGCTACCCCCAAAATAGAAGAAAGTAGATATTGTAAAATCATCCAGAGTCCCAATTTCCCCCTTGACTATTAATCACTAATTGGTATTACGGCATTATTTTTGGTCAAGAGAGCTTAAGTGGAACCTATGGACTGAAGATATTTTAATGTAAATATAATGTTCATATTTCTATAATCATTATTACTTTGCATTTAGGAGTAAATTTGGGAGATAAAAAATAATGTGAAAGCAGAGATTTGCAGAATTGTTGTGTAGAAGGAGCTATGGCATCCTAAAATTATGTTCCCTTGCATATATGAGAATTTCTTGAAATTCCCTTAACTAATATTGGTAGCTCAGGAACAAATTTAATCTGAGTATACAGTACTTTTTAAAAAATACCAAATCTCTTCTAATATGACTCAGTCAAATTAAAATCTATTTTTTGATTCTCTGTGGCTTTAAATTCATTAATTGTGAAATTGGCCATATACTAAAGAAGGTCAAGCTGATTAACTGTTGAGGTATTGTGTCCTTTCACTTTTTTTAAACTGGTAGCTTTTGATATTTTGCAAGAATGCTATTTCATGTTTATAAGTGAAAGTACTGTACGGTTGTAATGAAATTACATCCCAAAATGAATTTTTCTTCTCCGTCTTTCAATCATGAACATTCTCTGCAAAAATATTTTAATAGAAAATAATAGTGGGAGAAAAAGCTAATTGCTTTATATCTACCTTGTTAAAATACCTATTGGTATATTGCCTATATAAACAGAATTTTAGTGGAGCTTTCTGGAGGTTGTTCAGCAAATTAATTAACTTAGACAACATTAAGAAAGATATTGTAAAGAAAGGACTTCCAGTGATGCTGGAATTCAGTCATGTTTATGCTAATATTTATATCTTATGAAGACCCTCATTACTAATACATTCTGAATAAATGTGATACATTCCCCCTAAATGGGGAAAAAGACTAATTTTCTTAGATGTTCAGAAGCATCTTCATTTCTTAGATGTTCAGAAGCATCCTAATTGTAATTGGAAATTTTCAGTAGTTTGAAGATATGTATATATATTTTGTAAATGAAATGCTTGGTTATTCTTGTTTTTTAATAATACTTGATAAATTGTTTTTCTGTTTGCTTGATCATTTTAGAGAAGACTTCTAGGAAATTCTGTGTGCATCAGCATATGTATGACACAGAACATAGGAACATACTTAAAAACCACGGGCTGTTCAGGTAATGGGTGCCAACTGGTAGATGGAGAAAAGCAATCTTTTTTGTAATAGTGTGACTATGCTTACTTATATTTTTGTATGCATGTCTAAATACTTGTATACATAAGTGTACCCTAAAGCAGCATATTCATTCCAACATACGACACTGACAGGGAGAAAATAAATATTATTTTGTGTAAAAGAAAGAGAAATCCATGAGTTTATAGATAGTTAGTTCTGAGGTTTACTTTTGGAGGAGGTGAATAAAGATATGATTTCTGAGAGATTTGTATTTCTGGTGAACTTGCTCATTTATAAGTAGTAGATTTTTTTCTCTTTTGTTCTTTGAGCTATAAAAGAATCTGAAATTCTCATCTTCTCAGTTATTAGCATTATAGCTGGTTTTCTTTCTGATACAATTGCTTGGCACCGCTGATAAATTTGTTTCCTTATAGCATGACAACATGCTATAAAGGAGAAACTCCTTAGGTATGGCACATAAGTGACCTAATTTTTTTCTATTAAAGCTAATACTAATTAAACATATAATCATTTTAAAATAGGGATGTGTAATGCATTTTGTTTTAAGAAAGGCTCCTGGTGAAGTAAAATACTTCTGTGGATCCCCCCCCTCTCTCTCTTTTGTTTGTTTGTTTGTTCAGGCACCCCAGAACAATGCTAGATTAGAAGTGTGTCAGTACTGCAACCCAATATTGGGTTTTTTAAAAAAAAGTTAGAGCTGTACTTTGCAAATATATTTTCCCTCCCCACTTCTTTTTATTTCTTAATGTGTATTTGAATTCCTGATTTCCTTTGTTTCCTTTGCAGCCGAACCTATTGAAGCCATTCTTACAGATGATGAACCAGATCATGGTACTTTGGGAGCTCCAGAAGGCGACCACGACCTCCTTACCTGTGGCCAGTGTCAGATGAACTTCCCTTTGGGGGATATTCTTATTTTTATTGAGCACAAACGGAAACAATGCAATGGCACTCTTTGCCTAGAGAAGGCTGTGGATAAGCCCCCTTCGCCCTTGCCAAGCGAGCTGCGAAAAACTTCCAATCCTGTGGAGGTTGGCATCCAGGTCACACCTGAGGATGATGATTGTTTGTCAACGTCATCTAGAGGAATTTGCCCCAAGCAGGAACATATAGCAGGTAAATCAAAGTGATGGGGGGAGGGGAGGCAGGAATGGCATGCTTACAGCTGCACATTGAAATTTTGTTTTGTAAAAAAAAATTTCTGACATTTCATTTTACCGATTCATGAATTAAAATTTCATTATTTCTATATATAGTAAGTAACACCTCCAGTATTCTTAGTTATCTACAAAAGCATAAAACTCATGGCATATCATAGAATAACTTTGTAGCTGCTCTCTTTCACGTCTTTCATGTTCTATACATTTTTTGACACTGGATTGCAAAATTGTGCTTACCCAAAGAAGACGATGCAGAAGAGAATTAAGCTCCCTCCCCCCCATCTGCAGCTTTTTCAAACGTTTCACTGTTTCCTCCCTTTATACGTATCTTACAAAAATGCCTTCGCAGCAAATTTAATTCTATATACTTACTTTACCATTATGCTTTAACACAGGTCATAGGTTTATGGTATTAGGAAACAAATAAAATATTATGGACAGATGGATATCCCTATCTTTGCAGTGAATGTTCATGAGTGTAGATTTGATTGGCTATTGTTTTCTGTCGTATGTTCCTAGTGTATGTGTGTGTACTTTAGCATTCATAGATTTATTGCAGGAAACAGGTACAATCCCACCACTATCATAAAAGCAAGTTCCCTGTGAAGTGTAAAGCATCTATGTCCACCTGTTACTTTTGCTTAGTTCTTATTCTGGTTCTTAGGCTGGAAAGGACCCTAGAAAGTGTCACCCTTCAAAGCCTTTAAGACATAAGAGAAGTAAAGCTTACAAAAATAAGCTTTACTTCTCAGAAGAATCCTTTCTCTCAAATTTCAAAGTTGATTGAATCAATGTGTGAAATGGAGACAAAACCCAAATCTGGGTACCTTTTCCTCTCCCAATTCTTATACAAGTCTTTTTATATAGGTCATTAAAGGGCACCAAAGCCGCCTGGAACTGAAATATGCCTGCTGCAGGGTTTTGAGTTCTTTTGCTATGCCTGATGCTTGATGGAATTGGTTGTGTAGCCTTTTTATTTTTATTTTTAATAATAATTTTCTGCAGATTCTGGTGTAAATGTGAAAGAAGAGTTAACACTCCCGTTCTATTTTGTCTTATCATTGCATGGACTGTAATTAGAGACAGGCTGACCTTGACTTTCAGATGCCATATTCACTGCCCAGGTCAGAGTAGAGAGAACAGTTTCCAAGGCTTTAGGTTTGCTTACTTTAAAAAGTTTTTAAAAACATGTTAGAAATTTCTAAAGGTTGCCTTGACAGGGAAAGAAGTAGCTCTCTGCAATCTTGCCTTTTCAGTTAAATGATAACACCACCACCCCTCACCTAATTCTGTCTGTTATCTCTGAGGTGCTTTTGACAGATATGTCTTGATTTTCTTCTATGGCTTTTTGCTGCCACATGTCACCTATATGATGGCAGATTCACTTTTTGGACAATGGCATTGACCTCAACTTGTAATTAAAAATACTATAAAATTAAATAATGGATGTCATAAGCATCATCATCAACAAAAAAACAACAACGTTTGGGCTGCATACTGCCTGCACGTGTGTATGTTTTTTATAAAGGAAGTGAAAGGATGTTTGAAGTTAATGCAGATGTGGAGAGGTCTGTTAATACTGCTAGACTATAAAGAATTGTGTTTGGTGTCATAATCCAGATGGCAAGAAAAACTGCTTTCTTTGGTTCTCGTGTGTGCTACCAAAATTGACATAGATCGGATGAGGGTAAGGAAAGGCCAGAATGGTTAGCATAAAGTATCACTTGCGTTATTGTTTTAATAGCCTCGGGGATGCTGTGGTATTACGAGACACTGTATGTAAGTCACATGCTGCCTTGTATTTAATCCTCCCTCCCCCAAATGATCTCAATAACAAGGCAATTCACAAGCTACCTCAGTTGGCATCCTCCTGTCAGTGGTGTTGGATATGCAGCCGAATAAGTGGACTAAAACTAGCTTTTACTTGTCAGCTGATGGAAATAATGAATATTTATCTTGCCTGTTTCAAAATGAAACAATTAAGTTAACTATATGGGTATTTACAGTATACACAGAGAGAAAGATGATCGGTAGGTAGTAGTGTTGATATAATTGCAACAAATCAAATTTAAGTTCATTTTTAAAATACTTGCTTCGGCAATTTTGTATTCTGTGCAGTTTTATAATTCAGGTTTAGCCAGATGACTCTTTAATACAGACATGGTTTGTGTCAGTAGATTTTGTAGGATTTTAATTTTGCTTGTGCAAATTAGCTACTGTATTTGCAAATACAGATGCTTCATAAATGTTCTTGTAAATTAAGTCATTTTGTTGGTGAATATAAAGCAAAAGCTCTAAAAGTGACTGTTGAGCTCAAAATTTCCAGCATTTTAATCTGCTAGAAGAGATTTTAATCTGATATAGAATAGAATAGAATATAATAGAATTCTTTATTGACCAAGTGTGATTAGACACACAAGGAATTTGTTTCTGGTGTGTAAGCTTTCAATGTACATACAACAATAGTGATAAGCAACAAAGTTATAGTCATAAGAAGGTAAGGAGATAGGGAAGATGAGAATAAAGATGGTAATACTGCCTTTTTATGCAGTTTATTAGAATTTTGAATTTGGATCAGGTATTGTTTGATACTGAATTGCTTGGAAATACATAATCTTAGTACTGTATCTTTATCATATAAAAGTAGAAATTTCTTTTATACAGTACTGTATATCCATAATTTTTAAATTTGTGGTCCCAGTAGAAGTATGCCAGTGCTGCACCTTTATCAAGTTATCAGAAATTTTAAATATTCCTTATATACATTTGTGTTGCTTGTTATTAAAAAAAGAACTTGTTGCCTCCTGAATTTTAGATGGATTTTGATACAAGCATGGCATTATATAGAGTATTGGCCAGCTTTCCTTCTCTAAGCTTGAGCAATTACTATCTATGCTAGAAATTATAGCAAATTTCTTGCATAACTCCTTTTAGAGTTACAGTGCAGAAGCAACATTGTCATTGATCCAAATTTTTAATTACGTTAGACATTCTTTGTTCCGCACTTAGATAAATTCAGGAGTAATTTTTATGTATTAAAATAATAGCAAATATATGTTACGTGGCCATGTGATTGGAAGTGTATGGTGTTGGTGGTGGTGGTGGAAACTGGAACACAGCTATCTTACTTATAGCTATTGTAACTGTCATGTGCTGCTCACATTCTGAACATGAAGGAGGATGTTCGTTTAGTCAGAGCTTTCAAGAAAGGTTTTCTGATCTTCTGTGTACTGCAGGCATGTTAAATCGCCAAATATGGAACATCCTTTCTGTGACATAATGCACTATTTACATATTAAACGTCTCTATTTCAGAGACTAAACACAGCATCTGTCAAGCAAGAATTAAGGGGGAATGAAGAGCTAAAAGGCCCCCTTGTAGATATTAGATAGGTTGCTTATTCTAGGATAGAGCAAAACTGTGAGAAGGGAAATAATAGCTTTTTTCCCCAGCACATTGCTGCTGCCTTGCCAAACTCAGACTCTTTAGTATTGCTGGCACAAGTGGATCAGTATATAAAAAAAGCATATCATCCTACCAAAGTCTGGCCAACTGGTTTGTGTGGTTAATGTATTGCTTTTAAGAGAAACTGAATGCATTGTGTTGCTTGGGATTGAAGTGGGACTGAAGCTAGGGCATACAGAGATGTGTCAAAATCATGAAGTGAATTCATTGCTGAGAAAATAGCTGAAGTTTTCTTGTCCTAAGACTGGCATTCACCTGGACTAAAATTTGTGGAGAGATTTGTATCACAGTTGGATGAATATAGTTTTGAAGCGTATTCAGTTGCCCTTTATTGTAAGAAACTTGTTCCAGCCATCTATTTTGTTCTTTAAAAAGAGCTTATATTCATGTCTAATGCCTCAGTAGAAATGCAGTTACATGTGATAAATTTGCTTGGAAGCCATAGAGATTGATCCTAATGCAATGAAAACAATATCTATTTGGAATACCTCATCACCGTTAATCACTTCCTCCGTTCAAGGCTATTTTCATTCTGCTATCAGCAAGTATATTTGCAGCACCAAATTCCTAGGTAACATACTTGTGGACTTATGTTTAAAGCATTGGAAAGCATAACATTGGGAAACAGGGAGTTATATTCTGCTAGCTTTTCATACGATGATATTGAAATGTCAGGAAAGAAATCCTTTTTGTCATATTTTAGTGAAGAAAGAGCCAGGAGTCTTGTGTGTATTTAAAGGCATTTAAAATATGTCTTATTCTCTAACAAAATTGGTGTAAATAGCTTTTAAGAGTGTTCATGGAATTGACCATTGATGATGGAATGTTTAAATCGGACTTGAAAATACAATAAAACTGCCTAAATTTATTACTGTTCAAGGTTAATGAATTTAAATAGAAAGTGAATCAACTGAATTTTAGCTAATCTACCATTGATACAAATTTATCTTAAAAGTGATTCTTATTTTGGTGTGGTACTGTAATCAGGAATGAAAAAGAGAAACAGTGTTTTTGCTATGGGATTGAATTTTTTAAATTAGCGAATAAACTCACCTTGCACATTTAGGAAAAATAAAATAATTAAATTAAATAATTAATTTTTAAAATATTTTAATAATTAAATTAAAATATTTAATTTGTCAAGTAGACTGTTACTTCAACGAGGAACCCATTTTAAAAAGGTAAAGTTACTATTTAGAATTTGTGTAGACAACCATGTTAGAAGGGATTATTTTGGCTCTTGAGAAAAATGTAATCTAAAATTTGAAAATGGGACAGTTGAGAGAGGTGGGTAATGGATGGAGACAAATGATGATGGTGAAGTAATATAGCTACTTGAACTTAATTTTGGTTAGAGGTGCGTATTTGTATGAGGGTTTCTAAAACTTCATGTTAAGTTGGTGTTTTAAAGGAAATTACTGTTACTTATTTCTTATGACTTAATTCAAGATAATTTGTGAGATAAATCTATCACTTTCATCCAGTAGGGAAATGGATTCTACTGGGGGGAAAAATTCTTTTCCTGCATACGTTCTCCCCCATTTGCCCTCCAGTTCTCTTCTAAGGATTTGTGAGATATTTATGGAATGGGCCTGGAGTACACTAGATTTGCTCATACTGGGGTAGATGTTGCCACACTACTTTTTTTCTGTGAATTGACAGATGAAACATGCATTCAGAATGTTCATTGTGCAGTTAGACAAGATAGATAGCATTTCACAGGTCTTTGGTTCTTATAAACATGGAATACTGATTTCCCAAAGCTATCAATCCTCTGGCTGCAATGATTTCTCTGGTTTGCTTTATAAACATTAGCCTGATTGTTTCATTTTGAATGTGGGAGACGGGATGCTCTTTTTTGCTTACATTGTTTGTTATGCTGCTATCTGTCCCTTATGTAGAAATGAATGGGATGGCTACCCTTTTTTAATTTAGGACTGGAATGATTAACTAACACGAAGAAGATTGTAATAGATTTCATAGTCACTCATTGATATTTTACTGTGTATTGAGTAGGAGTAGTGTAAAAGCAAAATAAAGTTCTCTGGTATTCAATTAATTTATGTAATGTTCTTGTCGCTAAAGGGATATTTTATTTGATCTACCTCTGTTTGTTATGTCCGTGAGGCCCAAAAGGGCAGTACGGCTGCATCAGGTGATTGTCACTCATTTAGCACCGCCCAGGGAGCAAGTGTAGTTTAAGGAATGCTATTGAAGTGGGTTATTGTTGCTCCTGCAATACGTTGTCACAAGTTGTGTGATGATGGCAACTGACCAATCACTTTCATAGGGAAGTAAGACAAATATGTAGAGTTCTAATGATTGCCAGTGTGAATTGCTTTTTACAGTCTTAAGTTCAAAAGCAATTTGATTTTCACTTCAATACAGAAAGGGAATCTAGTCAGTTGACTATGTTTAGTACATTTGATCACTATATCACTAATAGTTGGTGTGTAGCAATCTAGAGTAGAGAGGTATAGCTTTTATGTTTTAGTACACCTCTGTAGCATTTGGTGTGACACTGCTGGGAGCTGGAAGATGAAGTAGATGAATCTTGGGTGTGATCCAAGATTCTAACATTTCTATGCTTGTGCATGAGTTCTGGATATCATTGGAACCCATGTGTAATGTCCTGGAATGATACATTCATTACTGATACATACAAAAGTTTAGTGTTAGGTTCCCTGCACTTTATATATTATTTTAGAAGATAGCCAATTTAGAGTGACTTCCACAAACTGGTGAGATCTGTAATAATATAAAATGCTGTCATTGTATAAAATAGTCCTTTCCATTACTTTTTTCATTTCGTTTGTCTCTGTTTTGGCAGTTTACATAAATTCAAGATAAAACGTACCATACTATTAAGCTAATGTTTCAGTAAAATTGAAATAACAAAAATTGATTCTTTGTAATTCTTTCTTTTCCGTAAAAGTACTTCTGGAATTAGAGATTACTCAATCAAAGTAGTTGGAATTATTATTATTTTTGACTTGTTAGTTTTAACATTTTATAATCCTTGAAAATAGAACAACTGAGTATGGCATTCTGAATGATGAATGTATATAATAATGAGTGGTATAAACTAGTATTTGAAAAACCTGTGTAGGAAAAAAAATAATTTATCATAATAAATGCCATTGGGAAAAATGCTTCATAACAAAATAATGAGTTCTTTTAAGACTGTAAAAAGAACATGATTATTGTCCTATTACATATATTAAATATGGAAAGTTGTCGAGTCATTTTCTAGTCAATAAGCAAATATTTTTGCAATAAAAGGCTATCTTCCTAGGATAAATAATATTCAAGGTTCATTGCTTTGATATAGAAGATGCAAGTTATTGCATCATATTATCAGATGATACATCTTTAGCTCATTGGTTTCACTTTTCTCATCTTGATTTATAATAAGGAAATTCAAAACAAATATTGATGTGAAATTTTGGCAATCCATATTAAAAAAATACATTCTTCTCCCCCCCTCATAGTATATGTGCATTGTTAATAATGTAACAATGTAGACTAACTCTTCTACAGGCTGTAAAGCAGTACAGTAATTTTAGAGGTCAATTGCTGTAATAAAACAAAATTGATAGAAAATGAAATCATTCTTCATGATTGTGCATATTTATCCTACATATCTTTTGCCAGTGATTTAGCATCAATTTAATGATAAAGGAATATTGGCTTTTGTTAACTTGAAAACTAGATAATTCAGCTGAATGTGATATTATAGCTTTTAGTATTGCTAATTGCTTCTTTATATTAGGCAGATATCAACTTATTTTTATACATTTTGTTGTGATTGTAAGGGAATATAATTTTATTTTTTATTAAGCATTGTGATTTATAATGCATTATATAGATACTGCATGTACATAGATGCACTTATAAGCTGTAACCTGTGTTAATGGGAATTCAAATAATAGTATATATTTCTTATAACAAAATTAATTTCATTTCAGAATTTAAATATATAGAATATTTATAAGATAGTTGCTTTGCTTGTCTACATCTCCAATAGATGGAATAAATACAGTAGACCAATTGTTCTTTTCATTTTGTGCTTTGCATATTTTAGTTTGTAATCGTATCCTATTGAAATTTTTAAAAAAAGAATTTAACTTTGGTTGGGCTAGTGGGATGTGAGAAGTAGATGAAATCCATTTTTGTTAATTAGAAGAGTCAATGGAGACTGCTGCAGTTTGTGTAATACTGTACACTAAAAATCCAACCGAGTTGAATTCTCATGTTTTATCAAGAAAATATAACATTGCAGTTTAAAATAGTTATTCATGTGAAAATTAGACTTGAGTCCTTCCTGCCTTCTCCATGTGTAAATAAGAATTGGAAAAGGCTGTAAATTATAAAGTTCATTTTATTTTGTTTGGTCAATGCATAACATTTGAGTAACTCTTTCCAACACAAATTGTAAAGGGGGAACCATCACAAAATTGTACAATTGAACTAGAGAAGTGCTTTTCCTTTCGTTGCTGGATGGTTGTTAGAAGACTTTGGAAAGCTTAATTAAATCCAGAGGTATGCTTGGCTAGAAATTTATTTTTGACAAGGCAAAGAATGATACTACATTGGCTGAAGCAATCCCAGTGTTCTGTTTTATTCTGACTTATATATTGAAATGTTTTAAAATGTACTTTCTCCTTGCCATTGTCCTGGCAGCTTACCATACAATACTCAGAAAGTATTCTGAAATTGTACCATTCAAATTAGCTGGATAAGTAGTGCATGGCATAATTTGCTGAGTATGCATTTTATGACATTTGTTTTCTGAAGTTACTAATTTGGAGAAAGATCTCTGAATCTGGCAAGTCATAATTTGCCTGCAGTTAGTGATTGTTCTATTTTTTTCTGTTTTCCTCAAACCTATGATATAAAAGCAGGTTTTTATTTCAAATACCTCAGTCATTTATTCAGAAGCATTGAGAGAAAGCACCTTTATTATTGATCCACCAAAGAAGCTTTTATATGAGCTGGAGTCCCTTGAACTAACCGTCTACTTAAGCTTCCAGCTTTTATATTATTTGGGACATAGAGATTTTTTCCCCTACATATATTTTTTCTTTTTCTCTGGCAGCATGTGATGCTTCCTTAAGGTTCTCCCAATGAGCGGAAGTTTCCCTGGATGCACAGAATTGACTTGAATAGAAAGGGGCAAGAATCTATTAAAAAGGAAATAATTTAATAAATACCAGTCCTTTGGCTGGACTTGCTTAGACAATAAGAAGATTTATTTGTAGATTCTCAGCAGGAATGTTAGAAATAGTAGAATACAGCATGTGTGAGAGAGAAAGAGTTAACAGATATTTAGGGAGAAGTAAAGTGCCAAAAGATAAATATTTCAGATTAAAAGTACGAAGTGAACCATTCTTTCCTGGAGGTCTCCCTAATATTTTTGAACACATTTCAGCTTTCTAATAATAAGAGTATTTTGTGTAAGACAGCTTACATAAAATATATATGCATTTCTCATTTAAAATATGTAAACTTATTTGGATAAAATTGAAGGCTTCGTTTAATTATATACAGCGCAAGGTTAGTAAAACTCATTCTCAGTAATACTGTATTTTGTTTTTAAACAAAAAGCGCAATGTTATTCTTCCTGGCATCCTCCGAAGAGGCCAGGATGGTTAGCTCTAGTCCTCCAGTTCTATGACTGAGTTGTAACATTTAGGACTCTTCCTGCCAACGGTCTAGTTCTTCAACTCAGTCCTAGTTTTTTCTGTAATAATTGCTTCAAGACTGTGTATTGTTCACTAATGAAACTTTTACTATGCTACATTTCAGACACTACACTGCAGTTATTTTTACATAATGCTCCATAATACTTTCCTGATAAATGTATGTTATGTATAAAAATATCTTCCAAATATTTGTGCATCTCACTGAAAATTAAATTCTTGAATATACTCTTGAAATAATGGATTTAATGAAAAAAAAATTAAAAAAGAAATGTATGAAAATGTTTTATAAGAGTCTTAAATCATACTGATTTATTGTATTGTGCACAATATAGGATAATTGGCTTTGGCCATGTTACTATACCATTGAAATTTGTGTAAATAATACCAGAGAACATGAGTTCAGCCATTTCTATTTATTTTGTTGAATCTTTTTAAAGCATAATTTATTGTTTCCCACCTCCTAATTTCCTATTTAGATGAAAGGCAATAATTGCTGAACCATTCAGCAACTAACTTGATCCAATTTTAAATTGATCTTGTACTTAGCTTCTTTTCATTAAAAAAATACAGTTACCATTTTTAATTTGTATATTCTGTAATTTGGCTATGGTTACACATTAAGTATAGCACTATAACCAAGGTATTCATTCTGCAATCCCAAACTCTCATATTTTCTATTTTCATGCTCACATCAACATCTTGGGTATCATATTTATTATTATTTTTTCTTAAAAAGAAAATGTGAATTTCTAATCCTGAAGGATATGACCTAGAAAATAAATTGTGGAGTGATGAATATTTGAATAGCATATTTATTTATTAGTCTTTGACTAATCTAAAAATACCTAATTTTTAGAAAATGTAGATTCTCTCTATGTTTTATAAATTCATATAGAAATACATGAATATTGGAAATAATGTGTTGGGAATATCTGTCCTTTCGAATCTTAAAGCAACAGCATTGTATATTTTGTTGGTGGAAACTTTTCCCTCCCTGTAAATATATATTTTTTATTTTTTCCATTGAATCATGTCTGATTTTTGGAGACTGTCTGGACAAATGTCTATGGTTTTCTTGGCAAGGTTTTTCATAAGTGGTTTGCCATTGCCTCCTTCTTAGGGTTGATAGAAAATGACTAGTCCAAGATCACTTGCTTGGGTTTGTCCTTAAGGCAAGACTAGAAATCACAAACCCCCAGTTTTTGCCTGATGCCTTAACCATAGCACCAAATTGGATGTCTAAACATGCATGTTAAAAAAATACAAATCAATATTATTGTTTTTGTTCCTATAATAATTAAATGACTTTGTTTATTTTGGCTGACCCAAAGCACGCAGCCTCAGACAGTCATACAGCTTACTAAGATATAATGTGATTTATTTTCTGTCAAAATAAGGCATGGACTGATTCTACTGTGCTTTGCAGAAGATTTTAAGGGATTGATTTGTACCTCATATGAAGCCTAAAAACAATCACACTATGAATTCATACAATGTATGAACTAATCTCACTTTGGACCATCATCTTTTGGCTGTGGCGAGAGGGACGGTTGCCCAGGTTCTCCTGGTGCACCAGTTGCGGTCCTATTTGGACAGGGAATCTCTACTCACAGTCACTCACGCCCTTATCACCTCGAGGTTTGACTACTGCAATGCTCTCTACATGGGGCTACCTTTGAAGAGTGTTTGGAAACTTTAAATCGTGCAAAATGCAGCCCTGGGAGCGGTCATGGGCCTTCCCAGACATTCCCATGTTTCTCCAGCACTCCGTGGACTGCATTGGTTGCCAATTGGTTTCTGGACACAATTCAAAGTGTTGGTAATGACCTATAAAGCCCTACATGGCATTGGGCCAGATTACTTACGGGACCGCCTTCTAACGTATGAATCTCAGTGATCGGTTAGATCCCACAGAGTTGGTCTTCTCCAGGTCCCGTCAACCAGACAATGTCACTTGGCGGGGCCAAGGGGAAGAACCTTCTCTTTGGGGACCCTGGGCCTCTGGAATCAGCTCCCCCCAGAGATTCGCATTGCCCCCACCTTTCGCAAGAGTCTCAAGACTCACTTATGTTGCCAGGCTTGGGGCAATTAGGTCTTGGCCCCCCGGCCAATAAATGTGATGTATAGCTGTGATTTGAATTTGTTTGTTTGATTTTTAATATATTGGGATTTTAGGTTATGTAGTTTTACTTAATTAGATTTGTCTTTGTATTTATTGTTTTATATTATATGCTGTGAGCCGCCCTGAGTCCTGAAATCAAATCATACATACATACATACAGACATACAGACATACAGACATACATATTGAACTGGCCATTTCTTTCCATCACATTGCTGATGATGGAGTATTGTTTTCTATATCTGAGGGTAGTAAATTGACTAAGGAGTACAGGTCTATACAGATAGTCCATGACTTGGACCTTAATTTGAATTGGAACTTGCGTTGCAAACATTAAGTGTGCTCTGCTCAATTATATGACCACTTTGCTGCAGTGATTAAGCATATCACTGGTTAAGTGAATAAGAGAATCCGTCTCCCACCATTTCTTAATTTGTTGGAAGCTGGCTGGGAATGTTGCAAATAATGGTCATGTGACTTCTGGGATGCTGCACTCATAATAAATATACAATATATTGATTGTCCAGCATTCGAATATTCATCACATGACTATGAGGACTTTGTCGCTGTTGTAATTGTGAGGACTTAATATAAGTCATTGGATTTAGCACCATCGTAACTCTGAATTGTAATTAAACAAATGGCTGTAAATCGCTGATTACTAGTACCAGGTTGTCAGCATTTGCTACCACTAGTAGTTATCTAACTGAAATACAATTAATTTCAGCAGATTGATTGTAGTAATAATAATAATAATAATAATAATAATAATAATAATAATTATTATTATTATTATTATTATTTATTAGATTTGTATGCTGCCCCTCTCCGAAGGCATTAGGACCAGCCTTGGTTATTGTGATTGCTTTAAATGAGAACACCACTACTCTTTTACTTGTCTCCTTTTCCTTTTCACTTCTGTATCATGAACTTTGTTTCCATTTATTTATATATGTACTTACTTATTTACCTACTTATTTACTTACAAATTACTACATAGTAGTAATTTGTAAAAATATAACATAAGTCAAAATAACAATAAAAGAGGACACTAGGACAGTAGGACAAGGACAGTCGGCACAGTGGTGTGTTTAGGCATGCCCCTTACAGTTCTTTTAGAAATGTGGAGAGGTCGACTGCAGACAATCTAAGGTTAAAGATGTTGGGGTTTGGGGAAGAAACCATAGAATCAGGTAGTGCATTCCAGGCATTGATCACTCTTTCTGAAATCTAAGCTTTTGTCTAGGCATTTCTGCTGCATTCTTTTACATCCCATCATAAATCTGTCTTCCAGTAAACTACATTTAATAACATCTTAGCAACTGATTAGATAATTTTCATTGCAGAAAATTCAATGCATATTTCAACTGATCAATGGAAAAATAAATAAATGCGCGCCCCCCCCCCCCCATAACAGATGAAAGGAAGTTCTTGTCTACTTCTCACATGATACAGTTTTTTTGAGGTATAAAATAATTACTACAGGAGATTATAAAATATATTTAAAAAGCAAAACAATTTTTAAAACTTTCATTATTTAATCCTAAAACTAACTAAAACAAGCTTTTTTATTATTATTATTATTTATTTATTTATTTATTTATTAGATTTGTATGCTGCCCCTCTCCGCAGACTCTTTACTTCTTGTAAAGTTTCCTTTTTCTGAACTAGAATGATGACACCTACATATAGAAACTTGTGTTTTAAGCATTGACTAAATTGTTATTGAAGCTTTCCCTTTCTCATATCAAATTTGCATTAACACATATTGTGTGTATGGTATTATTTAATTTAATTTTATAATTATATAATTATATAATTATATAATTATATATCTATCATATCATGTCATATTTATTATATTAGTTAATTTTCTCTGCCTTTATTATTTTCATAAATAACTCAAAATGTCAAATGCTCCTCCTTCCTCCTATTTCCCCCATATATAATAACAAATCCGTGAGTGGGTTAGGTTTTTCATGTCTAAGGGTGGACTAGAATTAACAGCCTTTTGGTTTTTGGCCTTCTTCTTTAATACCTGCAGTATGTGAGAAGGATGTTCTTTGGAGGAGGAGGAAGCTTTTTTGGTTGATAACTTATGCCTCCCCTTTCAGATATCCAGCCTTATATAGGAGTTGGTCAGAGTGCAACAGCTATCGAGTGCAGCTCTATATTCCTGAGAAAAGATGTACCTGCTTTAAATAGTTACAAATGGGGTATTTTGGGGCTCCAGAATGTTCTGAAGCACCTTTTTGCTTTTATTCTGAAGAGCTGATCAGTCTTACTAGATACAGATGTATAATAGAATGTGTAGCAAAATGATTCTTCATTGAAAGTTTAAAATTAGACAAAAATATTTTTGCAACGTCATTTACAAAATGTTGCATGTGGGATGATGGGAATAGGCAATATAAGCCTTTCCTTCTGTATGTCTGGCAGTTGATTAGAGATGTCCTCTGTCATAACCTCCCAACCATTTCAGCATGCTTATAATCAGCAGTGCTGGAGTTTGTAAAATGGTTGTTTTCTTTGCCCCATCTGCATTAAAAAAATATTGCAAGGAATTCTTTGTGGCAGAGCCTTTTCTGAACATTCCTCATTCCAAGGTGATGTTGAGTAAGGTGGCTGAGGGCAGGAACAGAGATATGAACCTATATGTATTTGTCTATTGATGCGGTAGAGAGATTTAGTCCTAATTCCTATGGGGATTATATGCTCTTCATTTGTCCTTACAATTAGAGTGCTGCATAATGGATTTTGGGTTTGCTCAAATGGGCACATGTTTTATCAAATGTTCCTTTAACCACCATACAATAATAAAGCTATACACAGCAGATTAATATGGAAGCTATCTAGGGAATTGTAAAAGATTGAGATCGCCTAGAGAGATTGAAAACAATAGCAATATTTTCAGTATGCCAGATTTTCCAGAATAAAAGGAAATTGATCGACATTTCTAATTTTTATAGAATTAAGGCTTTTCTCTAAGTCCCCATTAATCATTTAAGGAATTGATGTAGAAATTTTCATAAAAATAGGATAAGAAATACTCCCAGTTACCTGTTGAAATGAGTTTTACCTAAGATTTGCCATACATTAATTCTACATCTGATTTAATGAAACAAAGGAGAACATTATCATTGCTATCTTTGTGGTCCAATTTCTTTCTAGCAAAAAAAAATCCTTCCCCTTTATAATTAGAAGTAATTTTGGTCCATTTCCCTGATTTTATTGATATATAGTAAAGCTCTAAATATGTCTTTTACTTGGGAGCGAACAAGGTTGTACCCACCTTTAAAATTAATACATTGAAATGCATGCCAGATTCAGTTAAAATAAATTGAATGAAATGCATGAACAGTGGGATGAAAAAGAATAGCTCCCCTTTTTTGAGTAACTGGATACACTTTTTAAAAGGGGAAATAAATGAGGTATCAATTAGGTGTTGATTTTGTACTTTTCAGATTGTGCATATCTCCCCTAGGTAATCTGATGCAATCCTGTTGGAAGTTTTACGTATACAGTTTACTGATTTAAGCAAATGTGCTTTTGTAGGCTGAATTGAATTGGTGTTATTGAAATTTGGAATACACACAGAAAGAGAGAGAGAGAGAGAGAGAGAGAGACAGACAGACAGACATCTTTATTTTCATTCAAGATAGGATATCACATACTGTATCAAGAAGCAATCAAATTTTAATCTTTCTATAAAATTATGGGAATATGCTGGTGCTTTTGTAGATCATCATTGTCAGCATGTTGTTCTGCTTCATATAGCCATCAGTCTTTGAATTCATCCTGGAGTAATTCAGTGTTGACGATGATGACAAAGGGATGCCCAGGGAGAACTGGTCAATTATAAACAATGAACACTTGTTTATATGGTCTCACTTTTTTAATTCCACTATTGAAAAGGTTATACTGACAATTTAACTTTGGAATTAAAAAGAAACATATACATAGACGCACAGACACAGGCGCACACAATTTAAAAGTTTGCTTATATTCTTGATCCTTTATTCCACAATTCAAATTATATTGAACCAAACAAAGCATCTCAAAACAAAATTCTCTGACCAAGGTCAAAGTTGCCTTGCCCATCATGAAATCCTTCCGCTGGTGGGCAACCTAAGCTCAACAGAGGAAGTGTCTTTAGAGAACCCAGTTGAATCACGCTCACATCAGACTAAGGTACCCTCTTCCAATCCAGGGTAGCTCAAAATTGCTGGTCTCAATAAGGCCTCACCAACAACATCAACTGGTTGGAGTTGAGGGCAATCCATCTGGCCCTTTGTTGATTTCAGGACTCAGTGCAGGGGCACATGTTCTTGTGCTGACTGACAATGTAGCAGCAAAAGCTTATATTAACAGGGAGGAACCCACTCCAAGCGCCTCATGGAAGAATCCTTGAGATTAGGGAAGTAGGTGGACCAGAACATCCTCTCCATGAAGGCGAAGCAAATTGCCAGAACATTGAACATTCAGGCAGACTATCTGAGCAGGATTACAGCTGAATGGTGTCTCCATCAGAGATTTTCCAGGACATATGCGACAGGTTCGTGCATCTGACTGCAAACTTGTTCACTTCTCAGACAAACGCGCCCCTCTCTGAAGATTTGGGGAGGCTTATAACATATAAAGGTACAAAGTATATAAAAAAATTCAAATACAAGTCCAATATTAAACAATTTAAAAACTCAACTTCCTCGTTTCTTCACCAGTGGGTAGAGGAGACCAATGCTCTCTGCAGCATATGGCCTTTCGGCCTCCTATATGTATTTCCACCTCTTCTCCTAATACCGGTGGTAATCCGGAAGGTGATCTTGGAAGAAGCAGAGGTTCTCCTGGTTGCTCCTCACTGGCCCAGGCAGACTTAGTCAGTCTGTCAGTGTCACAGCCCTAGATAATCCTTCCGAAGAGTATCTTTCTTAGCCAGGGGTTTTTGGTATATCCGGAGCCCCAGTGGCTCCAAATTACCTCCTGCCACTTATGGCGGGAAGAACCTCCTGAGGAAGAACAATTATTCTGACATGGTCTTAAGGACTGTCCAGGCTGCTAGGATACCATTGACTATCAAGATTTACAATGCCATTTGGGCTAGTTTTTCCAGATGGTGTGCCAGAGGTCACCCAAATTCTGCTTCTGTTTTGCAGGTACTGGGCTTTCTACAGGAAGGATTGGACAAGGGTTTGTCACACAGTATCATTAGACAACAAGTAACGTCTCTATCTACCGTACTGCTAGGCTGCGAAGAGGAAACTCTCACTTGCCAACCTGTAATCTTCAGGTTCATTCGACGTGCAACTATTCATAGATATACCAGTTGGGATTTGCCCAGAGTGCTGCAGGCCCTTACAGCACCACCCTGTGTGCCTCTGCAGTTGATGAGCCTGAGATATTTGACTCTTAAGGTGGCTTTCCTGGTAGCAGTTACCTCAGCAAGACACATATCCGAGATAGCGGCACTATCTGTCAGGGCGGATCTCTGTATCTTTCATCTGGATAAGGTGATCCTCAGACTGGATCCCTCCTTCATTCCCAAGATAAACTCCTGGTTCCACAGGGCCCAGGAGATCATACTGCCAAACTTCTGTCCAGGCCCATTCCATGTCCTGAAGAGAAGGTGGCATACCTTGTATGTAAGGAGGGCTCTACCTTAAAATAACTGCCCATCAGGAAATCTGAAATATTGTTCATCTGTTTTTGGTCAACATTGTTGGGCACCAAGGTGTCTTCTTTGATTCTAGGTCTTTGGATAAAGTCATGTATCCCCAAGAAGTGCAGGCACTAGTTGCATCACTGCATACTCAGTGGGAAACGTAGTCACAATTGCTTCTTTGGTGATTCAAGCCTCCCTATAGGAGATTTGCAGGGCGGCTTCCTGGACTTCTCCTTTCATTAGGCATTATATGGATATCTTCACATCTGAAGAGGCATCCTTTGGCAGGAGGGTCTCACAACAGGTGCAATTGGCTTGGGGTCTCCAGACCTTTAGGACAGCCGGGCTGTCCCATTCCTTGACTATCCTGCAACTACACTGGAGAAGGGCATTGGTCTTACCTGAACACCTTTTCTCAGTGGGTTGCAGGATAGTTCAGTCCCACCCTGATGATCTTAGGATCTGGAGCCAGGTATAACTAATATTTCTTGGAGAGCCTCTCTTTCAGGTGTGACATCACCAAAAACTGGGGGCCTGAGAGAGAAGCAGGGAGGCGTGGCTGAAGAATTATGATTCAATCTCTGGGCAGATACGACTGAAGGAACCCATTTCTGGACTTTCCCTCAACACACTGAGAGAAGATGTTCAGGTAAGACCAACGCCCCATGTGTTGAGTTTAATTAACAAGATAAAATATAAATTAATTTTAATAGATGAATCAGTATGGGTAATCAATAGAAGCTTTAATCATAAATTTAAATTCCCATCAGTTAATTGGTGTGATAAGAAAGGTTCTGTGTAATTCTGCCCTTCCTCACCCAGGACAACTAAATTAAAATTGGTCATAATGGACCAAATGTGACATCTTTATTAAGAAGAATTTGAAGCCATACTGTCTCCTCACTAAATAATTATATTGAGACATTCAGTAACCGTTTATTAATATAAACTGAGCCTCCATTTTAATAGGGAAATGCTGAGCAAATTGTAATGTGAAAAATATGAAAAATATGTAAAATATCCAACACCTAAATATTTAGAGGCTTAATTTCAGTTGGGGTTGAAGATTTCCAGAATGTATAGGGCAGTGATGGCTAACCTTTTTCCCCCTCTGGCGCTGAGAGTGCATGCATGAGTGCCCCCACCCATAATGCAATGCCCTCCCCTTCCCCCGTGCTGCACATGCTCACATGTCCCTCTGCTCCACCCAATGTACAAGTGTATATGACCACCCCCTGTGCCCCTTTTTGGGCCTAGCAGGCTTCCCTCTGCTCCTTTTTGGGCCTAGCAGATTCTGGGGGCTGGAAATGACCTGTTTCCGGACTTTCTGTAGGCCTATTTTTTGCCCTCCCCAGACTCCAGAGGCTTTCCGGGAGCCTGGGGAGGGTGAAAATGACCTCCCCTGCCCCCCTGGATGCCCTCTGAAGGCTTGCTGGAATTGACCTAGGGCAATGGCTCGTGTGCCTGCAGAGATGGCTCTGTGTCCACCCGTGGCACGTCATCATAGGTATAGGAAAAGATGAAATATAAGTAGGATCATAAGAGGGAAGAATCTGGAAAAATAATTGGAGAAAGAGGTTCCAGGCAAAGAGGCATTGAAATACATGGAAGTACTTGCTATTTGGCTGTGAGTTTATGATAATGTAAATTGTATTTCTGACTGAACACAATTCCTTGCTGTTGGTTCTGCTCTAAATACACACCATGAAACAGTTCATTCTCCGTACTGAGAGAGTGGGTCCAGCAGTCATGTGGGTTGCTCGCTGTCCAATCTGTCAAGGACCGAGCCTAGTCTTTAAAAAGCCTGCTCGATTCGCCCCTTCCCCAGAATTCGCTCGGTCCTGCGATTCAGCAGGACTCGTGGTGGTTCATTCCTCTTGCAAAACACCTTCCCTTTGTCTTCTTTCTATCCAGCTTTCTCTGATGAGCCAAACCTAAACAGACCCCAACCTAACTTATGGGGCTTAGGTCTAGAGGAGCCAGACATTATGGAAGATCCCTCCAAGCCAGACCCATCCCAGGCCTTCAGGGAATCTCCATCTCTACCTGCTACCATTACTAACCTGCCTCCAGAGTTTCAATCTACATATTCTGCCTTATCTAAAGCCATTGATGCCAAGCTTTCGGCTATCAATGTGCCTTCTCACTCTTGTCCCCTTCCACGCGCCCCTTGGCCCGTGAGTTCTCTCTCATCCTACAGAATTCCAATTAATGAGGATTCGGATCCTTCTCAGGATGAGAACGACGATATGGATGTAGAGGATAAAAATGACCCGTTCCATCGCCTGTCAGAAGATGAGGAATCTCAAATCAAGATTTCAACCCTGGCTGCGATTTTTCCATCTCAACTCTTCAAATCTCTTCTATTCAAGGCAAGAGTTTCCACAGGTTTAGCTGGGCAAGATAAACAAACTGTTCCTTCCACAGATCCTCCTGAAGAAAATCTACCATACTTCATAGAGGAACAAGAAGACAGTGAGGTCATCCCCATGCCCAAATTGTTTAAAGATGCTCTGCTCAAGCAGTGGGACCATCCAACCTTTGGTTTCAATCCCACAACTAAAGACAAGAAGCTTTCTCCATGTTATGAAGACCTTCTTGTCTGTCCTAAACCTGATGAACCGGTAAAGACTCTACATTCTGTGGCTGCTATGCCTGGTGAAGCAGAGGAGGTATTAAAACCCGAAGACAAGTGCTTAGAGCAAATGCTCAAAAGATGTTTCTTCGTGGATACCTGGGTTATTAAGAGTGCAGCAGCAGCAGCTTTCTTTTCTAGAGCTATGCTTTTATGGCTTCAACAGCTCCAGCAGCATATTCCCCCTGATGATCTAAGGGGCCAATAGGATTTCAATAAGGTTTTTGCAGCAGCCCAATATGTGGCTGATGCTACCTTGCAATCATCAAGATTTGCAGCCAGGTCAGTAGTGGTCTCAACAAAGGCCAGAAGACTCCTATGGCTCCTATGGAGTGAGACAAAAATGGCATCTGGCTACGGGTCCTCTGAAGCGTGATCTCCTATTTGGCGACCTCCTGGACCCACTTCTCACTGAAACTGCTGACAAAAAGAAAGTTTTGGGGCCCACCAACAAGAAGGCCATCAAAACTCAACCATTTCGACGTCCCAACCGTCAACACGATCAAGGGTTTGCCTTCCAGAGAAACTCAGGTCAGTATTCCCCTCGTTTTCGCTCCCAAGCTGGCAGAAACCCCAGGGGTAGAGGATCCCGTTACCAAAGAGGTTCCTCCTTTACCATAGCTTCCAGAAAGCCCAGATGGTGAGCTTCATTCCACTCTCATAGGGGGGTGCCTGGCTTGGTTCTCCACCAGCTGGTGCCGTTCCTGTAAGGATCCCTGGGTTATTGCTACTGTGGAATGGGGTCTTCAGTTGGAGTTTATTTCCGTACCTCCCAAAGGTTTCATTTCTTGTCCATTTCCCAGGCCCTCTCCATCCCGTCTCCGAATGGAGGAGGCTATTCAACACCTGTTGTCTATCAGGGCTATCCAACCAGTTCCCTTCTCCCAAAGAGGTCTGGGCTTCTACTCCATCCTCTTCATGATCCCTAAGACATCTGGAGGATGGAGAGCCATTTTAGACCTTAAAAGATTAAACCAGTTCATTAAATATAAGAAATTTAATATGTATTCCTTGTCATCCATCTTAGCCGCTATCCATACAGGGGACTTTATGGTCTCCTTGGATCTCACGGAAGCCTATTTCCATATCCCTATTGCCAAGAGTCACAGGAAATTCCTATGCTTTGCCTTCCAGGGCAAGCACTATCAGTATAGAGCCATGCCCTTCGGGCTCTCCTCGGCTCCTCGAGTCTTTACTAAGCTCCTAGGACCCCTGGCGGCTACTCCAGGTTCCCATCCCTGGGAGCGGAGGCGACAAATGCACTCAGAATCCCTTGGCCTTCCCTCCAATTCCAATTCTTCCAGATGTGATCCACAAGATCGTCCTCGAGAAGGCCCAGGTGATTCTGATAGCCCCTCACTGGCCACGCCAGCCCTAGTTCGCGGACCTACAACGTCTGTCCGTCCAGGACCCCTGGCTACTCCCCGTTTCGGAGGATATGTTGCAGCAGGGGGCCTCTCCATCCAGATCCGGAGTGGTTCCACCTCACCGCTTGGCTATTATCCGGTGCGACTTAGATCTGCGAGGATACGACCCGGACACTGTAGAAATAATCCTAAAAGCCAGAAGAGTTTCCACCAACAGGATTTACGACCATACCTGGTCCAAGTTTCACCAATGGTGCTCACAGGAGGATCTATCCCCCATGTGTATTCCTATTCACAGGATCGTAGCCTTCCTCATGAAGGGGTTCCATCAAGGCCTCTCATTCAGCACCATCTGACGTCATCTAACTGCCCTATCTTCTGTTCTAGCAGGGCCTCGCAGACAACCACTCCGCTCCTTTCTGGAAATTCAAGAATTCCTTAGAGGTATTTCGAACCTCAGGCCTTCCAAGGTTCACAGATACCTGTCCTGGGACTTACCGCAGGTTCTCCATTTCCTCACTCAGGCACCATATGAACCCTTAAGATCAGCATCCTTCAGGTACCTATCTTACAAGGTAGCATTCCTGGTGGCGATAACGTCTGCCCGACGCATCTCGGAATTGGCAGCCCTTTCCATTCGGCAGGATTGATGCCAGTTCCATTCGGACAAAGTAGTCCTGCTCCTGGACCCCACCTTTCTACCCAAGGTTAGTTCCATGTACCACAGATCTCAGGACATTGTGTTGCCTTCTTTTTTTCCAACCAGAACCATCATCTTGCGGTCAGATGGCACACCTTAGATCTCACCAGAGCACTGAGAATCTACATCCAACAGACAAGACCCAATCGAAGGTCTGAAGCCCTATTCGTGGCCTACCATCCCAGATCCCTGGGATCCAAGGTATCCTCAACCGTAATAGGTTGTTGGATCCGAGGGACTATCTCAAAGGCTTATGAGTCAGCTTCCATCACCATACCTAGCAGTATCACAGCACATTCCGCAAGAAGTGCAACCACATCTGCCACATGGGCAACTCAAGCTCCATTGGAAGAAGTCTGCAAAGCAGCCACTTGGGCCTCCCCACACTCTTTCATAAGGCATTACAAAATTGACTCTTACGCTTCAGTGGATGCTGCCTTTGGCAGGAGAGTCCTCCAATCCGTTATCTCTCATGATAGTGAACTAATCCCTCCCCAGGGACTCATATATTGGGTATGTCCCACGTGACTGCTGGACCCGCTCTCTCAGTACGGAGAATAGGCGTTGATTGCTTACCTGAACGCCTCTTCTCGTACGATGAGCGTGTACAGTAGTCACTTCCCTCCCTGTTTTTTCCTTTCCAACTATGGTTATTCCTTTAACCTGTTTCCTTTCCTATCATGAGAGTTGAACACTATTGAGCCACCACAATTGAGCCTAAGTCTACGGATTCGTGAATTCTGGGGAAGGGGCGGATCCAGCAGGATTTTTAAAGACTAGGCTTGGTCCTCGACGGATTGGACAGCG
The DNA here is from genome assembly GCF_031021105.1 of Erythrolamprus reginae. Lineage (NCBI taxonomy): Eukaryota > Metazoa > Chordata > Lepidosauria > Squamata > Dipsadidae > Erythrolamprus > Erythrolamprus reginae. Next base: position 385,194,182 of record NC_091950.1, on the reverse strand, counting down.
AGCAAGCCACGTCACTGCTGTACCCGCTCATCGTACGAGAAGAGGCGTTCAGGTAAGCAATCAACGACTATTTCCCCCGTATATAAAGAAAAAGTGGCTCTAGAAGTTAAGAATTGTAGTAAATTCTAGATTTTTAACTGAGAAATTACTGCCCTGTAATAAAATGTATACTGTTTATTTAGGGATACGTTTGGTGAGTTTGGCTTTCTGGAGGGGAGGGGGAGGCCATTTTCACACACACACACCGGTTTTAGGAAAACCTCCGGAGCCTATGCATAGTGAAAAACAGCCCAATGGGCTTAACAGAAGTCTGAGGCTTCAGTGAGGCCTGCGCACGGGGGGGGGGGGGGGGTAGCATGGCAGGAGAATTGTGTGAACACGTACCGGGGAGGGCATTACATAGGTATGGGCACATCTATACCCTTATGCTCCCACGTTCTTTTGGCACCCGAGCAAAAAAAGGTTCACTATCACTGCTATAGGATGTGCTGTCCTTTTTAACTTCAACATTTGAGGAGCTTCAAAGGGATACATTTCTTCTGATCATAAGACTTCCGTAATTGATAGCAGGGACCAAAAACTTATAGTAATTTAAAAAACCCCTACCTTGTTCTGCATATAAATGGATGGTGTGAGAAGTTAGCACAGAAATATGCTTATTTTTACAATAGACATAAAAAGATTACTACATGAAAACTAATTTGTTCATGGAAGCTATTGTGGTATGACTCCTTTTAAATTTCTCATGATAGTCAAGGAATGAGCTTATGTACAGTAGTCCCTCACCTATCGCTGGTGTTACATTCCAGACCTGGCCGCAATAGGTGAAATCAGCGATGGGGAATTTATCAACTGATAGTACTTATTTAAGTATTTATATTGTAATTGTTTGGTAAGTTTTCATTGTTTTAAGTGTTTATAAACCCTTCCCACACAGTATTTATTTTAGATACAGTATTTAAATACAGTATTTACAATTTTAGATATATATATATTTTTTAAAAACCTGCCGATCAAGTTCGGCGGGCTGTTTAAATCTGCCGATCGACTTCCTCAGAAACCCGCGATGAAGTGAAGCCGCAGTAGGTGAAGCGCGGTATAGCGAGGGACTACTGTATTAGCATTTCATACTATTTTCAGTGGTAGGTAGCCAGGTGGTGGCTGGGAAAAATATCCTTCAAATACAGTATTTACCTTTCAGTATGCAAAGCTCAAGGTGAGCATTCAAAATGTCTTTAACTTTATTTTAATCAGGGTTAACATGTGTGAGTTGGCTATCTCGCACATTCACATTGGCAGGGAGAGAGTTATACAGTAAAACATTTTATTGATGTTTGCTATTTAATTTAATTCATACAATACATTTGTAAAAGGTATCATGTCAAGATTTGCCTGAGCTATTTAGACAATCTCTAGTAAAATCTTTATGAATACTTTTTGTAGAGGTTAGTGTTAGGATTTCCCCCCACCCCGTCTTTCTCTCTTAGATCTCCCCCAAAATAACATACTAAACCTTTAAAACCTACTAAAATAGTAGCAAATTTTGAAAAAAAGGTAACTTAATTATATTGAAATCACAATATTTAATTTTCTTTATACTTTTTTTTAAAGAAACCTTACTATGTAATGGAGGTTCTCTGTCGGGATATACAGTGTTCCCTCGATTTCCACGGGGGATGCGTTCCAAGACCACCCGCGAAAGTCGAATTTCCGCGAAGTTGAAATGCGGAAGTAAATACACCATTTTTGGCTATGAACAGTATCACAAGCCTTCCCGTAACACTTTAAACCCCTAAATTACCCTTTCCCATTCCCTTAACAACCATTTACTCACCATTATTACTGGTACTCACCTTTGAATAAGACACTTAGTGATTCTGATATTTATAAACATAATTATTTATTAACAATAATTATTTTTTTGTTATTTATTTGCAAAAATTATTAGTTTGGCGTTGATGTATGATATCATCGGGCAGGAAAAACCGTGGTATAGAAAAAAACCCGCGAAGTATTTTTTAATTAATATTTTTTTGAAAAACCGTGGTATAGGCTGTTCGCAAAGTTCCAACCCGCGAAAATCGAGGGAACACTGTACATGCTTCTAAGATTCGAAACATCCTAGAAACTCTAGAAGCCTTCCAAAAAGATATATGATATGGGTACAACTTCAGAAATTTTGAAAGATTCTCCAGACATCTCCCTGCAAATATATTTTGTTTTTAATCCAATTTCAATTTATTCCTTCAAAATCCTTAAAAAAGAGCTTTTTATATTATATGGGAAAGAAGTGGAAATTGTAAATTAAATGGTTCTAGCATAAACTGAATGACAGTTCACCTTGGGGAAAAAAAACTTTTCTCATAACATATGGCTCTTAAAACTTGAGCTTGATGTACAATATCACATTTACTTTAATGTTAGAGCAGTATTTTGTGGTTCTTCTCTGAAACTACTATTTAAATTTGGAAATAATTTGCGTAAGCCATGTTTTTAAACCTTTACTGATTTAGTACTGTTTATTATGCGGAAGCCTAATAAATAAATTATTGTGCTGATACATATTGACTTAGACATTGATTTATGACCAGCTGCTTAAGACTGTTCGAAGTTACAATTGATCCCCAAAAAAACTACAATCCATTTTCGAAGTTACAGTAACACCCCCCCTCCGCAAAATGCGAATTAGAAAACATGAATTTACTTAACAATTGAAGTGTTTGCTTAACAACCGTGGTGTTGGCTTAATGCCACCAAATTGCAGGGATGATACTGAACTATAACATATTTTATCTACATTTTAAATTATTGTATTTTGTTCAATTTCATTTTAGACTATTTTATCCAGCTTTATTTTAAATTGTATTTTATTCCGATTTCATTTTAAATTGTCTTTTATCTAATTCTATTTTAAATTGTTTTTCTCAAATTTTAGTAATAAAATTCATTTCTGGAACTTTGCACTTTGATATGGCTCAAGGGCTAATCAATAAAGACTCATGTAATGTCACCAAATATGTTAAAAAAATCAGATCCAGTCACATGATGACTTGATTTTTAACTGCAACAATTTATGGCCATAATTCTGGGCTTAGTTATGGTGGTAAGTCAAGGACTACCTATAATTACAGATACGTGGATTAAAATAGAAAAAAAATACGTTTGCTTCATTCTTTGTAGAATTAATAGGCATACACATGCATTCTTTTGTGAAGAGTTTTATTTAACTACCAAAATACTTTAGGATTTAAATTTTGAATTTATTTAATCGAAAGATTAATTGTCTAAACCTTTAGTCAAATAATAGAAGCCAACATTTAAATAAATTTAGGTAATTTTAATTGATTGCCATAAGAGTATATTTTGGTTTCTTGTTTTAAAACTAGTTTAAACTGATGATAATCTGGTGGGTATTTTAAAAGTTAATGAAAATTACCAAAAACTAACCTAGCATGCGTTTATGAAATTATTTATAATTCCTTCAGTATTTCAAAAGGGCACCTACATTTATTCTTTTATTATAAGAACATGTATTTAAATTGATTAATTTGTTTAATTTGCAAAAAGGCAAGTTCTTCCAACATTAAAAGTTCTTCAATAAAGCATATGGTTTTAAATGATTAAGTCAAAAATAATTTTCCATTTATATTTTTACTTTGAAACACCTGTTGAAATAAAAATAGCTTGTGTTGCTTCAGAAGATGTTAAGATTTGGACTTCACATGCTGCTGGGGGCGGGGGAATCTCTTGTAGTGAAATATGCCCCAGATATTTGAATTTGCTTTTTTTATCTAGGCTCAGTTGTTGATAAGTACAATATTTTTGGAATTATTACTAACCTCTCTGTCACTGCAGGACATTAGTGATAAGCATGCAAATTCAAAAGACTGATAATAATAATAATAATAAAAAAACATGACTAGAAGTAGTAGAATTATTTGAGGATAGTGTTTGAACTAGATCTTTCATGTTCAGTGTAGAAAAAGTTTTTTTTTTAAGACCCAATGATCCCTATTTAATGTATGGGAAGCATTATTAATAGACTATTCTAAAGTTTAGGTATGTATTTTAAGAGAAATCTATTATTAGGTGAAATTATAACGAATTGCAAATGGTATTGCTGTCAGGCCTGGAAACCTCATTTTGTTGGGGGTGTTACTTGGAACCCTGACAATTGCTTCATAAATTTAATAATTAAAAACAATATTTTGGAACAAACAGAATAAATTATATATGTGGTTTAAAAACTTTAGGAAACTTGTAGAGCAAGATCTGTGTTGAGCAATATGTGTGCTAATACTCTAACTGCCTTCGGTTCTGCAACTTGCAAAGTATCTATCAGCATCTGCTGTTAAATATTGACAGGATTCATTTTTATTTTAGATAATAGAACCCCAAATCATAAGAGAATATAACTGATTTGCCTTTCTCGCTGATGATTAATGTAGTGTAATTTTTTTCACTCAAAAATAAAGAAGTTTCTTTTTTAAGAAATGTCATTCATTATGAATATATGCCTTTATTTCTGTCTCTTCTAGATCAACTTGCCTTGCTTTCTTTCTAATGAAGAAAGCTTGTTCTCATTTTGTTTTTAAAATTAGTGCCAGTGCACATTGACAGTAATTTTATAACACAGTTAATATTTACGTGGGAAAGCAGCTAGAAGGGAGAATAAGTTGGTGGGAGTTGGAGGTGGCAGAAATTTTCATAATCTTTCCTTGGAAAATAGCTCACAATATCACTCATAAGCTGTTTATGTTGCTTTCGATAAATTATCATGTTTAAAAGCATGATTGGCACTGAAGGGTTTAGGTTTTTGAATACAATCTTCCAGATTGTTTTTATTTTCTCTCTTCAGTACTTTTAGCTTGGCTTAGAGACCTCTGTTAAAGTTGTATTGCAGTCTGGAAGACAGAATGATTTTGCATTAAAAGAAGGAGAAGAAGGAGAAAATCATAGGAAGAAAACCCCTTTTTGCTTTTTGGAGGAATCTTCCTGATAATTTGCTAAAGCTCATTTGAATTTTAAGCACTTCTTTAATCTTCAAAGGCTAAATTGCTTTATGAATATGCATGGTGTGGGCAGACTTTAGTTCATTACCTAGTTGTAAATTCTAATGACCATTAGGTCTTTGCAGTAATTGCGAATTGTTTTGCATTTTTGATTGGCCTATTAACATGTGCAGTCTGCACACATCAGGCCAAACTGTCAGGCTGCTGAAGGAAAGGGGGAGAGAGAAAGGGAGGGGGAAAAAGGTGAAAATTGTTTATAGCACTAAGATTCTTAAGATTTTTTTTTCAATCTCAGAAAATTGATGATGTAGTGTAAAGCAGTGTTTTCAGCACCCCCTTCCTCAAGATTGAAAGTTCACCAAGAGATTTGACATATTTAATTTACATGATGACTTTGCATTCCTTCATTAATGCAATTTGCATATGAAGCTGTTGTTAATCACTTTTGATCATGTTTTGTGTATTAGCTGCCTCAGTAGCTCTTCTCCCTTGGATGCTCTAGTCGAATGCAACAAAATGATGCCTTCTTTCTTGCCAAGTTTCCTTTAGTGAATTGAGGAATTAGATGTGTAACCTGGAGCAATTAAGTATATTTTATCTATTCTCTTTTAATGTTAAGTACAGTTTGTGGAAGTGTAGAATTAAATTGCTCCCATTTGGGGGGAGATATTTCTTTTAACAAATTTTAACTATATCTCTATACAATCATGTACATACCGTTTCACAAGTGAAAAAGGTATACTGGCATGAAATATACCTACGATCTCTCCCTCTTGAGTGACCTGTAACAAGTAAAATTTGTTCTATTTTTTTATTCATATGATATGTTAAAATTTTAGCTGCTGCAAGTGTGGAGATGCTTTATTGTAAAATTTGGAATACAGTGCATTCTATTTCTTTCATGCTCTTCTTTCTGCATACGGGATTCAGGGCTTATCTGTAAGAAATAAGGAATAGGCTTATATATAGGAAGGGGGTAAATATCCTAAACTGAATAAGACCATTAATTTGTCTACCGCACAATTATATTCAAGGTGGGCAGTAATACCATATTTTCCAGAGAATGAGATGCCATGGAATATAAGATGCACAGTTTTTGGGGAGGAAACAAGAAAAAAACTTTCTGTCTCTGCCTACCAGCATCCATTGGTATTCATCTAGTTAGTGTCCTTGTGGCCAATAGCAAACAGCCTGGTCAGCTTCAGCACATTATCGCAGCCTGATTCAGCATGAGCAGCTGATTGGAGGGTAGATCGGCCTCCCAGAATACCCACAATAAGATGTTCCAGGCTGCATGGATCGCCACAGACGTATCGCCACCTTTGTGCCTCGTGTTTTTGGCCTCCTTGTGCCATGTTGACTATGGTAGGCAGGCAATCGTTTTCAAGGGTGGAAAGAAGTATTTCTTAGCTTAGTAATAAACTCAGGCAGTTTGTATGATCTATGAATGTGACAATCTTATATCATTTCCTAAAATTCGCTACAGCATCCTGGAAAGCATTCCTAGAAAGTAGACAATGTAGAATGTTTATGGATCACAGGTTTATGAATTTACAAATAGGAAACAGAGAGTACTTCCCAATGTGGGTATTTTGTACTAATTATTTCAGAAGAAATCTGTGTATCTATGTATCTATGTGTATGTGTGTTTATTTATTTATTTATCTATGTCTATGTTTATTTATTTATTATATGTTGGAAGCTTATTATATAAGAATCAGAATTTTGTTAGTATGAAAAATCTATTTAGAAAAAATGTGTAGATGTGTCTGTGTTTGTATAAATTTGATTAGTAAACTTTAAAATAAATGAATGAGAAAGCAGGAATTTCAAAAATTGAATTGCTTAAAATAATTCCATTATATATTTATTCTGTTTATCAATTATTTCCCTTCAAAATAGACTGACTAAGTGGTTATGCCCAAGAGTAACACTTCTTGCTTATCTAGATGTCCCAGCAGCTAAGACAGCAACCCAGAGCAGCAGTTATGTTGAACTTAACTAAAGGGATGAATGCTAAAATTTGTAGATTATTGTAGTTTGTATGAAGTACTATGGGATATATGTGAAGTGTAAGTAAAGGTATTTTCTGTGTTTGATGAATACAGTGATCCCCCGCTCTTTGCGAGGGTTCCGTTCCAGGACCCCCCGCAAAGAGCGGGTTTTCGCGAAGTAGCGCTGCGGAAGTAAAAACACCCTCTGCGCATGTGCAGAGGGTGTTTTTACTTCCGCAGCGCTAGCGAGGAGCCTAAGATTGGGGGCGGCGCGGGTGTTTTAAAACATCCCCGCCGACATGAGGGGCTCGCTAGCACACCCCCAAACCCGGGTTGGGGGTTCGGGGGTGTGCTAGCGAGCCTCCCATGTCGGCGGGGATGTTTTAAAACACCCGCGCGACTTTCCAATGAGTCCCGAAGACAAACGCGTTGTCTTCGGGACTCATTGGAAAGTCGCGCGGGTGTTTTAAAACATCCCCGCCGACATGAGGGGCTCGCTAGCACACCCCCAAACCCGGGTTGGGGGTTCGGGGGTGTGCTAGCGAGCCTCCCATGTCGGCGGGGATGTTTTAAAACACCCGCGCGACTTTCCAATGAGTCCCGAAGACAAACGCGTTGTCTTCGGGACTCATTGGAAAGTCGCGCGGGTGTTTTAAAACATCCCCGCCGACATGAGGGGCTCGCTAGCACACCCCCAAACCCGGGTTGGGGGTTCGGGGGTGTGCTAGCGAGCCTCCCATGTCGGCGGGGATGTTTTAAAAACACCCGCGCGACTTTCCAATGAGTCCCGAAGACAAACGCGTTGTCTTCGGGACTCATTGGAAAGTCGCGCGGGTGTTTTAAAACATCCCCGCCGACATGAGGGGCTCGCTAGCACACCCCCAAACCCGGGTTGGGGGTTCGGGGGTGTGCTAGCGAGCCTCCCATGTCGGCGGGGATGTTTTAAAACACCCGCGCGACTTTCCAATGAGTCCCGAAGACAAACGCGTTGTCTTCGGGACTCATTGGAAAGTCGCGCGGGTGTTTTAAAACATCCCCGCCGACATGAGGGGCTCGCTAGCACACCCCCAAACCCGGGTTGGGGGTTCGGGGGTGTGCTAGCGAGCCTCCCATGTCGGCGGGGATGTTTTAAAACACCCGCGCGACTTTCCAATGAGTCCCGAAGACAAACGCGTTGTCTTCGGGACTCATTGGAAAGTCGCGCGGGTGTTTTAAAACATCCCCGCCGACATGAGGGGCTCGCTAGCACACCCCCAAACCCGGGTTGGGGGTTCGGGGGTGTGCTAGCGAGCCTCCCATGTCGGCGGGGATGTTTTAAAACACCCGCGCGACTTTCCAATGAGTCCCGAAGACAAACGCGTTGTCTTCGGGACTCATTGGAAAGTCGCGCGGGTGTTTTAAAACATCCCCGCCGACATGGGAGGCTCGCTAGCACACCCCCGAGCCCCCAACCCGGGTTTGGGGGGTGGTAGGAAGCTCCCATTGTTGGCGGAGACCTTTTAAAACACTCGCGCGGCTTCCAAACCGAGTCCTGGAAGCCGCGCGAGTGTTTTAAAAGGTCTCCGCCAACAATGGGAGCTTCCTACCACCCCCCAAACCCGGGTTGGGGGCTCGGGGGGGGTGCTACGAAGCTCCCATTGTTGGCGGAGACCTTTTAAAACACTCGCGCGGCTTCCAAACCGAGTCCTGGAAGCCGCGCGAGTGTTTTAAAAGGTCTCCGCCAACAATGGGAGCTTCCTACCACCCCCCAAACCCGGGTTGGGGGCTCGGGGGGGGTGCTACGAAGCTCCCATTGTTGGCGGAGACCTTTTAAAACACTCGCGCGGCTTCCAAACCGAGTCCTGGAAGCCGCGCGAGTGTTTTAAAAGGTCTCCGCCAACAATGGGAGCTTCCTACCACCCCCCAAACCCGGGTTGGGGGCTCGGGGGGGGTGCTACGAAGCTCCCATTGTTGGCGGAGACCTTTTAAAACACTCGCGCGGCTTCCAAACCGAGTCCTGGAAGCCGCGCGAGTGTTTTAAAAGGTCTCCGCCAACAATGGGAGCTTCCTACCACCCCCCAAACCCGGGTTGGGGGCTCGGGGGGGGTGCTACGAAGCTCCCATTGTTGGCGGAGACCTTTTAAAACACTCGCGCGGCTTCCAAACCGAGTCCTGGAAGCCGCGCGAGTGTTTTAAAAGGTCTCCGCCAACAATGGGAGCTTCCTACCACCCCCCAAACCCGGGTTGGGGGCTCGGGGGGGGGTGCTACGAAGCTCCCATTGTTGGCGGAGACCTTTTAAAACACTCGCGCGGCTTCCAAACCGAGTCCTGGAAGCCGCGCGAGTGTTTTAAAAGGTCTCCGCCAACAATGGGAGCTTCCTACCACCCAGCTGAGTCGGGGAGCGAGTTCGCTCCCGGACTCAGCACGAAAGCCCCGAGTGACAGCGCCAAGGAACGGGCCTGTCCACGCTGTCTCTCGGCGCTTTCCAGCTGAGTCGGGGAGCGAGTTCGCTCCCGGACTCAGCTGGAAAGCGCCGAGAGACAGCGTGGACAGGCCCGTGCGGCGAGAATGAACGGCGTGGGCGGGCGAAGGGCGGGCGGCAGCGAGGAGTTTGCGTGGGCGGTGGGGAAACTCCTCGCTGACGCCAGCAAGAGGGGGAAGACCCAGGGAAGCCGCTGCCATCTACGCATGCGTGCCCGGCACGCATGCGTAGATGGTATTTTTGACTTCCGGGTTGAAAAATAGCGAAGTACCCTATTCGCAATGGTTGGGGACGCAATAAACGGGGGATCACTGTAATTACAGACATAAACACAAGAAAGAGAAGGCATTTAAATCTTTTCCATTGCACTGGCGTCGCCTTTTTAATTCTTCCATGTAATTTTTGCTCAGTTCCTCAGTATGCTTGATAAAATATTGTTTTTATGGAACGTAATATTTGTAAAGTAATTACAAATAAAGTGGATAGGCAACTTAATACTCATAGCTTTGAATGTGGCTCCTTTTTCCAGTTTTGCCATTGATTTGGGATAAACGGAATTGTAGTACAAAAATGAAAGAGACCATATTTTTATTTCTATGGTATTGTTGTAACATCTACATTAGTAATTTAGAACTTCCATAAGAAAAACTAAAATAATAATGAATCAAGGCCAGTGCTTTTGAATTAACTGCGGCTTTATATTTTTGAATCCACTCCAACATTTTGTTTAATAATAAATCTCCTTCTATCCTTATCTCCCACTGTTTTACAACTGAGTGAGTTTAAAAACAAAATAAAAATTTCACATCAAGAAAATCAGAACTAGATGCTGTGACAAAATTATGGAAATTAGCTAGATTTGCATGTAATTGCATATTTTTGCCTAGTTAGTTCTGCTTCTAGGATTCAGATGCTGAAATATTTATGCTGTGGACTGTGTTTAAAGTGAGAATGCTGATGGGTAAAATAAGGATGAAGGAAGGGAGGTAGAAGAAGTGGGAACAGAGAAGAATTGTGTGATGTAGCACTCTTATAAGAAATGATTTGTATTGAGTAGTGGTTTGCCATTTTGGGGATTAAAAAAAAATGACTAGGTTATAATCAGACGTAACATGCCACTTTAAAAGATCTTATTTTCTGACCTGTACAAGAAAGCAGAAATAGAAGCAAAGAAGGTAAATGACTATGCAGTTATGTATTGAGTTGAAAAAGTGCAGAATTTTTCTTCCTATACAAGCTTGGAAACGCAAACTTGGAAACACCAAGTTAAAATTGATAGGATTGTAGAAAGTTATGATTGGTTACAGATTACAGACTTTGAGTTATTGATAGGTAGTATTCAAAATATTCCTGAAAATTCTAGTTTTGAAGTTTTTATCAAGTTTCCAATTTATGTCAGTAGCTAGAAGTTTCAGATTTATGTATGTATGTACGTACGTACGTACGTATGTATGTATGTACTGAATTTTATGCAAGATTCTGTTTATATAGAGAATAATCTTTAGAGTATTTTTTTACTGATGCTGAGAGTGCCATGCCAATTTTTTTTACATCCTATAAATAAATATTTGTAAATATTATCTATTAGTTATTTTGTAAAGTATATTATACTCCTGTACATCATATGAAAGGCCAAAGAAAGCTATAGAAATTATTGAAATGGGTGCTTTACAACTTAGGATCTGGTCTAGACTTTAATTAATGTTGTAAACTGGCCAAAGTTGCCTTGTAGCAAAATATGTAATAAACACATTAAACAAACAAACAAACAAAATGATTTTGACAATGTTTGATAAAAAATTTAAAGTCTAGTAGTTGCTTGATCACATCTGAGTGGAATTGGTTCATGTGGTGAAAAAATAGAAGAAATGGATAAATGGGCAAAACATTTTATTATTTATTCAACATTTGTTCTCTTTAAGAGAAAAATTTAAATATATCTTTGAACACTTAAGTTTAAAGTTAATAGATTTAACTCCCCATTATTTAAAAATTGCTGCAGTGTGCTTTTAATAAAACTTTTAAAAGTCTCTTCAGCATCTAAATGAATCTATTCATCTGTTCACTGAATAGACCTCCTTCCAGGTTCAAAGCCACTGATATAGAACAATTACCATATTTTTGGGAGTATAAGACACATATTTTTCTTCTCTAAAAGGCTTAAAATCCAGGTGCTTATTATACTCTGAATGTAGCTTTTCTCAAAGCTTTTTTCCCTAACTAGGTGCTAACAATCTTCCCAGCTCTTACTTTGCAGGTTCTTTCATTGTTACTCTCTGCAAATAATGTTTTCCGAGCCCTAAGTCTTTACAGGATTTTCTTCATTGCTCTAACTTGCTCCAAATATATTTCTTTCCAGCCCTAACCAGGTGCTAACACTGTTCTCAACTCTTACTGGCTTGCAAGCTCTTTCATTGTTACTCTATATGAAGAAGAATATTTTCCAAGCCCTAAACCTTTCCAGGGTTTTTTCCTTGCTCTACTTGCTCCAAATGTTTGTTTCCAGGTGGTAATGATATTCACAGATCTTACCGGCTCTCTAAAGCCCTAACTAAGGGATAAAATAATGTGCTGAAGCTGACCAGACTAAGGACGCTAGCCAGATGAATACCTGGTAAGCAGATCCTTTTCCCTATTTTGCTCCCCAAAAACTAAGGTGCATCTTATACTCCGAAAAATACAGTAATGAGAAGGAGTGACTATTTTGCAAAAAGCAAAAGTTTGCTCTTTTGACGACAATACTGTGTGTCGGTTTTTGGGAACTCCCAGCAATATTTTAAAAATGCATCAATTAATACTTGCTGATATTCAGTTGTGAGTACAGTGGCACCTCTACTTAAGAATGCCTCTACTTAAGAACTTTTCTAGATAAGAACCGGGTGTTCAAGATTTTTTTGCCTCTTCTTAAGAACCATTTTCTAATTAAGAACCCAAGCCTGAAAAAATTTCCCAGGAAATTTGAGAGTGGCACGAAGGCCCATCCAGTTTCCTGCCATTCCCCCTTTAATCCCGGCCATCTTCGGCTTTTCTGGGCTGCCAGAAGAGCCTTTTGGTAGTGCTTAAGGAGGCTTGGCAGTCCAGAGCGAACAAAGCATTTCCCTTTCTCTGGGCACTTGGAGAGGGAATAAACCTCTGCCCAGAGAAAAGAAACGCTCCCTTTACTCTGGGCAGTTACTGTCCTTTTCCTCTTCTTCCTCCTCCCACCCAAATTCCGAGCTTTTATTTCTTTCCTGGGTTTGCATGTATTATTTGCTTTTACATTGATTCCTATGGGAAAAATTGCTTCTACTTACAAACTTTTCTACTTAAGAACCTGGTCACGGAACGAATTAAGTTCTTAAGTAGAGGTACCACTGTATATTTTATTCGTGTATGTGCAATACAAATAATTTATGTCAACTTTTGAGGTTACAAAATGAAACAGTGAGGTCCTTCTGGGAGTTCTAAGTCTTCTTTGTGGATAGATATCCTGCCGCATACCTCCCAGAGACCAATAAGAGCTCACAGAGTTGGCCTCCTCAGGGTCCCGTTGAGTAAACAATATAGGATGGCGGGACTGCGGGGGAGGGCCTTCTCTGTGGCTGCCCCGGCTCTATGGAACCAACTACCCCCCAATGTCACAAAGACCTGGCTTTGCCAGCAGGCCTGGGGACCATGAATTGTCCATCTTTCATGGACGAATTTTATTTTATGAATGGTGTGCATGCATAAGATTTGATTGTTTTTTATATAAATGGGTTTTATTGGGGTTAGTTTTTTAGTGCTTATATTCGACTTCTTTTTTATTGCTGTATCTTTTTGTATTGTTATTATGTTGTAAGCCACCCTGAATCCTTCGGGATTGGGCGGCATAGAAGTCGAATAGATAGATAGATAGATAGATAGATAGATAGATAGATAGATAGATAGATAGATAGATAGATATGTAATGGTTCTCTTCTTCCTAGTTTCCTAACCTTACTCAGATAGTATCAAAATTGTATATGTAATTGATTTCATATATGTAAACATTTTCATAATGTAATTTATCATTAAGATACGAATAAAACTACTGTAATGGATAAACTGGCTAAATACCAAAAGTTAAAACACAATAATTTTAAAATTAGAAGTAATTCCAATATCTATCTAAAAAAATATGTATCATTTGCCTTGTTATAAGGGAATGAATCTAAACATAGAAAATGCAGAAATGTATTTCCCCCCAACATTTGTAAAGCAGATATGTAAGGATTTTATTCTTGTAATGTTTAGTATATTTATATGTAAGCATTGATTGCTATTTGTTGTTTGCTGAAATGGAATGGCGAAAATTGTATAAAGTCTTTGAAAGTGGGATAAAGGATTCTATTTCTTCAAGTAGTCATAAAACAAAAAGTACAGCATTATTTCAGAACCTACTTTAAAGTGTTATGATATTCTCAATAAGATACTAGTAAGCAGATTTTGTTTTGTTATTGAAAAAATGTATAATTCTATAACATCTAGTATATTTGAGATACTGCAGAAACTGTTGAAATGTCAGTTTAAAAAACCCCAGAATTTTATTTTCTCCCATCCTTATTTTTCTTTTTATCCTCCATTCTCCCATCTTCTATTTCTCACCCTGACTCTCTCAAAATGCTTGTATAAAAGTTCTATGTTGATACAGTTCTAATCTTATATATTTAGACTCTATGTCTACAATATTATTTTAATTTCGAGGAACAAATTTTGGAATCAGACTAGTAGTATAGGTTGAGATCAGGAATCCTTTTCATATTACTCTGCATTTTTTTCCATTTCAAAGCTTTCCACAAGAGTTGGGCAGTGTCTGAAGCCAACCCACATAATCACGGCAAATAGTTTTGAGGCAAAGCCACAATAATGAAAGACACATGAAATGAAATTTGATCAGCAAACATACTTCTTTGCCAAGGAATTTCCTTTTGCCATTCACATAGCAAAATTCTGTTACTCACTGCTTTCATGCAGTAGAATCAATTCAAAGGAACCATGGTGAAAGGAGCACAACCAAAAATAATATAGCTAACCAAAATTATCTTCTTCTAAGAATTAATTGTTGAGTGGCTATTAACAGATGCTTATTTTATTGGAAATGATATAAGGGAGAAGAAGTGAACTTGCTTAAAGTAAAATGCAATTTCTATTTTTCCAAATGTGAACTAGTGCATCAAATTAAATTTTAAAACTTTTTTTTTAAAAAAATCTGATAATTTCAACTCATCCTTATTTTTGTCTTTACATTCAACTAAAATGTAAATTATTTTCTGGTTTTAATTGGATTTAATGATTTCTTTGGGAGAAGATAGTAGGGAGGGGTGTTGATGGCATGCAGCTGTTCTGCTGAAACAAAGGATGTAGTGAAGAGGAAAAAGTCTACTTGAATCACTCCCCTTATCCCCAAATGCTGGTTACTAAATACTATAAGGGGTGCAAATTCTGAAAGGCAATTCATATATTGGATGGGGAGGATATGGAAAAGATAGGAACTAATCATTCTGTTGGGGATAACCTATCAATGTAGAATCATTAACTGTTGGCACATAATTTTTTCTTGATTCCTGTGTGCTTTTAGAATATTTTTTCCTATAGAACCTGTATTTGACTTATTAAGATGGGAGGATTAAACAAATTTAAGGTCAATTCTATTGCTTTAGGATTCTTTATAAAGTTAGAAAAATGTAATGCTACAGATGGTTTTCTTTTAAATAAATAATCACAACATTGTTCAAATAATATTCATAGTAGTATCACAAATATGTAGAAATTTATTGTTAGTACCATTAACTATCTAAGTGCGAATTACCTGCTTAGATCCTACCATGTGTAAGTTAAATGTGACTCAGTTGGACAGATGTAGGTGCTCTAAGGTTTTGAGATAGGTTGGTAAGAAGCTTGCTTACATTGAATATGATTATTGATCTTTTTAGTTTACTATTATCTACACTGACTGGCAACCAGTTTTTCAGGTTTGGGGCTGGCAACAATAGGAAATGAATAGGAGAATGTTAGTGTACAAATTGATATTTACTTATTCTCATGAAATACAAATGGCATAGGTGGTTGTCAATAAAATTGAAGTAGGCACATTTTGAGGAAAAAAAATTAAAAATACATTTTTATATATATGAACCTGATTGCATTATAAGTGCCAGCTATTGGCAGTCAATCTAAAATTATAGGTATTACATTACCAGGTGTAGATAGTGAAAAAAATGCACATACCTGGAAGCAAGGCTGTTCTCCACCCCATCCCACCTCTCGATATTTATCCTTAATGTAGGAGAGTCATCTTGGACTTACTGACAATATTACTGATACTGATACTGCTGGTAGATAACGTTTTTTCAAATATTTCTTTGGTTTGGGGAGATGGAATTATATTAAATTCAAGGCTTTGTTTCTTTTGATTTAGCAATCGCCTTCAATACCAGTGTACGTAGAGATGATAATATTCTTCTTGAAGTTGGTATTTTAAATTACTGTATTATAGCTTAAAGTTCAGTAACTTTTTGTATTCCCTTGTTCTCAATCTCAATTCCACAATATTATGTGGATGCCTGTATGGAATGTACTTTTTGTTATTCATGTGAATACTGAATGTGGATTATATGGTTTACTTTCTTGGTTGCACATTTGCAGTCAGAGAGACATGACTGTGTGAAAATGTAGTTCCTCAATTCTTAAAATAATAATAAAATACAGTATACATTATACAGTGATACCCCATCTTACGAACCCCTCATCATACAAACTTTTTGAGAAACGAACCCGGGGTTTAAGATTTTTTTGCCTCTTCTTCCAAACTATTTTCACCTTACAAACCTGCCGCCGTCGCTGGGATGTCCCGCCTCCGGACTTCTGTTGTCAGATGAAGGCTCCCCTCGTTAGGAAACCCCACCTCTGGACCTTCTGTTGCCAGTGAAGTGCGCGTTTTTACGCTGCTGGGATTCTCCTGAGGCTCCTCTCCATGAGAACCCTCACCTCTGGACTTCCATGTTTTTGCGATGCTGCAGGGGAATCCCAGCATTGCAAAAATGGGCGCTTCGCTGGCAATGGAAGTCTGGAGGTGGGGTTTCCTGGTGAGGGAAGCCTCAGCAAATGCTGCGATTTCGCTGAGGCTTCCCTTGCTGGGAAACCCCACCTCTGGACTTCCATTGCCAGCGAAGCACCCATTATTGCGATGTTGGGATTCCCCTGCTGAGAGTCCCCTGCTGAGAGTCCCCTGTAGCATCGCAAAAACACGGAAGTCCGGAGGTGGAATTGCCTCAGGGCAATCCCAGCAGCGCAAAAACAGGTGCTTTAGCTGGCAAAAGGGGTGAATTTTGGGCTTGCAAGCATTAATCGCTTTTCCATTGATTCCTATGGGAAGCATTGTTTTGTCTTACGAACTTTTCACCTTACGAACCTCGTCCTGGAACCAATTAAATTTGTAAGACAAAGTATCACAGTACTAGCATGTATCAGCCTTGCCTTTTTGATCCCATAGAAGGAACAACATTCAGAGTTCAGATATATTGTTTGAATGTTCTTTGGATGTCAGGATTAGCTTTCTCCTTTTTGTTATACTGGTAAATCTTCCCTGTTTCACCCTAAGTTTCCTTCTCCACACCTGTGACTTGTATGTTAAGAGGTTCAGAAGAACCTGCTAAACCCATGTTCATAAGGAACTTACTTATGGCCTGACAAGCATTTTGTAAGTAGATATCTCTGCGAAAGAGAGGCGTCCATTTATTACCACAATTCAAATTGAAATTGTTACAATCCATCAAATAGAGGATAGAGTTGTGTTTTCAGAAAACCAAAATGGGTAATAGGAATTGGTAGGTTCCACCGTCTAAAAATGTTATGCATCAAATAGTTGACAAAGTTGACAAAGTGATTCTAGATTATATTCATGGTAAAACCTATGTCATGAGAAGAGGGAAAAAATGAAATAGCTAATAGACTAATGGGTTGAGATGTGAGATGTCTACAGAAGTGGTCACTTGAGCATGTTTTTGCTCATGGTTAGAAGATCACTAAGATGACCTTTTTGAGAAAGTGACATATGTAGAGGAATATGCCTTAAAGATGTAATTACTTTATGAGCAGTATCTTGAATATTATCATACTTTTCACCTTGGGTCATTTTCCATGAAACACATCCAAATGCCTTCATTTCAGGAAGGATTGTTGATGAAATTATATTGTTTCTTGGTGGAAGCATAATTGAAGCTGTTTAGCGGTGCTCTCCATGGCTGCTGATAGAGCATGGAGGGCGGCTGCCCTCACCACTGAGATCGTTGGAGTCTAGCTCCATGCTTGGGGATAGCCAGATTGATTGCTTGGACCTCCCTTTCTGTGCCTGTCATCCGGCCCCTTGGCTCTCTGCCGAAACAGATTGCAACTTTGAGGGGGGGGGCAGTCAGCTATTTTGGAGCATTATTACTTGAAAAGAAAAACAGTGATCCTTTTAAAAGTCAAACCTCTGAGGCTTGTGAGCTTGCCTTCGATAATTTCGGATGCTTTCCTGCCTGAAAGTGACTTTGGTGAGCTTCTGCTCATGGCTTCTGCTGTGCCTTTGACTCCCCAAACAGACCTTGAGGTTTTATGGGGGAGGCTGAATCCCTGTGCAGGTGGGCAGAGACTCATCTATTACCACTCAAGACAGCTCTTATTGCATACACTTCTAATGTGTAGGCGGACTGGCTGAGCCAAGGCACCGCGGACCAGTCTGAATGGTGTCTCCCTCCCACCTTGTTCAAGGACCTGTGCCAGTGATTTGGGTTTTTTTCATGGTTTCCGACTCTGGGAGTGGAAGATATGGATGCCTTCCATTGTCCCTGTCCCAGTGGGCTTTTGTATGCCTTTTCCTTCATCCCGGGGTGGTGGTGGTCCAGAGGTCCTTTTGGAGAAAGCGGAGATACTTCTAGTGGCCTCACATTGGCCTTACCTGATACACCCATTCTCATGGCGGTCTGTAGGAGCTCCCCCTGTGGCTTTTGTTTTTGTTGGGAGGGTTTTTTTTTGTTGTTTTCCTGGCCCCAGCTGGAATTTTTACGTAGGATTCGTGCATCAGCATGGATCTGGTGTTCAGAGGCAGTACTGTAACGTCTGCCGGTGCAGGTGACATTCAGAAGGCTTCTGGAGTTGTTGCGTCGGCTTCATTTCGAACTGGACCACTGGCAGGGAGGAAGTCCTAAATGTTACAACTCAGTCATAAAGCTGAAGGACTAAAGCTACCCATCCTGACCTCTCCTATGGATCGCCATGAGAATGGGCATATCAGGATAGACCAAAACCCCTTTTGTGATGTGAGCCATATCTTTGTAAATACTATTTCTTCCCAAAGTATGAAAGCAAAACTATTGGGTCGCATGTGTGTATTTAGGAAAAAAAATACAGCAACCAAGTACGTCATATAATTATGAAAATTGTTCCTTTTTTCATGTCTGCAAATGTATGTCAGGTTTGGCTTACTTATTTGACATTTCTAGGGTGATCACTTTCCCAGTCTCTTTTTCTGTAATATACCCATTTTTTTGCTTCAGTGGTTCTGTTCTAGGAAAAGTGGTACAGCCCAGTAGACTTTGTCTTATCTTGAAGCAATTGTTCTATTTGAACTATTTGCAGTTTGGTCTTTATCAAAAAGGTTGGCAAGAAATACTACTCTGGTTGTTTTTAGAAGTTAAAATTAGCTGCTGCTGCTTCTTTTCTGCCTGGAGCAATTAAATTTTTTGGAGCAGTTAATCAGCTTTCAAAATGGTTAATACTAAAAATATAAAATAGTGAAAATTTGCAAAGGATTTTCAAATACACGTAGAGTTGTATACACTGAGACAAACAGACATGTAGAACTTAAAATGTTTTAATCACCTTGAGCTTTGGGGAAAATGTGCTCGCAGAATAAAATCCATAAAAGCATTCACACTTAATTTCCTTATTTTTTTATTTTTTTTTAAATGCATTTGTGAGAAAATGATTTTGTGGTCAATAGCAGCTGCTCCTGAGAAAGTGGTAGAGGCAAAGAGGTTAGTCGTAGGAGAGCAAGCACAACAAAGGGAAAATTGTACATTGAGATCATTATTTTGTTGTGCCTTAGTGTGGCCAGACTGGTTTGGCAGACAGAATGATAGATGGCTTTGTGAAGGGTCCCAGGGTGTGCCCTGGACTTGAAGCGTTGTGTTTATTTTGAATGGAAAGGGAAAAGCGCAGACATAATCGATGTCTAGTTTTTTAGGACTGAGAGGGGTCAGGGAAAAGGGCCAGCATAGGGCGAATTGTGGGGGTGGGGGAATAAAGGGAGAGGAGGAAAATGGGAGGGGGTTAGGCCATAGTTGTAGCTGCCTATTAACGGATGAACTTGGCTGAAGTCCAGAGTGTGATGAAAGTGTCACATCCCAAGAGCATTTAGGTCTTTTCAATATTTTTTAATGCTTCCTGGCTGTACATAAAATGCTTATAGGCCTTTTGACTAAAGGAGAGAAAGGCGGAGGGAAGGTGGGAAAAGTTGAAGGCAGCTAAATTCCCTCCCTCCCAACAGTTGAGACTAGTATTTTGGCTATGCAAATAATTTCTATCATCTATCTTGGCTTGATGTTCAGAAGAAAACGTAAAATGAAGTTGTTTTAGTGCCAGTAACCTAAAGGCCCAAGACAAAAAGAATCCCCCCCCCGAGGTAAATTAAAACAAAAATATATGCTTGTGCACAGACACATTCGGTGTTACAGAGATGAGAAAGGTTTGATGAACTATAATTGAGATTTGCAAATGAAGGCATATTTGATGCTGGAAAAATATGGTTTTTGTTTTATGTTAATTCAGACAGATTGTTAGCAAGACAGCTAAATGCTAAAAACTTTACCTGAAAACAGTGACATTCCTCCTCAAATTAATTTCTATAAGTTATTTGTCATTAACTTATTCTTTTTCATTAACTCACCGTTTTTATTTGTACTAATTGGTAATGTCCTTTTTCCCTCTTGATGGCTATAGGTTAATGTAGGATGATTGCAGCATGTGGCCAGTGGTTTGAGTCTGTAGTCTCTTGTATACATGGTATAAAATGTCTTTGTGCAGAATAGTGCTTGATATCATTTGTTAAAGCAGCACTGTTGATATAGTACATCTCTGCGTAATAAAGTTCCATCCATAAGTGGAGAGAATAACACTAGGTTATGGTAACTAGTCAACCTAAGCTGATCTCAAAAATTAGACTTGGTATATGAAGTACATACTCTTTGGACTGTAGATTAGAAATTAAAAAAATACTTGATGAAGGCAGTGACAAATTCCTTCCACAGTACACTGAACATACAGCCATTTGTTTAGTGTTCATTGAAAGTTACAATGGCACTGCAAAAAGTGAGATATGACTGTTTTTCATACTTACGAACATCCCATAGTCATTGCAGCATCCCATAAACATTGGCAACTGGCAAGTGATTTTGATGTTTGTAGTGTCAAGGGACATGTGATTACCTTTTTAGAACTTCTGACAAGCAAAGTTAGTGGAGAAGCCACATTCACTAAACAATATGTTACTAAGTTAATAGCTGCATTGATTCAATTAATAATTGTGGCAATAAAGGTTGTAAAATGCAACAAAATTCACTTGACAACTGTCTTGCTTAGCAATGAAAATTTCAAGCACAATTGTAGTCGTAAATTGAGGACTACCTGGTATTTGCCAAAAAAATTACATGTATCTATGAAGCCATAAGGAGTTGAGTTTATTTTGGAATGGTCTTTTACTGTTTTATTGTACAGGTCTATAAAAAGTAGGGTTCTTTTTCCTTGTACAGTAGTGGGAAGCAATGTTCAAAAATTGCTGGACATAACAGATCTCCAATTGTCACATCCCGTGATTAGTTTACAAGCAATCATCTTGTGACCCATATTTGCTAACAAAGATCTGGTTCACACAATACTGAGCCTTAATGTGGTTGTTTGTATTGGGTTCATTTTATGTTTGAACCAAGTCATTTCTTTTATGGAAAATTAAGCACTCTAGTATAAAAACAATCTTTCCATAATTAAAGAGATTTTCAGAACTAGGAAAATATAGCAGTTTGTAGCTTTGTGAAAGAATGGTGCATTTAAACACTTTAGCATTTTTTCTGCCAGACTATCCAGTTTTATATAATAATACAGAGTTTCAGAATTGTTCTTGTTTTGCTTATAATATATATATTAATACTCCTCTTTGAGGAGAATCACACACCATGTACACCAGAGATTGTGATAGTCAGTTTACTGGATCCTATCTGTGAATAATTTTTTCTGGTCTTCAACAAGGCTGCCAAATTCTAATGACTTTCATTCACAGTTTTGCTCATAAAAAAGAAAGTTATGAGAGAGTGATAATCCTTATTTGAATGTTCTGCCTATTGCTTGATTTGATATTGCCCTCAGTTTTCCTACAATTATTCTATTTATATGAAATTTCACCACTAAGTAGCACTGAATTTATTGGTCTGCTGTTTGAGGAAATAGAGTAACCCCTAAGGATATTCAAGTTAGTTATGTCACCGTTAGCAGGCCCAAACATGTATTTGATGTACAATAGTTTTTCATACATTGCTTTTTGTTAATCAGAGAATGTGAGGTGTACTCATGTGTGTATGTAAGGCAAAAGAAAATTTAGAAATGGAACAGCGTGACAAACCCCTTCTAAAATCCTATTATAATATACTTATAATTGTTTCACAATGTGTGTTACATGAGTTAATTTTGTGATAATAAAAGAGTTAAAAACTTAATACTTGTTTGGAGACACATTGTTAAGCAGAGTTGGGAAAGTCGGGGAAATCCAGATAGAAGTACAATTATGATACATTCACTAAAGTCTTAACAGCATTATTCTTTCTTCATGTTGCTAGCTATCTGGGTGAAATATAGTCCAGGATTTATTACTAAGATACAGGCTTCTATGTGGTTGAACTAGATATTCTAGATTTTCTCTTACAGTTTTTTCTCTGAGATTTTGTACATGCCTTATAGCTGCTGCGTGGAACTGCTTTAGTAATTTGTTTATACTATAACAATAATAGGAAGAAATAATTTTGTCATCTGAACTGACACCTTTTTTAACTGTCTGTATGATGACATGAGGGGGGAAAAAGCTTCAAATGACTGAAAACTTTTTTTTGTTGAATGAGTATATGCACATTCTCCATCTAGGTGGAGACAGCATCCAGGAATGGGTTAACTCCATCTGTAATCTGATAGGACTGAGTCTGCAGAGTGAAACGACATCTCTGCTTGCTTCCCCAGCTTTTAGACTCAATTGAAGCCAGCATCAGATGTGTTGTAGAAGTAACCCATTCTTGAATGCTGATCTTCAAACTATTTCAATTCAGATCACAATGGCTCTCAGCTTGGCTGATTGAACTGCTCAGCTTTCCAATATGAAGGGCTTTTGCCTAGGCGGCAGTTAGACTGTCGGCCAACAGATCTAACAGGACAGAGCTCATAAACCTGGTTCTGAAATGCTGAACTTGGATTCCACTCAGACAGCCCGGTGGCCTGATCATTCCTATCTGCGGACGGCAGCAGGACTAAGAGAGCCTAGCTCTGCAGTGTTAGCCAAGGAAAATTTCAACTGTGCCATTGCAGCGGTGTGAAACAGGAAGAACGAGGCACTGTTTTAATTCAACTGGGGGGTGAGTTTTGAGTCCACACCACGTGCCCACATCACAGGATCAGTGCCACAGCCTCCGACAGCTTCAAGTGGCAATTTAGCCTCTGCCTGAACTCAGAGGCAATTTAGCCTCTGCCTGCGCCTTCACTTAGTGGTGCTTGCAGCGGCAGGGCCCCTCCGGGTGAAACCATGTGCTCTGGCCAATTCAAAATAGTGGACGCCATGGCCGACGATGCAGTCCTTGTGGCAGACAGCCCAGTGCTATCTTCTCTGGGCAGCAGCAATAATGAAGGGCCTTCTAAGACCCGGTCCACTAAAAGAAAAGCTGATCCCAAGCACATGCAAACAGGCTTTTAAGGCTGCTGATAAGGAGGTCAAACAGAAGCAGAAGGCCATTGAAAGGGTGATTGCTAAGACCCAGAGTGATTTGGTCAAGAGGATAAGTGGACCCTGGGAAGGTGAACCAGCCTGCCCCTTCTCTTCTGCTTTACAGAATTTGGAGCCATCTGATATTTTTGGAATGCCTCAAATGGCAGCATGATCTCCAGATGATACAAGGGATCAACCTTGACTTGCCCAGCAACAGTCAGTTATTATTTGGCTCCATGCTAACCTCTAGGGGTCTTCCTCCTTCCTCGGAGCAACTTGAACATCAGAGGTCTTCCTTGGCCAAGGCAACTTTTACTTCCACCACTGCAGGCCTCCACTCAGATGAGCAGTCAGAGACTCTAATCCCAGCCAGTATGGGAGCTTTGATCTCTTAGCCTATCAGACAAGGGATTGCAGCCAGATTACAACAGAAGGCATCTTCAGGGATAGAATCCTCTAAGTCCATGGGCATCATAGGGCTTCATTTTGCAGGAGAGGCTCTTCCTCCTCAGGATCAGGCCTAGTCCCCTGTTTGTTCCAGCCAGGCATCCCTATGCAACTTGACCTGGATTTATCTGATGATAAAGGCCTAATGCCTGATTTACCTGCCTTTGTTGGGCTATTTAGGCCCCAGCTATTTAGATCATTGTTATTCAAAGCAAAGAATACCAGGATGCTGGGTACCACCCAGACTCCTCAAGATGTTGATTCGGGGTCAGCTGATCCATCAGATCAGCTATTTGCAGAGCCAACTATTAATACAGAAGATGTTCCCATTCCTAGATTATTCCTGGATCTAATGCAGAGGCAGTGGACCACTCCTGGAATAGGTCTTAATCCTACCGCCCCAGACAGGGGCTTTAACAATATGGGCCCAGACCTCTCTAAGGCTCTCCAAATCCCATCTGTGGATGCTCAAGTGGCAACTTTATCTTCTCTTTCCCTAGTGACAGGCTCTCTGACTGGAGGACAAAGGAGTGGAGCAAACATTGGTAAAAGCTCACCAAGGGCCACCTGGGAGATTAAAACCTCCACATCGGCCTCATTCTTTAACAGAGCTTTGGTGCTATGGTTGAGGCAGTTGCAGGAAAGACTCCCAGCTGCAGGTCACATCAGGATCTCAACAAGAATATGGTGGCAATGGAATTGTCATGCCACTCTAAATAATAATAATAATAATAATAATAATAATAATAATAATAATAATAAAATTAGATTTGTATGCCTCTTCAAAGACTTGGGGTGGCTCAAAATGTGAGATTTGCGGCTAAGTCCACCGACTTACCTTCACATCCCCATCCTTCCAATCCACAGTTTCTCCACTTCCACTTTGTGCAGAAACACGATCACTACCATACCCTATCGTTTGGTCTGTCCTCTGCCCATAGAATATTTACCAAACTGAGGGCCATCCTGGCAGGCATCTCCCAGCTCGTCCCATATGGCTCCAGTTCTATCTGAATGACATATTCATTCATTCTGGCTCAGAACAACAGGCAAGGAGGGACCTGAATGTCACCATACAGGTTCTACAGGCCCATGGCTTCTCCACAAACATAGCCAAAAGTCACCAACTGCTTCATTTGGGTGCAATCATTGACACGATGGAGTCAAAAGTGTATGTATCCCAGGAGTGCCAGTCCAATCTAAGAGAGCTGGCATGCCACATCAGGAGAAAATGCACTGTTCCACTGTTTGAACTTAGGATGACTGCTAATGCCAACAATCAGTAGCCGTTAACAATAAAAAGAGGCTTGTGAGAAGCTGTTTGTGCCATGTGAATTTTATCAGGAAGCCTAGGTCAGAACATTCACCTGCAGTCCCACATGGCCCAGGTTGAGGTGGCCTTTGGCAGGCAGGTGCATCAAAGGGTCCATATGGAACAGGGGACTTTGGACTGGAACAGACCCTCCTAATAGGACTGCCAGCTTTGGTATGTCCCATTCCTGGATGCTGACTGCATGTAAATGGAGAAAGGGCATTGGTCTTACCTAATATGCTCCTTCTCATTGACATGGAGACAGCAACTAGCCCCACTCGGATTAGCATCCGGTCCTGGCTTCACAAGGGGATACTGCTTCAGTACAGTGCAACACATCAGTCTGCATCAGCTCCTTCATTGAAAAGCTGGGGAAGCAAGTGGAGGAGGCATGCCATTTTACCTTGCAGACTCAGTCCTATTGGATTACAGATGGAGTTTACCCATTCCTGGATGCTGTCTACACATCAGTGATAAGGAGCATATCAGGTAAGACTCCTTTTACTTTTATTTAAAAGAAAATTTGAAAAGGAGATTATGAGAAATAACTTTGAACAGAGTGAATTAATTTATGTTATAAGGCAAACATTCTCTTAAAGTCAGAAATTAGTGTGAATCGTTCTAATCCATTTTGCTTCAAGTGATGACTGATGCATAGCTTTTGTAACAATTTGGACAGGATTCTTAGCCTATTTTCTCAGGAAATTGTAATGTAGTTTTAATCCCCTGCCCCTAAAAGCAATAATTTGTGCCCGCTTAGTACATATAGTAGGAGAAGGGGAAATTATAAAATATGCATAAAGATGTAGTCACACAAATATCACAACTTCATACTTGTGTCAGATGTCAGGATGCAAGTTTGTAACAGTGGCATCTGTGTGATATCACCATATATTTGTGGTTATTCCTGCATTATCTTTTTCTGTTGACTATCTGTATACAGTTAGTCCTTAACTTTTACAACCACAACTGAGCCCAAAATTTATGTTGCGAAACAAGACATTTGGTAAGTGAGTTTTGCCCCATTTTATAACCTTTCTTGCCACTGTTGTTAAGTGAATCGCTGCAGTTGTTAAGTTAGTAACATGGTTAAGTGAATCTGGTTTCCCCATTGACTTTGCTTGTTAGAAGGTTGCAAAATGTGAGCTTGTAACCCCGACACACTGTAACCATTATAAATATGGACTAGTTGCCAAGATTCCTCATTTTGATCACATGGCCATGGGGATGTTGCAGTGCTTGTGTGAAAAACGTTTGTCACTTTTTTCAATGCTGTTGTAACTTTGAATGGTCACTAAACAAACTTTATTATTTATTTATTTATTCATTCATTCATTCATTCATTCATTCATTCATTCATTCATTCATTCATTCA
Source organism: Erythrolamprus reginae (assembly GCF_031021105.1). Classification (NCBI taxonomy): domain Eukaryota; kingdom Metazoa; phylum Chordata; class Lepidosauria; order Squamata; family Dipsadidae; genus Erythrolamprus; species Erythrolamprus reginae. Next base: position 385,167,584 of record NC_091950.1, on the reverse strand, counting down.
TTGAATTTGTATGCCGCCCCTCTCTGTAGACTCGGGACGGCTAACAACAGTAATAAAAAACATCATGTAAATCCAATACTAAAAACTAATAAAACAGTTATAACAGTTATAAATCGAGGATTACCTGTTCCACAGATTAAAAGAAAAATGCAGTCATCTATAATAACAGAATGTGGTTGACACTATTGAATTCTACTTCATATTTAAACATGTTGACATATATGTCTCTACTGCTGTGACAAATGTGATTGCCATATTTTTTCTTGCAGGGCTTCTTTGCTTTAATTACTCCATGAAGTAATGCAGGAAGGCAGAAATAAAGCTATATATATTAGTTGAATTTCTTTTAGTAAAGCAGGAGCATGCCAAATTAAATAGATGCCAAGTAGAAGAGTTTAAGATGTGGAAATGAAACATTTATTTGTGTTTCATATGTGTAATTAACAATCTGAAATTAAGTATAACAGCAACAATTTCTGCACTATTCCTGTAAGAATTAAAAAACTGAAATTGTAAAAAACCCCACAAAAATTACATACACACATTTAGCTAGAATATATGCTTTTACTAAAAATAGTTACATTGATTTTTCCGCACAAAATCATTTTAAATTTCAAAAGAGTTATAACTTGAACGTGTCTTCTTTTCCTCAGATTTCCACTAACATTTTTTCCAGCCATTTACTAATCAAAACCTATTTTTCAAGTTTAGATTTTTAAAGATTTTTCTAATGACTGTATTTTTAGAGTTCCGCAATGACTTTCAGATGTCTATACTATGTATTGTATTGTCTTCTAAAAGCAGTGATTTAAAAGGCACATGTCTAAATTGGCCTTTTTAAAAATAAACTCTGCCAGGCATGCAATTGTGTATTTTCTGAACTTGCTTGAAAATTAGATGATGTGAAAATTACAGTTCATTTTGAATGAAGAACGGGTATAAAAAATGCCATTTCTTTTATTTATTGTTTTATAGTGATACCGATGTGAGCTGTTAGTTGGGTAAATTCAAGGAGGTTTTTTGTATGGTTCCTGTGTGTGAGATACTTATTATATATGGTCTTACTGAGGGCTGTTATTTGAATTTAGTCTGATACGAGCGAAGTATTTTGGCTGTGGGACAATTGGGACTGAAATCTCAGTTGCTGAGCAAAATAGTAATTAAGCAAGATGTCACATGACTGCTTTGTTCAGTGATGCAATCCCTTAGGAGGACAGAGTCCTTGTTTGTTTCCTTCCAACCCTCTATCCTGGGCAACAGTGTCACTCCATCAACTGTGGGACGGTGGATTCAGGCATATATCACCAAGGCCTATGAACTCCAGCCCTTACATTGCCTTAACGGGTAACAGCTCATTCCATGAGGAGCACGCCCATGACAGCGGCATGGGCGACATAGGCCATTATCGAGGAGGTCTGTCAAGCAGCAACTTCGTCCTCTCCATTACCTTTCACAAGGCATTAAAATCTGGACACCTTTGCTTTGGTTGCAGTGCCCTTTGACAGACGGGTGCTCCAGAGGGGCCACACTGAACAGGGAACCTGGAGTCACTGCACCACAGTCACTCATGTCCTCATCACCTGGAGGCTCGACTACTGTAATGCTCTCTACTTGGGGCTACCTTTGAAAAGTGTTCGGAAACTCCAGATCGTGCAGAATGCAGCTGCGAGAGCTATCATGGGCTTTCCTAAATACGGCCATGTCACACCAACACTCCGCAGTCTGCATTGGTTGACGATCAGTTTCCGGTCACAATTCAAAGTGTTGGTTATGACGTATAAAGCCCTTCATAGCACCGGACCAGAATATCTCCGGGACCGTCTTCTGCCGCACGAATCCCAGCGACCAGTTAGGTCCCATAGAGTTGGCCTTCTCTGGGTCCTGTCAACTAAACAATGTCGTTTGGCGGGACCCAGGGGAAGAGCCTTCTCTGTTGTGGCCCCAACCCTTTGGAACCAACTCCCCCCAGATATCAGAGTTGCCCCCACCCTCCTTGCCTTTCGTAAGCTCCTTAAAACCCACCTCTGTCGTCAGGCATGGGGGAATTGATACTTTCCCTCCCCCTAGGCTTATAAAATTTATGCATGGTATGCTAGTATGTATGATTGGTTTCTAAATTGGGGTTTTAAATTAACTTAAATATTAGATTTGTTTACATTGTATTATTATTGCTGTGAGCCGCCCCGAGTCTGCGGAGAGGGGCAGCATACAAATATGATTAATAAATAATAAATAAATAAACCTCAGACCAGACTGCTTTCCATCTGTAGGACAGGCCAGCTTTGGTGAGTACCATTTCTAGATTCTCTCGTCAGCACACTGGAGAAAGGGCATTGGTTTTACCTCATATCCTCATTCTCAGTGTACTGAGAGAGAATCCAGCCCCACCTGAGGAGGGCCTAATGTTTTCACAGGTCATAAGCCTAGTCATCGCTATGCCTTTGCTGAATCTGGGAGGTCACTAGGCAAGAGTGGGGTCACCAAAAAGATGGCAGTCTCACTCTCCAGGCAGAAAAGAGAGTAACATTTCTCTTAGCACATTGAGAAAGAGCATATCAGGTAAGACCAATGCCCCTTTTCTTAGCAGGACAAGCACTGATGTTGTTACCTAGTTTGGGTAGTGAAATATCTGCAAGGAAACAACCAATTGCAGAGAGCACCAAGGAATCCTTATTTCAACCCCAACTCACACATTTTCTCTTTTGTTGGTAATCTTGGTCTTGCTATATAAGTTGGGATACTGAATAGAACAAGACTTTAAATTATGAAAGTTTCAGAAGATTACACTGTTTATTTCATTTGATTGAACAGATGCTTTTACCCAATCAAACTGTAACAGATTGATATCATTCATTACACTTTAAAAGCTATCTGATTTAACATTGGGTGCTTTCTTTTCTTTCCATAATTCAAAATGAAAAATAAGTGAACACAAAACTCTGAGAAATTAGAAATAGGTAGCCATTTGTGTAAACTCTGTGAGAAGTGATTCAGGCTTATGATGTAGTTTGACCCCCCCCCCCACCCCAGCATGCCAGACTAAGCATGTTGAAGAACTTAAAAAAAAACATTTGGGTGAATTTCAAGCCCCAGCAAAGTCAACTTAGAATGTCTGGGGGGGGGGGGGGATGAACTGGTGACCTTTAGGTCAAGTACCTGGGTCTGGAGATTCCACAATAAATACTGCACTGTAGAAACATGGGGGTGGGGAGGTTCAAAGAGCGCTGTAAGTAAAGGAAGAGGCTCCAGAGAGGTAGAAACAGCTTCACTTAAGAGCTGTTGGATGAACGGTGTAGTATTTCTAGTGCAAACTGATTGAAATGTCGACTCAAAATCAATACTGTTGACTCTTAATAATTTACAGTTGTCTCCATGCTAAGTATTTTTGCTTTTGCTGCACTGACATCAGAAGTAGAGAGTTCTGATTGCCACAGTGAATCGGATGTATTATAGGTCAGCTCTTTATTTATTTCATTGTGACTTTTACACAGTTGTCACATAATTTATGGGTGGGGGGTTGTGTTCTCAAACACATACATTGGAGATCTCTCCTTAGCACACAGTATACTCTCTCTGTCTCTTAAATACAGATTGGCATACATCTAACCATGAATTTTAAACATGACTATATTACTTTATAATCTGAGACTGAAGAAAAAAAACATGTTATCTTCAGGTAAATATAGATAGGATAGTGAATTATAAATATGCATTTAATATTAAATGAGATTTTGTTTTCAAATTCTTTATAAATTCTGTCTGTGAATATTCTATAAAGAAAGACAGTGTCGTGATGGCAAACCTACGACACGTGTGCCACAGGTAGCACATGGAGCCATATGGGAGGGCACAGGAGACTTTACTGTGTTTCATCTCCAGCACGCATGTGCGCTTTCAAGCTAATTTTCAGTCTTGGGAAAGGCCGTTTTGTCCTCCAGACGCTTCAGGGAGGCAAAAAAATAAAATAAAATCCCTCAATGGACAAACCGGAAGTTCGGAAAAACGCACTTCCTGTTTGTCCGTTTGGGCATTTTTTTTCACCTACCAGCAGTGGTGGGTTCATATTAGCGTGGTCCGAAGTGCCGCACCAATATGAACCCACTGATGCAATTTTCGGTGATTTTTTTCTGGCGTCTCCTGAGAAAGAGCTTCTCAGCTGTTCTTCGGATGAAGACATTAAGATGAGGGAGGGCCAGAGGGCTTCTTCCCACACGGAGATGCTGGGAAAAAAATCACTGAAAATTGCATCACTGGGTTCCTACCGATGCGGCACTCCAGATCACAGCAGTATGAACTCACCAGTGCCTACCAGGCTTCAGAAAGGCCTGTGCTCATGCGCGGGGGGCAGTGTGTGTGTGTGGGGCACATGTGGGGGAAGGGAAGGGGTGTGGGCATGAAAGCACACCCACACACCCTACCCCTTTTGGAATGCAAACCAAAAAATATTCGCCATTACTGCTTTAGTGGAATGAATGTGCTTGAGGGCCTATGCATCAAAAGTAACAGTCAATTTTTAAATTAGGTTTTGCCTAAAAATATCAATCATAATTTAATCTGTAAAAAAATAAATCAGTAAAGTTTATATTGCTGACAGTCTGTTTTTGATAGGAGTCTTCAGGAAGACCTTTAATTCTTCAGATTCTACCAGACAATTTTAATTGGCTACTGTTAAAGTAAACTGGGCATGTTAGTTAATAAAATTGCAAGTTTATATGACAGATACTTCATATTGTATGGTTCATGTTTCTGTAGGAAGAAACGTCAGATTTATTTTGGAGACTGAGCTGTAATACAGTTTGGATATTTCATCTTGCAGATGAAGCTTTATCATAGAATCACATTGTTGTATTTATGGATTTTTTTTTACCAAGGATCTAAATTTCTAAAACAAATATCCTGTTTTTCTCCGTACTGAAGGAGCGGGTCCAGCAGTCACACGGGTTGCTCATGTCCAATCCGGTGGAACTGAGCCTAGTGTTAAAAAAGCTTGCCGGATCCGCCCCTTCCCCAGAATTCGCTCAGTTCGCATATCCTGCGGTTGTATTGTGATAGCTCGTTCAACATTCTAACACCTTCCCTTCGATCTTTTCCTTCAAAAGTAGTAAGAATTGTTTATCCTTATTTATTTACTTGCACTAATAGCGCCAGCCGTTTGTGGCTCGGCTTTTTTCCTTGGGAGAAGTTGCGGTTTCGTTTTCCCCCGGCTGTTTTTGCCGTTTACGATCCCCGCTGCCGCTTGTGGATTCTTTTAATCCTTTGGCCTGGAGGTCCTGGTGCAAGTATTGATTTGAAAAACATTGATTCATTATTGTATATTGTAAAAGGGCTTAAAAAATACCTCCTGCGGAGTGAGACGCTTGTATCTAGTCTCCTGGACTTAGTCGATCGCTTCCCCTTTAAGAATTCTATTACGGAGCGATTTTCGGCGCGAAGGCCTTCGCGCCCTTTTTAAATTTAGGCCTCTCGTGTTGGCCTCCTGCCAGCCGCGTAGGCCTCAGTCCACCGCGTGGATCCCGGAGTGGGCTTTGGGACGCTCAGGCTTAATTCTCCACCGGCTAAGCCTCCAACCAGAGTGCCTTGGTTTACTTTAATTTAAGTTTAGGGAGGCTGGGCCACGCTGTATTTGGGGACACGAACTCTGGGTTTGCCCAGATTGCCCTCAAGTCTCAGCAGCTCCGAGGCCTCGGAGCAGGATCCATACCTCTTGGGAAGTCCTTGAAATCTTCTCCCTAATTATTCAGTTTTGGCTCAGCCTGGTCTTCTGTTAATTTTCAGACTATGGCTACTTTTCCCAAGAGAGGCACAACTAAAGGTCCCAGAGAGGCCAGGCCTACAGGCGATGAGATTACCAGTATCCCCCAGGCCTCGACCTCCTCTTCTTCAGGGGCCCGCCCCTCGACCAAGGTCACCAGGGCTGAGAAGAGAAGGGACCTAGCCCTACAGAGAATCCATGACAAATCAGCAAAGCGTTTGAAAGTACAGGCCCAAGTACTCAGTAGTCAAGACCCCCCAGAGGCTTCTAGTCTGCCTCCTTCTGGGGTCCCTGTGTTATCTCTGGATGAGCCAAACCTAGACAGACCCCAACCTAACCTATGGGGAATAGGTCCAGAGGAACCAGATATTATTGAAGATTCCCCCCAGCCAGGATCCTCCCAGGCCTTCAGGGATTCTTCTGCCATTCCTGCTGATATTTCTAGTTTACCTCCTGAATTCCAATCTATTTTTTCTGTGTTGTCCAAGGCCATTGATGCCAAATTCTCTACCATCAATGAGCTTCCCTTACCTCCTCCTCCTCCTCGCCCCTCCCGCCCCTTGGGTTCTTCCCCAGCGGTTAGAGCTCCTATTCAGGATGATTCAGATTCCTCTCAGGACGAATATGAGGATATGGAGGAGGATGAGGATCCCTTTCAAGGCCTCTCAGATGATGAGGAATCCCAAATAAAGGTTCCTTCTCCAATTACTATTTTTCCTTCTCAATTGTTCAAATCTCTCCTCCTCAAAGCTAGAATTTCTACGGGATTGGCGGCTCAGGAGAAACAGGCCTCCACATCCACTGATCCCCCGGAGGAGAATTTACCTTACTTCACAGAGGAACAGGAGGATAACGAGGTAATTCCTATGCCTAAATTGTTTAAAGATGCCTTACTTAAACAGTGGGATTTCCCAGCCTCTGGGCTTAATCCCTCAACCAAAGACAGAAAATTGTATAAACTCTCCTCTTCCTATGAGGAGCTCTTATCCTTTCCTAAACCGGATGAACCTGTCAAGATCCTTCACTCGGCGGCTGCTGTTCCAGGCGAAGCAGAGGAAGTCCTCCGCCCAGAGGACAAGCGGATTGAACAAATGCTCAAAAGAGGATTCACCGCAGATTCCTGGGCCATTAAAAGTTCTGCAGCGGCTTCCTTTTTCTCCAGAGCCATGCTTCTGTGGCTTCGCCAACTTCAGCAGCATATTCCTCCCGATGACTTGAGAGGTCAACAAGATTTCAACAAGGTATTTGCAGCTGCCCAGTACGTGGCTGATGCCACTTTACAATCTACTAGATTCTCTGCTAAGTCTATTGCAGCTTCTACAACGGCAAGAAGACTCCTATGGATTCGCCCTTGGCAAGCGGGAGTACGCCAGAAGTGGCAGTTATCCCTGGGACCCTTAAAGCGCGACCTGCTTTTCGGTGATCTTCTGGATCCACTCCTCACGGAAACCACGGACAAGAAGAAAGTTTTGGGCCCAACCACCAAAAAGGCTACCAAAACGCAGTCCTTTCGTCGCCCAGGGCGTCAGCAAGATCAAACGGCTTCCTATCAGAGATCTCCAGGTCAGTATTCCCCCCGCTTTCGTTCCCAAGGTAGGAACTCCAGGGGCAGAGGCTTTCGCTTCCAAAGGGGAGCGTCCTCTAACAGGGCTTCAAAGAAACCTAGATGGTAATTTTTCCTCAATTCCCATAGGTGGTCGCCTAGCCCATTTCGCCTCTAGTTGGCGTCTCACCTCCAAGGACCCCTGGGTCATTGACACTGTTCAAACAGGCCTTCTTTTAGAATTTATCTCTCCCCCTCCGAAACGTTTTATTTCCTGCCCTTCTCCCAGGTCCTCCTCAGATTGTAACCGTATGGAGGAGGCCATTTCTCACTTATTGTCCATCAGAGCCATTCAACCGGTTCCCTCCGATCAGAAGGGTCTAGGTTTCTATTCCATCCTATTTATGGTTCCAAAATCCTCCGGAGGTTGGAGAGCTATTTTGGATTTAAAGAAGCTTAACCTATTCATCAAATATAGGAAGTTTAAGATGCAGTCCTTATCATCTATTTTGGCCGCCATCCACACGGGAGATTTCATGGTCTCTTTAGACCTCACTGAGGCCTACCTCCACATTCCTATAGCCAAATGCCACAGAAAATTTTTACGTTTCTCCTTTCAAGGCAGGCATTTCCAGTATAGGGCGATGCCTTTTGGCCTCTCCTCGGCCCCTCGGGTCTTTACAAAGCTCTTGGGGTCCCTGGCGGCCTATATCCGGGCGTCTCCCATTCACATTTTATGTTACCTTGATGATATTTTGATTCATGGGAACTCCCTAGAGAAAGTGAAAACAGACCTTTCTATCACCATGTCAGTCCTTCAGGACCATGGATTTTCCATCAACTTTGATAAAAGTCATCTCCAACCTTCCACATCCATCTTACACCTGGGATCCATTATTAATTCAGAATCCTCCCAGGTTTTTCTCTCTCCCGAGAGAAAATTCAGTATAGGGGAGTTAATTTCTTGCATTTTATCTAAACCTTCAGTATCCATAGTAACCCTCTCTTCCCTTTTGGGGAAGATGGTGTCATGCATAGGCATCATTCCCTGGGCTCGCCTTCATGCTAGGGAACTTCAGTGGCTCCTATTACCCTTTCAGAGATCGGGGCACAGCAACTCAAATCGTCGCATTGTCATCCCACCAATGGTTCGCAGATCCTTCAAGTGGTGGAAGTCTCCGGCCATGGACAAAGGATCCCCGTTCAGGTGCCCGGATCAATTTGTCATCACCACAGATGCCAGTCTATCGGGATGGGGCGCCCACGCCCAGGGGATGATAGCCCAGGGCACGTGGTCCCCGGAGGAAGCTTCCAAGCCAATCAATTGGCTAGAGTTAAGAGCCGTTTCCCTGGCTCTGAAGCACTTCTCTCCTCGCATCCCCAACCGGCACGTTCTCATTCTCACCGACAACATTGCCACCAAAAGCCATATATGCAGACAGGGGGGCACGAGATCCAAGGCCCTCATGAGGGAGGCCCTCAAGTTAGGCCTTTGGGCGGAAAAACATCTTCGGTCGCTCCTAGCCGACCACATCTCGGGGAGCCTCAACGTCCAAGCGGATTGGCTATCTCGAGCAACGATAGACCCAGGAGAGTGGAATCTCCATCAAGATCTGTTCCATCAAATCACCCTCAGATTCGGCCTACCAATTCTGGATCTCTTCGCGACCAATGCGAACGCCCAGCTCCCTCGCTTCTTTTCCAGATTTCCATCCCCGGGAGCGGAAGCAATCAATGCCCTCCGGAGCCCATGGCCTCCAGGCCTACTTTACGCATTCCCTCCAATTCCAATTCTCCCGGACGTGATTCACAAGGTCCTCACCGAGAGGGCCCGAGTAATCTTAATCGCCCCTCATTGGCCCCGCCGGCCCTGGTTCGCGGATCTCCAACAGTTATCCGTACAGGACCCTTGGCGACTCCCCGTTTCGGGGGATATGCTGCGGCAGGGGGCCTCATTCCATCCAGATCCGGAGTGGTTCCACCTCACCGCCTGGCTGTTATCAGGAGAGACTTAGAACTGCGTGGTCACGACCCCGATACAGTGGAGGTCATTTTAAAGGCCAGAAGGGGTTCGACCAATCGAATCTACGACCACACGTGGTCCAAGTTTCACCAGTGGTGTCTACAGGAAGGCCTCTCTCCCCTGTGCATTCCCATACACAGAATCATTTCCTTCCTTATGCAAGGTTTCCATAAAGGACTTTCCACCAGCACCCTCCGGCGTCATCTGGCAGCCATTGCATCTGTCCTAGGGGGCCCCCGCAGACAGCCTCTCCGATCCTTCCCAGAAGTTCAGGAATTCCTCAAGGGCATAGCCAACCTCAGACCTTCCAAGGTTCACAGGTATCCATCCTGGGATTTGCCACGGGTTCTCCATTCCCTCACGCAGGCACCATACGAACCCCTAAAATCGGCGTCCCTCAGGTACCTATCCTTTAAAGTAGCCTTCCTGGTGGCTATTACCTCTGCCCGACGCATTTCGGAGCTGGCTGCCCTCTCAATCAGGCAGGACCTTTGTCAATTTCATCAGGACAAGGTAGTCTTGCGACTGGACCCTACCTTCTTACCCAAGGTCAGTTCCATGTTCCACAGAACTCAGGATATTGTCCTACCTTCCTTCTGCCTCCAACGAGACCATCCCTTGGCTATTAGATGGCACACCCTGGATCTCATTAGAGCGCTGAGAATCTATATCCAACGCACAGGACCCTTTCGGAGGTCAGAAGCACTTTTTATAGCCTATCACCCCAGAGTCATGGGTGCCAAAGTGTCTTCAACAGTAATAGGCCGTTGGATCAGAGGGACTATATCTAAGGCCTATGAGTCGGCCTCCCTCTCAGTTCCAAGGAACATCACAGCGCATTCCACCAGGAGCGCAGCCACCTCGGCCGCTTGGGCGACTCAAGCCCCGTTGGAGGAGGTCTGCAAAGCAGCCACTTGGGCCTCGCCAAATTCCTTCATCAGGCACTACAAGATTGATTCTTACGCTTCAGCGGACGCTGCCTTCGGCAGAAGGGTACTCCAATCCGTTATCTCACATGATAGCAATCTAATCCCACCCTAGGGACCATCTATTGGGTATGTCCCATGTGACTGCTGGACCCGCTCCTTCAGTACGGAGAATAGGCGTTGATTGCTTACCTGAACGCCTCTTCTCGTACGGTGAGCGGGTACAGCAGTCACTTCCCGCCCTTGTATGTGTCTTCTTTACCTTCCTATAACCTTTCTTCCTCTAACAATGAGAGTTGAACACTACAGAGCTTCACAGCTGAGCCTAGTCTATGGATTCGCGAATTCTGGGGAAGGGGCGGATCCGGCAAGCTTTTTTAACACTAGGCTCAGTTCCACCGGATTGGACATGAGCAACCCGTGTGACTGCTGTACCCGCTCACCGTACGAGAAGAGGCGTTCAGGTAAGCAATCAACGCCTATTTTCTTGCCAATGTTTCTTCCTTTTTTTCTTAGCAATATTAAGAGGAAGAGATAGAATAACTAATGAAAATAATTACAAAATACTAGGACTTGCAGATTAAAGCTGAATGCTTATGAAAAAAAAGAAATGTATAGTACCAATAATAATTAGAGTTTTTACAGTAATACCTAAGGAGTTCCTCAGTACTGGAAATATTAAAGTTATTTAGATTTGAACACCCTAATTTTGCAAAAAAACTGCCTTGCTTGGAACTGCCTATATTCATAGACATTACTTTAATAATTCATAAGTCCTCAGTTAGGACTTGAATAACTAACTTTCCACCAATCTTAGATTGTGAAACTAACTGTGGAGTACAATTAATAATCTGAAGATATAGTGGACCACCTATTTAGCTGCTACATGAAAATTTCACAATTGATAACAAAGAACAGCATGACAAGTATAACAAGAATATCTGCAAGAATATCTGGGACCACAAAGTAGATCAAGTAATAGAAAATGAAGAAGCTGAAGTACTGCGGAACTTTAGAATTCAAACAGACAGTTTCTGCCATACAACACCCCAGACGTAACAATTTTTGATAGAAGAACAATAAAAGTTTGGATAATGGACATTGTAGTACTCAGAGACAACAGAATAAAAGAGAAGGAGCTCTTACATTTTCAAGATAGAAGTTCAAAATAGACCTGTAAATAGGAATTAAACTGCTGCGGCAAAAGAAAGCAAAGATAGCACCAATAGCAATTAGGTGCCTTGGGTGGAATCCTAAAATAACTGGAGCACCATTTGAACACCATTGGCATTGGTAACATCCCCATGAGTCAATTGCACAACATATGTCACTGTTTTACTTGAAACAGCTTATATCCTACAACAATACTTTAAAACCATCAAAGAACATCTGCCTATCCCAGATTCTTGGGAAGGACTAGTTAGGTGGATAAAAATGCCAAATCCAGTCTAAACATTGGGCTGATTATGTGATAAACTGTAATAGTAATAAAATCCCCTAAGTTTAACTCTGACTCGTGCTAAGCATGTCCTTTCCTTTCTATGGTTTGGAACTGCTTCAAACTAGATGGTTTAAAAGAATTGAGGTTTGTGTGGGACACTTGTAGCCATGATTTTAACATGATTACACTCATATGCTCATCTCACAAGAAAGTGACACTTTCACTCTGAGAAGGTGGGTTGAGGAAATATAAATTATTGAGCCTGATTTGCAGGTTTAAAATCAAGGTTTGCACAAATTAGCACTAGCATCCATCTAATACATGATTTTGATTATGTGAGAGAAAAGTGGGATTATGGTTGTTATATTTATACCTATGACCACAAAGGTCTACATCTTTATTCGGAATACATTGGGCCAGGTCATCTAGCATTAGGAGCTGGCATGTAATTTGGAAAATTAATCAAGTCCTAGACTTTCTAACCCAATTTATAGGACCAGCAAGTGCACTAATTGTGTTTTTGTGGTGATAAGGGAGAGGGGTGGCAAACAAATCCAAACACAAACACACGGAAGCAGATGCTGTACTACTCTTTCACTAAAGACAAGGAAAAAGAAAAAGATTAGAAGTTTGTTATAAGAAAATCCTGTGTTTAAATCTAGGCAGGGTCTTCCATAGAATATCCAGGGCAAGTTACTTGGAGCAGAGACTTTTGACAACCTAATGTGCCATGCCATAGTTGAAAAATAGGCTACAGTAGTTACAATTGTCAAGTGATTACCTTTTAAACTTTTCCTTTGTTGCTCCCAGGAACAGAGTCTGCCTGCCCCCTACGGATTTTTGGAAACTGTAATTAGCTGGATGGCCAAAAGGGGGTGCTTGGTGGTTAGGCATCCTGCTGAGCCTGTGTTTTTTATCCACACATTTAACAAATCAGCTGGCATTCTGCTTGATTAATATTGCAGCTGGAGGTGGCAGTAGGATGAAAAGGGTCTTTCATTTATTAAAGGTGCAATCTGTGGTATCCTGAAAGGAATATTTACCTAAACTGTCACTTTCGGCTAGTTTCATTCTCTTTGTTGACGTTGACCTTGGGTAATGGGTCCAGGTTTAGAGACTCTTATCATGTGTGTAAAGGATTTCCATATCCTAAGGGTATTTCTAATGGTTTTGTTTGAGTTACTGATGTCTCTCAGTTTCCTAGGGGGAGATGCACTTAGCCAGTTCAGTTCAAGTATTGATATGGGCAGAAAAGCTTAAGCAGTTATTTGTTCATGACCTTTGTGAGATCATATGTGGCCATGGCTAGTGGGTGGTGTGGATGGTGAAGGTGACATAGAAACATGAAATTCACTTTCTTCCCACAATACCTTCTTCAGTATTCTGTCACAATTCATTTGCAGGATAATAGCATCCATTCTTTTCTGCTTTTTCATTACTTCTGTCAGGTTGACATTTAGTTTTTTTCTGAACAAAAGGCTTCTATTCCCATTTGTCACAGGTGTTAGTGGTAAATTTACTTCTATTTAATAAAAATAAAGCAGGAAACCATATTTTTATTATTGTCTAACTTCAATAACAGCTATTAGTACCTCTTGTTCCCTCCACTAACTTTTGAGAGTTTGCCATGGGTTCTGCCAATAACCTGGTTTGAGGCAATTTCAGTCTCCCACTCGGAAAGATGGTTAGAGATCTTGGCCTGCCATTCAGACTATTAAGTTATTACATTTTTATAATGTGACGGAAAGAAATATCACACTTTCAATGCCCACCTACCCAACTAATTAAAAGGAAATGTGTGGGGTGTTTTTTAGCATAGTTGATGAATCTAAATAAATGCTAAATAATTTTAGTACCTCACATAACCCCCCAAAATTTAGTCTTCTGCAGTCATTTGAGAATCAGGTTGTAGATCTTATGAGTTATTGGGCTTGGTATTTGTCAGAAATGTATAAGATTCAAAAGGTATAGCTTGGACAGAGAGAGAATGGCCAAGAGTTAGCTTTGAGTTATTTATTTCATATTATTACATGGATTGGAGACAATTGTAAACCAATTTTACAAAATTTTACAAAGCCTGTCCCAAGTCATCCAAGTCCTGACACATACCATCTTTTTTCGAGTGGAACCAGCTGCCCCCAGAGATCAGAATTGCCCCCACCCTCCTTGCCTTTCGTAAGCTCCTTAAAACCCACCTCTGTCATCAGGCATGGGGGAATTCAGATATTCCTTACCCCTAGACCAGTGATGGCAAACCTATGACACGCGTGTCAGCACTGACACGCGTAGCCATTTTCGGTGACACGCGGCTGCCGAGAAACGGGGAGCTTTAGGGAGTGGCCAAGATGCAAATCTCCCCACTTTCCAATTTCCCACCGACTGCAAGCAGGTACAGCAAGCACAAGGATTATTATTATTTTTCCTCTCCCCTTAATTTTGTTCTGCACCGATTAAAAAAAAATTGTGCCGGTTGCAATTTTAATTACACTCCCAGGGCTATTTACCCGGGGGTCCTACTTTGCTTACATTAAACTGCTCATCCCGTAAACAAATATTGCTCCGCCAGGAAATCTACTCCAACCTCCCCTCCCCTCCTTCGCTTCTTTCCCTCCACGAGCAGCGCGCGGTGTCCCTCCCCTTGGGTCGATTGCATCGGGGAGGGTGGAATAACTTAATTGCCGTTTCCTCTTATAGCTGTTACAGGAGACGGTGCTAAGGTAAACCCTTACCAGTTAAAACGTAAAGGATGAGGGGTTATTAATTTGTAATTAAAAAAATCATGCCGGGCTCGCAAAAAAGAGAGTCTGAAAAAAGAACTGCGTGGATGTCACGCCGTTTGCTTCCTCCTTTGGCGGCTCGTAACTAGATTTTTGCAACCCCCCGCCCCCCTTGAGAAGCTTTTTCTTGAATCTGACCCCCCTGCCCAGGAAAGAGTTGCAGCAGGAAAGCAGTGCATTTGAAAAGCGCGCTGCTTTCCCGGAAAGCCTGCTTTCCTGGCCGGCACAGGGCTTTTCCGGGCAGCTGGCTTGAGCCTTCTGCCGGTCAGCAAAGCTGGCTGCCCGCTGGAGATGTGGAGAGAAAGAAGGGAAAGCTATGGAGGGAAAGAGGAGAGGAAAGAAGGAGGGAGGGAAGGAAGGGAGAGAAAAGTGAATGAGAGGGAGAGAGAAAGGGAGTAAGAGAGGAAGGAAGGAAGGAAGAGATAAATATAAAGGGAGAGAGGGAGAAAGAGAGGGAGAGGGAGGGGAAGAGGGGAAGGAAGGAAAAGAGAGAGAGAAAGAAAAAAGTGGAAGGAAGAGAGAAGGAAGGAAAGGAAGGGAGAGAGAGAGAAAGAGAGAGAGAGAAGATAGGAAGGAAGAGAGAGAGTGAGAGAGAGCAAGAAAGAAAGAGTGAGAGAGGAGAGAGGAAGGAAGAGAGTAAGAGAGAGTGAGAGTGTTTTTTTCTCAAGGTGACACACCACCTGAGTTATGCTCAGTTTTTTGGCGAATTTTGACATACCAAGCTCAAAAGGTTGCCCATCACTGCCCTAGACCTATACAATTTATGCATGGTATGTTTGTGTGTATGTTTGGTTTTTAATAAGGGTTTTTAGTTATTTTAAATATTAGATTTGTTATATGCTGTTTTTATTGTTGTTGTTAGTTGCCCCGAGTCTACGGAGAGGGGTGCCATACAAATCTAATTAAAAAATAAATAAATAAAAATAAGGCACATCTTAGTTTTGGGGGAGGAAAATAGGGGGGGGGGATCTCCCTATCTGGCTAGGGTCCTTAGTCTAGTCCACTTCAGCACATTATTTCATTCCCTGGTTAGGGCTTAAAAAAACCCTTATTAAGCCGGTAAGAGCTGGGAATATCGTTAGCACCTCATTAGGGCTGGAAAGAAACAATCAGAGCAAATAGAGCAATGAAAAAAAAAGCCTGCAAATACTTTCTTCTGGAAAAACATTATTTGCAGAGAGTAACAATGAAAGAGCCTGCAAGGTAAGAGAAGATCGTTAGCAGCTACATTCAGAGTATAAGACGCACCCAAATTTTCAGCCTCTTAGGGAGGAAAAAGGTGTGTCTTATACTCCGAAAAATATGGTAATAATGTTGCATGTGTGGTCTGGTTTTTCTGTTGAAGCAGTAGCAGGTGGTCTGGATTTGGGAGAGGTAGCATTTTCTTCCCCTCATGGTTCAATCCCATTGAGCCTGAGAAAGTTGACAAGATCCTTTCATTTGCTAGCCTTGCTACTTCTATGTTAGATCTAAAGGTATCCCACCTGGTTAAGGTTGCCCAAGGAGAATGCCTGATTGGATTGGGTTCTGATTAATTGTTCCTTGTGGGAGGGAGTGGGTGGTCCAATTGACCCTTAAGGAGACAATGGTATGCCTTCTCCTCAAGAGACCGTTGTTCAACCCAAGTAGTCCAGAGGGGGGGGGTGTCCATCACTAAACTTTCCTTTTTCAGTTGTAGAGAGGGAGTACTTGTGTGGCAATTTCAAAGGGCCCTGTATGAAATGAATGATCTGGAAAATCAGAGTTTAGCTTGGGTGAGACAAATTGATCACGTTGCCTCTGGCAGGAGTGTAATGGGGTATTGGGATCCATCCTATTCTCTTATAGGCCTCTCAATAGCCAATGATACCATTAATTTTAGTATTCTTCTGGATCAGCTTAGAGCAGTGATGTTTAACCTTTTGGGCACTGAATGCCAAAACAGGAGTGCATGTGCGTGTGTGCGCGCCCCAGAACCCAGAAAAGAGCAGCTAGGCAGTACGTACACACATGGCGGCCAGTTGCTCGTCTGGATTCCATCGCATGCATGCACACTGGACAGATGGTCCAGCATGCATTTGCACTGGTCTGCTGCTCTCTTGACCAGCTGCCATGTATGCAACAGAACCTGGAAGAGAGCAGCTGTCTGGCATGCAGCGTGCGAACGGAACCCGGAAGAGAAAGGGTGCGTGCCACCTCTGGACATCACAGGCTTAGGAAGTTGGAGTGAGTAGCACTATAATGTGTTGATTCACCTCCTTCCTCTGGGGTCAGTTCTAATCGGTATTGATAGTGAGGGGAAAATTACAGCCTGTAGCCCCCACTTGGTGCTGTGCCTGAGGGCTCAGTTCTCTCTTCTGATATTTAACATTTGCATGAGGCTACTAGATGTCAGCCCTCTGAGGTTAACCAGATAGGAAATACATCTTGATGAACTAATTCTACTTTATTGTAAAGCTGTATGAACGGCATCTTGCAAATCTGGAAATACACATTTAACTGAGATTGGCAACTACAGAAATTAAATAAACACATTTTTGTGTACATTTGATTGTTCATATAAATATACTTGCTGTGCTTGACCTCTCTTTGTAAATTCAGATTTACAAAGTTAGGGCTCACCTTACTTGGCTGTTTGTAGTTGTAGAAGTACATATTTCAGTGTGAAAGATTAGTAAGTCAATTGATCTTGTAATGTTTCTTCCCAATATATGTTAGGATTTTAAATATTTTTAAAGCAAAGATGGGGATGGGGAAATAAATAAATGAAATAAGTGAAATAAATTAAATAAATGTATAGTTTTGTTTATAATTCACAGTTGTAAAGTTACCTAGCCTGTTGATTATACACAATAAGAAGTTAGAAAACAGGTAACACTTTTCTATTACTGAATTTCAAACCGAGCAACTCCTGGTCACACAGCTGTGAAAGGCACAAAAACATGGAATGCCAACTTTAAGCAGTGTAAAAAATGCAGTCTTCATGTATGATTAAACAGATGTTTTTCATTAATTCATCTTAGATTTTGAATTCATTCAGTGAAAGATCAGGCATGGTATTTCAAATAAGAATAGTGTATAATTTCCAGATTAAATTGTTAAAAAGGAAGATGAATATAAATGTATACAGATATTTACTTATACTGCAAAAATATATCTGCATTATCAGCACAGGTTGGTCATTGTTTCTTTTCTTTGAGCGAAATGCCTTTGAAACCATGATGGGAATAACATTCCATTCAGTGTTTATTTTGGAAGTAACAACCGATATAAAAATATCTTTACTTTCCCTTCATCACTTCAGTGTTACTGATGTAATCAATAGCCTATTAAAAGTTTGACTTGAAAAAATATTGCTCTGTGTTGAAGTCTTGTCATATACTCTTAGGTGATGTAATCCTAACAATGTTACTCTGCAGGACTAATAAAATCCATGATCTTTCTACTAATGGAAATTATTAGCATTGGCAGGCTAATACAAACAGAGGGGAAAAATATTTGAATAGAATTAAACTTGAATTAAGAAAAACTATATGTGTGTGTGTATGTGTGTGTGCGCGCGCATGTGCCTGTATATGTATATGTACCATATTTTTTAGAGTACAGTGTTCCCTCGATTTTCGCGGGTTCGAACTTCGCGAATAGCCTATGCTACGGTTTTTCAAAAAATATTAATTAAAAAATACTTCGCGGTTTTTTCCCTATACCACGGTTTTTCCCACCCGATGACGTCATATGTCATCGCCAAACTAATAATTTTTCAAATAAATAACAAAAAAAATAATTATTGTTAATAAATAATTATGTTTATAAATATCAGGATCACTAAGTGTCTTATTCAATGGTGCATACCAGTAATAATGGTGACTAAATGGTTGTTAAGGGAATGGGAAATGGTAATTTAGGGATTTAAAGTGTTAAGGGATGGCTTGTGATACTGTCCATCGCCAAAAATGGTATATTTACTTCCGCATCTCTACTTCGCGGAAATTCAACTTTCGCGGTCGGTCTTGGAACGCATCCCCCGCGGAAATCGAGGGAACACTGTATAAGACACACCTTTTTCCTCGCTAAAAGAGGATAAAAATGTGGGTGCGTCTTATACTCTGAATATAGTTTTTTTCAAAGCTTTTTTGTTTCAGCCCTAACTAGCTGCTAACGATCTTCCCAGCTCTTACCTTGCAGGCTCTTTCATTGTTTTTCTCTGCAAAAAATGTTTTCCAAGTCCTAAGTCTTTGCAGGGTTTTTTTTTCATTTCTCTATTTCATTTCTGTACTTTCATTTCTCTACTTGCTTCAAATGTTTCTTTCCAGCCCTAACGAGGTGCTAACTATATTCCCAGCTCTTAGCAGGTTTATTGTTAGGTGCTAACACTCCCAACTCTTTCATTGTTACTCTCTCCGAATAAGGTTTTTTAAAGCCCGAACCAGGGGATAAAATAATGTGCTGAAGCTGACCAGACTAAGGACGCTAGCCAGATGAATACCTGATAGGCAGATTCCCCCCCTCCATTTACACTGGTATTTTATTAAACAATATAATACTACACCATTTGGTTCAGAATACTTTTTTCCTTGTTTTCTTCCTCTAAAATCTAGGTGCGTCTTATAAACCGATGCGTCTTATACACCGAAAAATATGGTATATACTGTTTCTTATTCCACAACTCTGTGAGCCGCCCTGAGTTTTCGGAGAGGGGTGGCATACAAATCTAATAAATAACAACAACAATAACAACTAAAATAGAATTGTGTGTGACTAGAACAATTGTGTATTCTTTCCCTGTTTGTTCTTGCTTTTCCTTCTCTCTCTTTACAGTTCTTTCCCTGTATCATATTTTAGATTTTTAAGTTCTCCCGGGCTTTTAAAAAAATAAAAATACATAAATATATTTGAGACGACAACTCCATTTATTACTTGCCTATCCATTTTTTTACATCATACTGAGGTTAGAGAGTGTCACAGTGTCATTAAAATAAATTTCTTCAATTTTTATATAGGTTTTATTGGCAACTTCTTGTCCTGGTAGCCTGACAAGGAAAGAAGTTAGAATTTGCCAGTTATTAGCTAGACACTTTAAAAAATGCAAAATAATGAAATGGTAAATCATTTTTTGTCACTGTCAAAAAATTGCATGCATAAAGTCATGAGGAAAGTTGGATTTAGGGTGCTTTGTTTTTTTGCTTTGCTTTTTTAAAATAATGTTTGGTGGTACCATCTGAGCTGATTTTAGAAGTTAAGTGGAGTACAGTATGGGTAGTATTTTAATGGAAAACTGAATTTCAGGACTGACAAATATGAATAGTTTAAAAAAAAAATCAGAAGAATCAATAGCAAACTAGCTCTGTAACATAGCCAAGAAGATGACATGGGAATGGGCTCTAGGAGGAGGAGGGGATCCAGTCTTCCCCATTGTGAAGTACACTTTCGCTGCAGGCCATGGAAGGAGTACTGGGTCTTCCCCAAGTACCCCATCTAAAGAAAAGCCAGCTGGACTTCTCCTTCTGTGCCCCCTGCATATTGAGGTGATGTCGGAGTGTGCCTTTTGACCCGGCACTTACCCACAACTCTCTGTGCTCATCCAGGCTTGTCTTGCTTGGGGGTGGGGGGTGGGAGGCAGCCATTGCTGCCCCGGGAAAGAAACAGAAATATAGCTTTTGCTGAAAGAGCTGAGATCAGGGAAGGCACAGGAAACAGAAAGTGGTATATTTTGCTGCCAGAGCCGGACCACGCCTCTCTGCCATCCAACTCACCAGTCAGGGGGCTTCTGCCATGGAATCTGCCTCCTGCTGGGATGTTGTGCTCGGCAAGGAAGGGAGCGTTTTCCCACGCTGGCCCCTTCTTTCTTTTGGCCCTGCCAACAAGGGAGGAGGAATGCTGTTGCCGCCCAAAGGCAAGTGCAAGGGCGCTTTGTTCCCGCACTAAGGCTCCGTCAATGCCGCTACTGCGACATGGTGATGAAACCGGGGCAGAGGGCCCAAAGAGCCGCAGGTTGCTGACCCCTGTTCTAACTTATCTGACTCATTGTATTGTCCATGTAATGTCAGCCATTCTTACTAGAAGTTAATGGGGTCAATCATGTCAGGGTAACATATATGGATTACAGCAAATTAAATTGCTAAATTAGACAGCTGATAAATAAAAATACACACTGCTTTCTTACCCCTTGTCCCTTCTTCTGAACTCTCAGTATCTGTTATAGAGGAACGAAGTGCTTTGAGGGATACATATGAATATAAAATTAGCATAAAAGTAGGAGATATGGAACAAAACAAAGCTGGGAATATGTTACATAATTTTATTTAAGCTGTTCTTTGACTAACAACATTTTTAAAAAAATGTTCTGTAATACCAGCAAAGATAAACTCATGACTTCCATATTAGCATAACTTTTGCAAAATGAAGTCTTGAGAAAAAAATATGCAAATTCAGAGCAGAAGTCCATTGTAGGCAATGTTTATTGTCTATGAAATTATTCGCGAGGCGATTCCCCTCCCAATCGCTACAGTTCCAATTGTAATACCGTATTAAATATATCTAATCTAATCTAATCATGTAATCTAATAAAATATGCAGCAGACTAGTCCTGATATAGTATATAAAGCTATCATGGGAGGAGATTATGGTAATTTGCTACGTAAAATTGGCAAAGAGAGAGAACTTAAAAATTGACCTTAAGAGGGAAGTAAAAAGAGCTGCAGTCATTTCTCTATTTTCCCCTCCAGCTACATCAGTGCTCATGGCATTTGAATGATGTGTGAAGGATTTCATTCTTTAAAAACAAGAGATGGAGGCAGGAGAAAAAACAGTTTAAACTTCGTTTCAATTACTTCAACTTTGAAAGTTAAAAATAGTGATTATTAGTGATTATATTTCTAATCGATGTTCCTCTCTTCGGCTTATATTATATTGTACCTGTATTTGGAATTTCATACTAGGGAATTTTGGAGCCTCAAGTTATACACCATTGCTCTGTAGTTTTATTTTATTTTTCGAAGTTTGTAAAATAGTATCACACCAATAAATTACAGGATAAAATTACTTTCTAAGTGATTGAGGAAGTATCCCAGAAAGAGTAATAGCTCTTAAATTCTTTGGGACAAGAGAAAACTTGCAGTGAAGTGTTGGTACTTCCTAGATTGGAAGTGCAGACAGGTTAAAACGGCTTCACCACCCTGTGAGTGTAAGCCACTTTCTTCCTGCTTGTCTGTTGAGGTTGATGGATTTTGTGTGGCAGGTCTGTAATTGTTATGGATTGTGAGTTGGTACATAATCTGTATGGGAAAGACTAAAAATATGGTTACAGCATGATGATGAACACTCTTTGAGTAGTGTTTTGGATTCATTTGCCTTGGTGTCTGAATTATTTCATTAGTTGTCATTGAGCAGTCACATTACAACATTTCACTAGGACTATAGTATAATTTAATTTCTTAATTAACTTCCCCCCTTTTCCTTTTCCCACATCTTGTATTTGGTTATGCGGATCTGGAAAATACATGAAGTCTACTAAGTTTTTTTTACCCTTGAGCTATGAAGAAAATGGCCGGACAAGTTTTTGTTTCAGTCTACATGTCTGTCTAGAGCAGTGTTTCCCAACCTTGGCAACTTGAAGGTATTTGGACTTCAACTCCCAGAATTCCCCAGCCAGCATTTGCTGGCTGGGGAATTCTGGGAGTCGAAGTCCAGTTATCTTCAAGTTGCCAAGGTTGGGAAACACTGCTCTAGAGCACTGGTTCTAAAGTCTGATCAATAGGTTTATTGTATATTCCACTTTAAAAGCATTGTGACCTTATCCTGTCTAAAAATAGTATACACTCTTGATGCCAGGAGAACCTTGACCTGCAGGAGCCTATTTGGAATATAACTGACACATCCAGTCAGCTGTATATCTGAGACACCCTTGGAGGACATATTCTGTCCAGCTTCATCCTGTCTCTGACTTAAGAGACCTTAAAAGGGAAATGGCAGCATTTGCCAGAAGATGGCTGGTATGGTTAGGGAGCGGTGGCAGTGTGCTGCTATAGACTGGAATTTTGGATAATACCTTTGACAAAAGTTCAGATGCTGAAGTAAAAGGTGGAATATTTCTTCAATCTCATAATGCCCTGATAAAAATCTGTGAGATATCCTATGATAAAGGCAGGCAAGTAGCAACAAGAGGTTTGATTTATTTATTTATTTTATTTGATTTATAGGCCACCCTTCTCCTTATTTATTTATTTATTGGATTTATATGCCGACAAATCCTTGCAGACTCAGGGCGGCTCACAATAGCAAAAATAAACACATTACATAATAAGACAGCATAAAACATATCAAAATGTATAAAACCCACTATTAAAACAATCATACCTCTTACATACAAATTGTCGAAGCGAAACGAAAACGGTAATTCACTCTGAAAATCTATAAAAATTAGAATAATCAATCATTGAAAAAATCTGAATTGAAATTTATTGAATGATTATTTTTTAAAAGCCCACAAGTTATTAAATTATAAGTAGGTCATCTTGCTAATAAAAAGGATACATTCTTTTTCAAATTCTTTTCATACCTCAGAAACATTATCTTTCCTCGTCATAAGAGTGAAGCCAAATTACAATCCCCCCTTCGCCCTCCAAATTTTCTTAGGGACAATGTGTCCCCTTCAATAATATTTTGATTAGATTAATACAAATCTGAAAACTGTCTTACTGATGTAGAAAAAAGTTTTTAAAGTCCTTTAGGATAATAGAAGGAAAGGAGTTCTTAGACTCATGGCCCTACTTGAGACCAGATGAAAAATCTCCAGTATGTATTAGGTCCTAAACTAGAACTAGTTCTCCCTTTTATAAAATGTTTAGCTTATTTCTAAACTACTTTCAGTTTGCAAAGTCATTCCAATTTAACATGGAAAATAATTCAGCACCATTAACATCACCCTCTACCCCAGTGTTTCCCAACCTTGGCAACTTGAAGATATTTGGACTTCAACTCCCAGAATTCTGGCTGGGGAATTCTGGGAGTTGAAGTCCAGATATCGTCAAGTTGCCAAGGTTGGGAAACACTGCTCTACCCCACATTGTCTGATCGGAGGTTTGGTTTTTTTGGTTTGATTGGAATAAAGAGCTTCCGTTTTGAAAATAAGTAAACTAGTTTTGCAAAGTAATGTTATTTTCCAACTAACAAAATCAGAACCCCTTGTGTGTGTGTTGCTTTTCAGCAAGGGTGGAGAATTAATTTTTCCGAAGGAGCCAAATGAGAAATTGGAACTGTTGTGGCACAACACCACAGTCCTGTGCCCTGCTGTGGCCCACTAGCTTGCTTACTGCTGCACTGCCACTCTGCCCCTGATGCTGCCACCCTGCTTCCAAAGTAATCGATCCAGAATCATTCACATATAAGTCATGATTCTTTTATTTCTACTTTTCCCATTCCATGTTATCGTTATTTATTATGCTTGCATACAATTGTTAATAAGGACCTGAAGATGGCTCACTAAATGCTACTTATCATATAGAATAGATGTGAATGAATTTTCTCAGTTAACATATGATGTTCAAAGCCTAGGGTTAATATATTTGATTTGGGGGAGGGGCTCTATTCTATATATTTTATCGATTTGGGGGCTGGGAGTGAGATGCTATTCAGGTTCGTAATTTATTTTGTAAGTAAAAATCTGATTACCTTTCTCCTTTTTTTACCTTCCAAATATCACCCAAAATATGATGAAACTGTCCCATCCATATTGACAAACTATAGCTGTTACATGACTTTTAAACCAGCATTTGAAACTAGATTTAAACTATGGTTTACACTTCAGTTTTCAATTGCAAATTGAAACCATAATTCCCATAGATTTAGTTTAGTATGAACAAGGAAATCAGGAGGGCATTGGTAACTATAGAACACAATAGGGAAAGTTTGGTTTATATGTGTTTATGCCCTAAATTATGCAACTTCTTCAACCCTCTAAGGTTGTGCTACTGAAATTAGGTGAAAAAGCGATGTAAAACAATGGAACAATTGTCCATTTTATTGTAAAATGTATGAAGTTAATATATTAGGCTACAAAAAGTTGTTAAAGTTAAAATAGTTTTAGAACATTTGTGGTTCATTGTGTTGGGGGAAATAGGCATTGTTATAGTATGTTAAATGGAGCAGGTTATTATCTAAATCAATAGTATGGCGTTAGTTGTGTGAGTATAGCATGCTAAGTGTACTCAGCAATTGCATTATGTCATTCTAGATTTAGCTATTACTGTTGTGTGAACCCAACCATATTTTACTGTTACAAAAAAAGACTGTATTTGCTGTGGAGGAAGAAAAGCCTGAAACTTCAATACAGTCTCCTATGATAGCCATTAAAAAGAAATAAAGTACACCTGTGGTGTACCTGAATTAACTCTGTAAGGCATGAATTTTGTAGCTCACATAATTTGCATTAGCATGAGCATCAGTATATTATAGTGCTAAAATATTATACATTTTATTACAAGTTACAATAACTGGAATAAGAAATTGCATTGGGAGGTGTCACTTTTTGTATCAACTTACTTGAAAGCCCCCATTGCATACAGTGAGTGAAGTTGGAATTGATCTACAGTGGAACCCCGACATAAGAGCTGCTCTACTTAAGAGCAACTCGAGATAAGAGCTGGGAGGGGAGAGATATTTTTGTTCTACTTACAAGCCCAAATTCGAGATACAAGCGCCAAGGAGCTGTCTCCTGAAGCCAAACGCTAACTTCCGCGTTCGGCTTCAGGAGACAGCCGCGAAGCGGCGCGCGTGTTTTAAAAGGTTGCAGCCGGCCTGGGGGGCTCGGGGGGGTGCTTGCAGCTTTCTTTCTTGCTCTTTTTCTTTCTCTCTTTTACCTTCCCTTCCTCTATTTCTTCTTTTCTTTCTCCTTCCCACCTTCTTCCCTCCCTCCCTCCCTTCACTCATTCCTCTCTTACTCTCCCCTTTCATAAGTTTCCTTGCTTCCTTCCTCTGTTCCTGTCCCTTCCCCCTTTCTTTCTTTCTTTCTTTCTTTCTTTCTTTCTTTCTTTCTTTCTTTCTTTCTTTCTTTCTTTCTTTCTTTCTTTCTTGCTTTCTTTCTTGCTTTCTTTCTTGCTCTTTTTCTTTCTCTCTTTTACCTTCCCTTCCTCTATTTCTTCTTTTCTTTCTCCTTCCCACCTTCTTCCCTCCCTCCCTCCCTTCACTCATTCCTCTCTTACTCTCCCCTTTCCTTGCTTCCTTCCTCTGTTCCTGTCCCTTCCCTCTTTCCTTCCTTCCTTCCCACCCTCCGTCCATTCATTCACCCATTCCTCTCTTGATCGCTTAAAGCCAGTCCCTGGTGCAAAAAGGGTTGGGGAACTCTGTCCTACAGGATTGGGTGGCAGAGAAGTTGAACATATGTAAATTTAAAAGTTTAAGAAAGTTTACAAGTTAAGTGAAAGAAACTTCATTATTCATTTATATGTACATGTACATTTCTTCATTAAAAACATGTCTTTCTGCATAATTTAGACTAACTTTGTGAGTTTTTTGAGGGCTGGAACCAATTAAAATTATTTACATTAATTCTTATGGGGAAAAGTCGTTCGAGATAAGAGCTGCTCGACTTAAGAGCCCAGGTCCGGAACGAATTAAACTCGTATCTCGAGGTACCACTGTATGTGCTTTAGAAAAAACTGCAGCCAAGCAGAAATATTCTCTCCCCCCTGCCACCCACTTTTCTCATGCATTCAGACATTGACTCAGGCATTTGAACTGGTCTCTCAGTTACTTGGCTAAATGAGCTACACCCTGATATTTTCAAGGATGTGCTGATGTCTAACTATAGCCTCACCCATCCCAGCCTTCTGAGTTTACCAAAGTAATGTTAAAACAGAATGGAAGGGAAGGGTCTTTGTAGTAGGAAAGGTGATAGCAAACCATATACATATGGGGAAGCGGAGGTGGAACCTGGAGATTGACACCTACTACAAGCAGGTAAGAGGACTTTGATTTAGCTGCCAACTGCCAGGACGACAAGCTATGGTGAGCAGTATTTATTTATCTAATTTATTTATTTATCCAATTTATAGGCCGTCCAACTCCTTCTGGACTCTGGGCGGTGTACAATATCTAAAAACAATATAAGAACAGTTAAAAACCCCATAAAGAAAAGAGAGTAAAAGTTATTCATATCTGTTGGCTGGAGCTAGGTGGTATCATATTGCCCCAGAGCCAGGTGTTAACGGCTTTCCGGAAGACCAGTACAGATTTCCGGAGACAGCTGGTTCCAGAGAGCTGGTGCCGCCACAGAGAAGGCTGTCCCACGTGGCCCCACCAACTGACATTGTGGCAGAAGGCAGTCCTGTAAATAGTCTGGCCCTAAGCTATGCAGGGCTTTATAGGTGATAACCAACATCTTGAATTGCATCCAGAGTCCGATTGAGAGCCAGTCAGCTCACGGAGTATTGGTGTAATGTGGATATACCTAGGTGCAGCCATAAGAGCTTGCGCGGCTGCGTTCTGGACCAATTGTAGTCTCCAAAAGCTTTTTGAGGGTAGCCCCATGTAGAGTGTGTTACAGTAATCAAGCTATGAGGTGATAAGGGCATGAGTGACTGTGAGAAGAGACTCCTGATCCAAATTGGGTTGCAATTGGTGCACTAGGCGAACCTGTGCAAAGGTCCCCCTAGCTACAGCCGAGATATGTTCCAATCTTAGCTGCGTATCTAGGACATCCAGATTGGGAACCCATTCTGGGTGTGTGTGTTAGTGTTTCTTCCCACAGAGCCAAGGATGGACAGATGGAACAATCCTTTGAATCGGGGTTGTTGTCTTGTCAGGATTAAGTTTGAACCTGTTAACTTCCATCCAGATCCTCACAGGCACCATCACATCATGTCCACTACTTCACTGAATTGACACGGGGTGGAGATGTAAAGCTGGGTATCATTAGCACATTGCTGATACCTCAACTCGTGCCTTTGGATGATCTCACCCAGTAGTTTCATGTAGATGTTAAATAGGAGGGGGGAACCCTGTGCCACTCCACAAAAATGGGGCTAGGGGTTAACCTCTGCCCCCCTATATTCCAGTAGATGTCCTGCCTGGTGTTTGGAGCTTGACAGCCACTATAAAGTCCTTGGAGAGGGATGGCATATAAATCCAATGAATGAATGAAGCAACATGTCATGCAACTAGTATAATAATATTTGGGAAAGGGCAAAGTTGACCTAGAGCAATAGCTTGTTGTTGTGGAAGGTGCTAATTTGCAGTACAGTTTGTATAGGTTTGCTATACTTTGGTGTATCCAGCCCTTAGACAACAAAGAACTTTCTTGCATATAGAGTAATTCCCTGCAATAGTTCATCCATCAAAGAACAAAAATATAAGAAAAGGCCGTTACTTGGGTGCAGTGTGAGGTGAAGAACAGTATGCAGGTAGAGGAGAAGAGCTTTTCGTGCCACCAGCTCGTTCACTACAGAAAGGAGGTGCCCATGTCGGGTCACATAATTAAGCATACATAGGGAGACCCGTTTGGAGGGACCTGGGTGGGATGAGTCCCGCCTAATTCGGCTGCATTTTTTTCCTTTCCAGACCAGCCCCAAGCAAGCATTGCAGGAGCAGCTCAAGAGCTGCTGAAGTTTGTGCACAGTTTGCTTGGAGCTGGTCTGGAAAGGGAGAAAAGCTTCTGGTGGAGGAGAAGGAAATGCAAGCCTTCTATTCCTGCCATCCCCATTCCTTTGTGACTGGCGGCAGCAGTTCTCACACTGCCACTTCTCCGGCGGCTGTGGGAAATGGTAAGAGGCACATTGGTCAGAAAATGTTTCTTTAAAAGTCCAAGGCACCAACATTTGCCGGTGCGAATGGCCATGCTGGAGCTGTCCAGAGTGTGAGGCTGGCAGGAGGATGAGGAGCAGTGGCGGCAGACTGTTTGTGCTGGCAGTTTGGTGCAAGAGGCTTTCCAGGCACAAAACGGGCTCGAAGGGGCATGTGTGGGCACCATGTGTAGGAAAGCATGCATATGGGGAGCAGTCGTGTGCATGTGCAGGGGGACAATCATGCATGAATGTGTAGGTGGGGCACACATTGCATTGTGGGTGCCAGCACGCACACGATATTGCGGGCGCGCACAAATGCACATACGTGTGCGCGTGCACACGCACATACGCACACACTTTTGGCACACAACCAGAAAAAGGGTTGCCATCACTGTCTTCATTTCATGGAAGGAGTTGGATTTTCCCGCCTTGCAGAGAAACGACCTTTGGGTTCTCCTATTGAATCAAGCCTTTTACAGCCTGTATGCCATCACACCTGCTCACCAGGTGGCACTAAGGAGCTGTTTTCTCCTATACAAATTGGATCAGTAGATAGATCTGAGGTTTTTTCTCCTGCAAATCCCAGCATGTCTGTAGCAGGATCAGAGAGACAAATTTCTCTTCCAAGGGCGATATCTAAGGCTACTTTTACCTCAAGTGCGGCAGGCCCAGGGGATGTTAGTGGTTCAGAATTACCTGACCACCTAAAATTCATTATTTCCCAGATAATTTTGCATGGAATAGCTGCAGCAAAGGAGCCAACCTCCTCATTTCCTAACTCAGCAACTATCACCCATGACACAGGACTCCTGGGTGGATCCTCAGAGACTTCCCTCTCAGGCTCCTTCCATTTGGAGTGGGGAGTCCTCTGCTGAATAGGAGGAGTTAATGGCTTTTTTGGAGGATGAGGAATATTATATAATGCAGTGATGGCGAACCTTTTTCCCCCTCGGGTGCCGAAAATGCGTGTGCGCATGCTATCGCACATGCGGGAGTGCCCACACCCATAATTCAATGTCTGGGGAGGGCGAAAACAGCTTCTCTGACCCCCGGAGGCCCTCTGGAGGCCAGAAACAGCCTGTTTCCCAACTTCTGGTGGGCCTAGTGGGCTCGTGTTTCTCCCTCCCCAGGCTCCAAAGGCTTCCCTGGAGCCAGGGAAGGGTAATAACACCCTCCTCCATTACCTCAGGGGCTCTCTGGAAGCCAAAAACGCCCTCCCAGAGCCTCTGTGCAAATCAAAAATCAGCTGGCCGGCACACTTGCAAGTTGGAGCTGAGCTAGGGTAATGGCTCATGTGCCAGCAGATATGGCTCCCGTGCCATAGGTTCGCCATCACTGATATACTGTATTGTATTGTATTGTATTATAATTTTATATTATTTTACTTTGGTATGATATGATATGGTAAGGTACGGCATTCTACTCTACTCTACTCTACTCTACTCTACTATACTATACTATACTATACTTATACTAGTAAGTATATACTATACTATAGTATATACTATACTATATGATACTATTTGCCATTCATCTTGTATACAACAACTCTGGGTGATTTACAACAGAAAAAATGTTAAAACATAAAAAATACATTACAATCAACAATGACAATGGCTAAAATCATTGACAAATGAAATCATTCACACCAGATGGGATAGGAGGGGACCAGACACATGGGTAAATGGCATTAAGTTTTAATTAGTCAACCACCTCCAGTAGGTAGCTCCCCCATTGGGTCCTCAAGCCATCTGTCAGAGCCAGGCCTTAAGGCTCTTATGAAATGTCTGAAGGGTGACAGCAAATCCCATCTCAGAGGGTAAGATGTTCCAGAAGACAGTACAAGAGAAGGCTCTTCTCCTGGAACTCATCAGCCAAAATCCTTGGCTGAATCAGTTATTAAAGTCACATGTTAGCTGTGTGATCCCTGGAAAATACATGTTTGCATTACAAAGATGACCATAAGATTTTTTTGGACTGAATATGGACAGTTTGTCCGTACATCCTTAACTCAAATATGTATTTTCCTGTAATTATACAGTGCTTGTATTTCTTTCCATATATCATAATTAATTTTAATATTATATGAATTGTCTTTTTCTTTTTTCTCCACGTAAGCTTTAATTTATTGTAATCACCATAATGCATGTATTCTTTCATTATACTAAGATATTAATATTGTTTAACTTCACTAATAAAAATATATATAGTTAAAAGGAGTGTAATTGGCAAAGCAGGAACTTGTGGTCTGCAGAAATCGGGTGCCTTCCAAGACCACCAAGAGTATAGCCAAATATCTCTTGACTAACAAAGGCATAAAGAAAAGGCCTCGAATTTAATCCTTGGGTATAAATTTACATATGGCTTCATTTTTTTCTCAGGAAAGATATAGTTAAGTCATGCCTAAGAACCATATGATATGTTACTCAGTTCCAAAATAATGGGATAAGAATCAGATGAAATTTATAAATGAGAAGTACAGAAATCTAGCCACCATTGTCCATCAAAATGTTGGGTAGCAAAATAAAATATTTCCAGCTGTGGCAAACACATTTATTGTTTACAAAAAGAAAAAATGCATAGCATTTTCTGAGTTTGATAAGATACAAATAAGCAGTTCTGAAATAAAGGCAAACTCGAATACAGCTCATCTATTTGGAACCCATATCGCATCTCAGACCCTTGAAAATGTCCAAAGATACTTCACCAGAAGAGCCCTTCACTCCTCCACTTGAAATAGAATACCCTATGAGACTAGACTTTCAATCCTGGGCCTAGAAAGTTTAGAACTAAGGCGCCTTAAACAAGATCTAAGTATTGCCCACAAGATCATATGCTGCAACGTCCTGCCTGTCGGCAACTACTTCAGCTTCAACCACAACAACACAAGAGCGCACAACAAATTTAAACTTAATATTAACCGCTCCAAACTTGACTGTAAAAAATATGACTTCAGTAACCGAGTTGTCGAAGCGTGGAACTCATTACCGGACTCCACAGTGTCATCCCCAAACCCCCAACACGTTACCCTTAGATTATCTACGGTTGACCTATCCAGCTTCCTAAGAGGTCGGTAAGGGGCGAGTACAAGTGCACTACAGTGCCTTCCGTCCCCTGTCCTATTGCTCTCCTATATCTCCTATACCTTTCTTCTATTCCTATATCTCTTCTATTCTTTCATTGATATGTTCTATTACTATACCTTCTTTTCTATTATTTCTTAGATATATTTTACTATGAGTACCTCCTCTATAACCTTCATCATGTATTTTACTATGTGTATATAGATATATACCTACTAAAACCCTTATTGTATATTGTACAAAACAAACAAACAAACAAACAAACTCCAGTTTGACTCTTGTGCTCTATTGTCAATTCTTCCTTTATTTGAGTCTCTTGAACTCTAAGTTTATGAAGATAATAGAAACAAATGAACAGATGAATACTGTTTCAAAACAAATTGCATCAATAAAAATCATTTAAAGGGATGTGGAAAGTAATTTATTATTTGATAAATTTGTTTGATTTTCTGGATTGTCATCAAAGTTTTGAATTCAGACTTCCCCAATAGCTAAGAGCAATTCTGTAATCAAATTCTACACTGAATTCTCCAATATGTACTCAAATCATCATATGTGGGGGCACTTATTTCAGCGCATCTGCTGAAAAACTTGATTGGTCTTATTATTGGGACAGGAGTATTACCCCAGTTTAGGATTACATTCAGGAGCAAATTCTAAAAGTAGATAGGATTGCTATAAAATAGCAAGGTAAAATCTTCAATGCTGAATGATGATAGACTTACTATATTTTCCAGTCATTTATATATTATGTAGAAGCTGGTTTTCAAAAGAAATAAAAATTTAGTAGATATTTGAGATTATACATATACTGTTTTTATCTCCCCGTCACACTGATTCTTGCATTGTTGTGGTAAAATTGGCAGACTGGCCATATTGGAAGCTGTAGAGTTGTACTTGATTCTAACTTGGATGGTGCTGTTTGTGGCAGCAAAGAATCCCTGATTATTAGAAGAAGTTGAAATCAGAGCAACTGTTTATTGTAACAATTCATTTATTTTATTTTAAATTTGTTAGTTGCCCCTCCAGTGAATTCTGAATTATATATTTGATCCTCTAAATCAAATTACCATCCATCTTGGTGATGGAGATGCCCTGATCCTGGTTCTTTCTTGCTAAAACTGACGTTAATTGAAATTTGTCATTATGCCTTGCAGAGTTTAAAACACATTATCATTGTTCATTGTGTAGAAGATTAGCAATCTTCATCTTGTGGGATATTTCTTAGACAGGAGAGGAACCCCCCAATCTGTAATAATTTGCATGCAAAACAATATACTAATTTATTTGAATACATACAAATTTAGAAGTCATTATTGTAATTTAAATAGTATGAAAATGTATCTCATCCTATCCTTGGAGAGAAGTATCATTAGGAGAGTTGCATGCTGTTTTTATGCCCAAATATTAGCTTTCCCTTTTTTAAATTCTTTATCATTTACTGAGATTAGGATTGCAAACCGTTTGGATGTCTTTAAATCAACAAAGTCAACTCTTCTAGTCTGACATTTGTAAATAAAATGTTAAAATAATATACAGATATATGTGAAAATAACTAATAATACGTTATTCAAAGTACAGTGGTACCTCGTGATATGAACCCCCCCCCCTGTGATACGGACATTTTGAGATTTTTTGCCTCTTCATACGAACTTTTTTCAACTTACGAACCCACCTCAGATCGCAAAATGACGCTCTGCTGGGCGTCGCCGCCTGGCTGTCACCTTTTGAAACAGTCGGGGGGCTTCTCGGTGTTCTCCCAAACCCGAACTTTAGCCGAACTTTTTGGGTTCGGGTTCCGGAGGCCGCTGAGAAGCGCCCAGCTGTTTCAGAAGGTTATAGCCGGGCGCCGCCGCTTGGCGGAGCGCCATTTTCAGCCAATCTGGAGGCTGAAACAAAGGTGGGGAATCCCAATAGGGAATTCCATGGGCAGAGCTTTGACGTCACAAAGACGTCCTTCCTGGAGGCCACGTTTCGGCCAACCAGGAAGGACGTCTTTGTTCGGGTTCGGGTTCAGGAGAATGCCGAGAAGCCCCCCAGCTGTTTTAAAAGGAGACAGCCGGGCGGCGGTGCCCAGCGGAGCGCCATTTTGCGATTCCCCCCCCCTTGCACACATTAATCGCTTTTACATTGTTTCCTATGGGAAACACTGTTTCGTGTTACGAACTTTTCGCTTTACGAACCTCCTTCCGGAACCAATTAGGTTCGTAAGACTAGGTATTACTGTATTATGGTAATTTAATATGCAATTTGTTATCTAAAAACAAAATAATCAAAATATCTCAACTTTCAGTTAATACTTATGTAGGCTAATTTCATCACCCAATTTTAACTCCCAGAGTGAACTGTCAGATTTAAAACATCAAAGTTCTGTTAGGCAGAAGTGATTATTTGTTTTAAATGAAGGTAAAATATTCTATTTTGTCTGAAAACAAACATTTTTACTAAAATTAGAAACTGTCAAAGGCTGTAACTTACTTCAGCTGGTATACGTGGCACTGACATGATAGAAAGAAATGTATACAAAAGAATAAGAGACACCATATATTATTTTAAATAATAGAGAATAATATAAAAAAGCCACATCAATTTTAAAGTTCTGTAAAAGTATAATCTGAAATGTAATAGTGCCCTATTTTAGTATTAAGATAAGGTAGCTGAGTTAAACCCTGAGTTAGTCATGTTTGGAGTAGATTTATTTAAATAATTGTTAGGAGTTAGTGTGACTACATTTAAGAAAACTTTCTGGCATTAATATACTTCCATAATGTGCATTTTTCCAATTCTTTGCTATTTCTATGCGTCAGTCACACATGTACAGAAATACACAGCAAACAGTGTATATCATCTTTCCTTGTTTTCCTCCCCCAAAACTAAGGTGTGTCTTATACTTCAGTGTTTCTTAAATTCTGAAAAATATGGTATATATTGCAGTTGAAACTGCAAATGGTGTTGTAACACTTAAACAACTAGCATATTGATATATACATAAACATGCCCTCCATTTTTTTTATACATCTAGCATAATGAAGTTGACAACTCTTTTTAAAGCTTTCAGAAATGTCCTGTAAACATGAATTAATTTTATTTTAAGAACAAATGAAAGTTACTTAATATTTTTTAAGACAATTAACTATTGATTTGTTAATATTCCACCACCTTCCTGTTTCAAAGTTAAAGAGCTTAAATTATTCTTTAAAATGTTTTTAAAAGCCTTGATAATATTTTTAATTGTTCATAAAAATACTATACATTTCAGTGGTAATAGTAACTCAAAGGGTTTTAGATATTACTAGAATGATTGCCTGGAGTTGTGGAATCAAAGATGCCTTAATTGAATATACTACCTTCTGCAGTTTTAGCAATAGCAATAGAGTGTTTACAGGCATTAGATAAGTGGTTTACAAATATCAGCGTATTGCTGCCAACAATCTGGTCCTCATTATATTGACCTTGGAAGGATGGAAAACTGAATCAAATTTGAGCCATTCAGTATCAAACTCCTGGCTGTAGGCATTTTAGTCTGCAATACTGCATTCCAACCACTGCACAACCATGGCTACTGTTTTAAATTTAAAAAATGGTTTACAAACTTTGTTGACATTTATCTGATCCAAAGTATTTCCCTGCTAATTAGTCTAGGAATTCCAATAAAAATTGGGGGAAAGAGAGACTAGTTTTTTTTTCTTATTAGTGTTTTCCCCTAGTGTATTTATCTGTGAATAGGAATCAGAATTATACTTCTGTCATAATAGGTTTTTTTCTATTTATCAAATTTATATAGCCATCCATCTCACCAAAAGTGATTCTAGCGTTGCAGAAAGATCTCCCAAGTTCGCCTCATAGTTTTCATGTTGGAAATGCAATGTAATTTTGGCTAAAAAAAAATCAAGCCTCTATTATGATATCAAAGCAGTCATACAATAACTTCCTGATTATGGTCTTAGTAGATTTTTGACTTTTTAGATAATATAGTGAAATTGAAGGCAAGATATTTGCCCAAAGCTGGATGTCAGAAAAGTTCTCCTCCCCCAGCATCATATGTTAATTGTAATCTTTTTTTAAAAAAATAGTGATTTAAATATAATTTTAATAATGATGAATGCAACATAATATATCACCAGTCAAACCAAACAACAATTTGTGTACAGCTCCAATTAATTTTACATGAAGAATATCTTAAGAAGACAGGCCATTTATTACAGTATTACAGATTAAATCAAAGAGATATAAAGAGCATCCTTGATAAGTTCTATGAGATATCTCGATAAGTGAGGAATAGGTTAATTTGTAATAGCCCCAGATCAAAGAATATATTTTAATCTGATTAAATAAAAAAGAAGGCAATACATTGGGTAAACCTTGTTCCAAAAGTACCACATTAAGGTCTTATTCTGCATCTACCACACCACTACTGCCTATTCCATTTTTTTTTCTGAAGATAAATCTAAAATATCAATTAATAACCAAATATCTAAGCTTGCCATCTTTTTAATTGAACCAGATTGTGCCAGGATGAACTGTCAGAGATTTGTCTGTAATGTACCAATATCATGATCCCAATTTTAACTAAAATTTTAACTAAAAAGAAAAGGCGATAGCTAGTAAAATCAGCAAAATCCTTACCAGCCTTCAGAATCTGTAAACCACATTAATGGAAATTGAAAAAAACTTCATTCAAAAAAACCTCTAATCAGATAGATGCAAAGCAGTTGATTGGCAGTTATTTTATTATATGTATCAAAATGTGATTGTTATTTCTTCTAACATTAATCCTTTTTAGACAAAAAAAGTTGTTAAGATATTCATGAAATTGGAGAGCCAATGGTAACAAGGTCAGCCAATGAATAGGCATAGCGGCTAAATCAGCCAATAGGAGCTAACCACTTCTGAGTCTGTGCAGAGAATCGAAACTGAAAACTTAAGCTTAACGCATTCTGATCTCTGTCCACTCTGAACTCTGAACTGAAAGCTTGTCTGCTGCTGGAAATGAAACTGTTTATACTTGCTGCTACATTGAAGAAATAATCTACTTGTGGTATTGTATGTATGTATGTATGTATGTATGTATGTATGTATGTACCGTATGTATGTATATGTGTGTGTGTGTGTGTGTGTGTATGTTTATAAAAAAAGTTAAAGAATCCATCTGAATCAATCTGTGTGTGCATCTGGTTTTAGGTTTTATGCAACTAACTGATAAAAGTGAGGGAGCAAATGCAAATAAAACATGGGCTTTTCCCAGAAAAATTCCTTTGTCCTCCACAAATTACCTCACATTAGTAAACTTATTGCTCCTTTTTTTTCTTCCATAAGAATGCAACCTTTGTTGTTTTCACTAGAAATTAATGTGACATAGATTGAGCTTTACACTATTGGAAGAGTTTAATGGGTGATTTGTCTTTGCTTTAGCTTTCCAGGATTAGTTAAAGCAGAAGACACAATTTCCTGAATGACTTTGAATAAAACCATTGACTATCATTTGTTTTAAAGGAAAAGAAAATTCCGGGGGTTGGAGGGAAGGGGGAGGCAGGGAACATGTCAGAACAGAGTTTTGCAAAAACTCACCATAAAAAAATTCTGAAGCACACCTTGGAGTCTGGGTGAATTATAAACGTGAATGATAAAATCTGTAAAACTTCAGTACGTGTGACTATTATAGACAAAAATAATGCTCTATTAGAAACCTAAATAAGACAACTTTAAATTGCTGAAACAATAGGACTTTCATAAGCTTAAATTTATGAAGTTGGAAAAGGTAGCAAAGTCAGGCATATTTCATAACTTTATACTGCAGTGGTCTCCTGGATATCTTTTCAACTGGATCTCCCACCTCCATCCCATGAGGGAAGAATAATAGTACAAGATAAGTTTCTCCTGGATTTTCAACTGCCAGGTTTTCCTTTATGAACGGAATACCACACCCATGTCCGCCTGCCTGCAGGTTTGAGAAGCAGGCACATTTTTGGCATTAAACAAGAGAAGTGTTCCAACATGTTTTAGGGAGCAGCTTTCCTGCTCTCTCAGTCTAGTGTAGTGATGTTTGCTGAGTATTTTTAGGAGATAAAACTGATGCAGGGTTTCTTGGAAGAAGAGACATGCAACACGTCAGATGTTGCCACTTAACTCAGATAATGAAATTATCAATTTCTTCTCTTCCACAATTGCCATTACTTTATAGCTTTAGTTATTTTTATTACTTTTAGACAAATGGCTATCACATGCAAATTCAGAGAATAAATAACTGATATTTTATTGGTTTTATTGATTCAACTAATCATAATATTCCGTCATTGATACTGGCAGTTTCAAAGTCTTCTTGTCATGATCCTCCTAATAGCAGATTAGTTGAATTAAATGAAAGCCTTTACTGTGGTTGTTCATTGAAAAGACATTGGGTAGCATTCTTAGACATTTTGTGTGTGTGTGTGTTGGAAAAAAAATGATATATTTTATAAAGTTAAAATATAAAATAAAACAGTAAATAGAATTCTCATGATTGTATAGATACATATATGGAAATGACATGAGTAATTTATAAATCTTGTAATAACTGTTGCTTATACAGCTCATTTTTTCTTATGTACACTAATTAGCTAAGTATTACTATGCAGAACAGTGGTGCTTGAAAATGGTCACCAAGTTCACGGACTTCTGTAATACTGAAGATGAAGTGAAAAGAATTAGATCCTAACCCCTATACTGTATATACACCGGCTTTCAACATCTAGAATTTTGGAAGTGGGTGGTGGATATTTCCATATTTATTGTCCTCCCCACTCCTTGATGTGGTGCAATTCTAGATGTGTTACACAGTTTATGTCCAATATGGACAAAAATAGATGTAGATTAATGAAATGATACACACATACACCAAGACTTGCTGAATTTGTTTAAGAAATATCTACTTAGTGTTTTGTTTTGCTTCCAGCAGTGATTAGACAGATGCTTTTCAGAATAAAGGAAGCAGCCTTTATTACACCCAACTTCTAACATTGAGAAATCCCTATCCATGGAGGTTCATCTACCATGGTAGACAACTGTAGTAATAATTGTCTCATTCTTTCAAACAAAATTAAGATTTACAGGTAGTTCTGGACTTACTGCCACAATTGGAGCAAGAATTTCTGTTGCTAAGCAAGATGGTTGTTAAATGAGTCATACCAGATTTCACCACCTATTTGTCATGGTTGTTAAATTAATCATGCAGTCATTAAGTAAATCTGTCTTGCCTCATTGACTTTGCTTATCGTAAGCCTGGAACTTTGCAAATGGTGATTGTGTGATCCTGGCATAATGCAGTCATTATAAATACCTTATTTTTGGGAGTATAAGACGCACCTTAGCTTTTGGGGAGGAAAATAAAGAAAAGACTCTGCTTACCAGATATTCATCTGGCTAGCATCCTTTGTATGGTCAGTTTCAGCACATTATTTTATCCCCTGGTTAGGGCTTTACAAAAACCTTATTTGGAGAGAGTAACAATGAAAGAGCTTGCAAGCCGGTAAGAGCTGGGAACATTGTTAGCACCTGGTTAGGGCTGGAAAGAAACTTACTTGGAGCAAGTTAGAGTAATGAAAAAACTCTGCAGAGACTTAGAGCTTGGAAAACATTATTTGTAGGCAGTAACAATGAAAGAACCTGCATGATAAGAGCTGGAAAGATCATTAGCACCTAGTTAGGGCTGGGGGGGGGGAAGTTTCGAAAAAAGCTGCATTCGGGGTATAAGACGCACCTGAATTTTCAGCCTCTTTTAGGAGGAAAAAGATGTGTCTTATACAGTGTTCCCTCGATTTTCGCGGGTTGGAACTTCGCGGAAAGTCTATACCACGATTTTTCTAATATATTAATTAAAAAATACTTTGCGGGTTTCTTCCCTATACCACGGTTTTCCCCACCTGATGACGTCATATGTCATCGCCAAACTTTCATCTGCCTTTAATAAATATTTTTTAAAATAAACTTTAATAAAGAAACATGGTGAGTAATAAACTGAATGGTTGCTAAGGGAATGGAAAATTGCAATTTAGGGGCTTAAAGTGTTAAGGGAAGGCTTGTGATACTGTTCATAGCCAAAAATAGTGTATTTACTTCCGCATCTCTACTTCGCGGAAATTCGATTTTCGTGGGCGGTCTCGGAACGCATCCCCCGCGAAAAGCGAGGGAACACTGTACTCCAAAAATATGGTACATGTCAGTTGCCAAGCTCCCAAATTTATTAACAATCATAAATATAAGGACCTGTTGTAAGTAATTTTTTTTTGTTCCATTGTAACTTCATTTTAAAAAAAATTATATATAAATTTTTATTTACAAATATAATACACAGAAAGAAAGGAAAGACGTATATACAAAGAAAGAAAAAAGAAACAGTACATTACAAATGCATATTAAAATATGGGCGAGTACAGGGACAGTCTATAAATTCCGAAACTATGTAAATTTTCTTTAGCCAGTTACAGTTAGTATCAAAATTCAATTTGTCTTTTTTAAAATAACATATAAAAGAAAATAGAAGCAGAATATATAAGTAACATAGAGATCAGATGTTCGTTTAAAAGTTTATACCTTTATCTTATTTTTTTATTTGAAAAAAAATTATACCTGATTGAAGCAAAAAGAGCAAATAAGGCCATTGTAACTTCAAAGGGTTATTAAATGAATGGTTATAAGTTGAAGACTAGTTGTAGCGGCACCATGCTTTGTGATACTTAAATTTTATTTGGATCGAATGGTTTCATTAGAGGGTTTTCTTGTTTTTGTTTCCTCACTCCTTCCAAGCCTTAACTGGCATTTTTATATTACATTTCAATATAAATTCTTTTCTGGAAAAAGTCAGTTGTATTTGGAGGAAAGACTGATGAGGTTCTTCTTTGTTATGTGAAACCCTGAATGTTCACCCTTGACCATTTCTGTTGCAGACTGGTGTAGGAGGTTAGAGATTTTAGACTGTTTCCCAAAGTGTCAGCATTTAGGAGCTCCATTAGGAAGGCTTAAGATGGATGGCCAGAATGAAGTGAGAGAATACATTAGCTACTTGGAACAGTGCAAAAGAACAAAGCCATTTGTGAGGAGTACACTGAAATTTTCCATTGAGGATTACTTCCCCTCTGACATCTACTATAGTTCATTATAAATCAAGAAGTTACCCCTTTCTTCACTCACCAAGCAGGCAATATTATTTCTGGAGATAATCCAAGTTATGGAATTTGGTGCTATTTCTTTGAGGTGTCCCGAAGTTGAAAATACAGCAGCTGTTTTTTGCAGCTTATAGCGGGGGAAAAAAGAGCAAGATGTAACTTCGGGGTTGCAGAACTTTGGGATCAGTTCATATCAGTCAGCTCAACTTCTCCCTACAGATAGATATCAGGAAACTTCATTTTCCTATTCTCCAACAAATAGAAACTTATGTTTCAGCTATGAAATAGGTTCCATGCTACCCAACAGGAAGAAAAAAAAATGTATATCTTCATTCTTAACAGGCTTCACCCATTTTGTATAATTGTCTTCTCTTCTTGCTCTTCACCCTTAAAAAATACTGAATCCACCTGAAGTTTGACAATATCAACAAGTGGGATTTACCAGTCCCATTTCTTGATACAATTTCTTGATTACAGATGTTTTACCAGTGGAAATTTTACTCTAAAGGCCACACATAGATAAGCACACACTCTGCTGTCTCTTCCGCTATTCTAGAAAATTTGGCAGCTCACACTGTTCACTTTTTCTTTATTCTTTTGGAAGAAGGGACTATGCCTTCTTTTATATTTAGGAAGTAGTGTGTGTTGGAAACAAATAATAGATATTTCATTTTGTATTAATAAAGTTTTCACCAAACAGGGAAAGTTCTAAAAAGTTCTACTTGAAGTTTTTAGACTTTGGCCAATTGTAAAAGCTCAGTGTAGCGGTTGATACCCAGCACAGCTTCCAGTATATTGGAGAGATTTGGGGCTGGGGTAAAGGAAGAATATAAATTCCAGAAATAGATAGTCTAAGATTTAAATTATGAGAAAAGCTTCATTAATACCTTTATTACAAACAAAAGTTTATCTCTTTTGACCTTCAGGAGAAACTTTATTTTTTCTAGATGAGTGCAAGTTTTCATACATTCCAGAGTTCAAATTCCTTGAATTTTATCTGTGCCATTGTATTGCTGGACTATAAAATATAACAGAGTTTGTAGAATTTGAGCTATAAAGAAATATGGGTTCTTTCACCAAGGATCCAAAACATGCAAAATTATTGGAAATGGGAAGCCATGAAGCTGATCTAGTTATTGAAAACCTTAGGGGAACCTCAAAATGTTTGCAAAAGTTTTTAGCCAAAGACCAGCTAGACTTTAAACCTCAAAAAGTTTGATTTAGCAGGTACATATTTTCCCTACAGATAATAAAGCCCATTCTAGTGGATTACAAGATGATTTGCAGAGATACAGTATTTCCTATTGTATTTGCAAGGTAATCTTTTAATTGATATTCAAAGGTAAGTGGTAAATCTAGTTGTGTTATTGGGTTTATGTATGGGTAAATATAAATTTAATTGCAGATTTAATCTGATTTAGACTTAATATTTGGTGAGTAATTTGTGTAGATTTATTTATGAAAGTGATAACAATTCATATAAAACAATTAAATGAAGAAAAAAATAATTTCTTAAATTAAAGATGATCTATTAGATGCTCAGAGAAAAGAAATGAGAAGGGATTGGGGAAGAAGAATCAATTTTAGATATTAATTATTTAATTTACAATTGTTACTCATTGCTCTTCTCTGAGCGGCTAAAATAATGACCAAGTTGTTGATCAATTTTTCAGGTGCTTGGCATCTGCAGACAGTTACTAATGTTAGAAATGGTCCCACTGATGGGAGCAGTTAGTTAACCTTGACTAATTTTGCAAAATCTTAACAGGTTTGCATCTTCTTAGTTAATGGATGGGTGATCATTTGGAAATCCAATGTTGCAAAAATGATAAGAAGTTGAAAACAATATCTTAGAAGAAGGCAGTGACAAACTACTGCAATGTTATTGTCACAAAAGTAAAATTGATATGTGTTTGCAGTTAAAAAGAAAGGTTTTAGGAACATTTTATTTTACTTTTTATAAATTATGGAGGAACAGGGGTCAGTGAAAAGAGAAATCCTGTATGTCAAATACTTTTAAAAATACATAACTTACTTTTCTTGTTTTGTAACATCATCATGAATCCTTCCCCCTGCCCCTGCTTAGCTTTCATTGACAGGTGATGAGGAACATAACATGGAAAACGTTGTAATATCTGTCACAGGAGTTGGATGATAATGTAATTTTAAAATTATGGTGTTTATGCCAGCATAATCACTGCACAAACTATGTTGGAGAGCTGACATACACATGCATTTTTGAATAAAAATTGCTCCCAGTATTAATTTTTAGATGATTTATAAATTTGGTAGACCATTTCCTTTCTAGAAACAGAAATCTGTTTAGTAATTTCTTTGTTTTAAAATTCTTCATCCACAGCATTGAGAGTGAACTTGTCTCCATTAAAATTTTAGAATGATAAGAGACTTGTTCAGTCTCCATCATATCTTTTATCTGAATTATTGCAAATCTTTCAAAGATTGGAGTTTGAAAGGGACTATCCCTCTTTACTTTTTCAGGCTTGGACTATAGTTATTCAAGAATTTATTTTATTTCCTTACCCCCTCTCACTTGGTTTCCATGGTATGAATCTTTTGAAATCTGAGCAGGGAAATCCTCCCTTATCAGCCCAAAGCACCTCAATCTTGGCTTGTAGTCCAAGAAAATAAATGCATCTTTTGTGTTCAGAACTGGGATTCTATCCCTTTTTTAGTGCACAGAGGTCTAAGGAGGCAAGGAACTGACCACTTCAACTTCAAAAAGATTATCCTACAGCTTAAGCATATCAGCAGGCTGGTCCATTTCTGAATTAATACTTCTTGAGGTGCAGATTTATGAGGAATAAATGAAAAAAGAAGCAGTTCTTTCCTCATTCAAGCAGTTTTAAGCTGGGGATGTAAAATTGGAACAGTTGGAAATAATGGACGTTATTGAAACTAGAGTCTTTATCACAGTGATTTCAAAACACTAGTACTTTCATCCAGAAAAATTCATGGTTCTATTGCAGATGGTTTTGTATCAATAAATTACAAGTTTTTCTACAGTACTTCAAAGTGCAGTAGTTGCTTAGAGCTGCTAAAATGTGACCTTTGTTCTTATCGGATGATCTGTCTTTTGCTCCTTCATTTCTATATGGAAGAGCCTATTTGTTTGTTTGTTTGTTTATTTATTTGTTTGTTTGACTTCTGTGCCACCCAATCCTGAAGGACTGGTTGTAAATCACTTTTTTTACAGTGCCAATATAACTTAGTAAGTCTGGGGTTACTAGATGAATGATTCTAAGTCGAGGACTACCTGTATTTTCATTGCCTTTACAAGATTATCAGCTTGTATGGTATGGTAAATTCATTCAAATACATTCAAACAAATTACGGATCCCATGAAAGAATTTCTGATAAGGTTTAGGAAATGACTGTAGTTCACAGAAAGCAGCATGAGGCACTTTCCTTGTAATCAACATGAGATACAGTAAATGTTTATTTGTTGATGATTTGTTCATTTCCTTCAAAATTGCTGTATTGCATTGGGAATTTTTCAAAAGCACTAACCTTTCAACTAGAAAATCTTAAGTTCAGATTGTGCCTTTATAGTTGGGTAAGATGAGAAGTTAAGTTTCAAATCATAATCCTTTCAGCAGTGCGTTTTCCCTGTACATTTAAAGGGAATAGGCATAAACATTTCATTGTCAATAATATACCGTATTTCAAATTATAGTAGATCTTTGCAGTCAGCTTTCTTCTTTATTCTGAACTCATTATGTGAAATTAAACAAGCCATTTTTTTTTTCAACTCATCATCCTTATCTA
This sequence comes from Erythrolamprus reginae, assembly GCF_031021105.1. Lineage (NCBI taxonomy): Eukaryota > Metazoa > Chordata > Lepidosauria > Squamata > Dipsadidae > Erythrolamprus > Erythrolamprus reginae. Next base: position 385,123,356 of record NC_091950.1, on the reverse strand, counting down.
TGAACTGATAAATAATTCTGGTTATACTGTCATAGTTAACGGATCTGTAATAATATCCTAGCATGTCATTTAACGAAAATGGAATCTTAACATTGAGAACCAACTATGCAATAAGTTAAAGTCACCATTACAATGAACATTTTTGTTGTTTCTGTTAAAACCAATTTAGTCATGCTAGGTAATATTCCATATTCAATAAGCAGTTTTGTCTAGAAGTATTTGAAGCTAAATAGCTGGGAGGAAAAAGAAAAGAAAAAGGATGTCTGCTATCATAGAACCATTTAGGTAGATTGGCCTTATTTGAAGTGCTTTGGTAGTGCAATGGTTAGAATGCAGTATTGCAGGCTAATACTGCTGCCTGCCAGCCGGTCGATTCTCACCGGCTCAAGGTTGACTCAGCATTCCATCCTTCCAAGGCCGGTAAAATCAGGAGCCAGATTGCTGGGGGCAGTATGATGACTCTGTTAACCACTAAGAGAGGGCTGTAAAGCACTATGAAGATATATATATATATATATCACATGTTTTTTGCTGAAATTTTAAAATTAAGGGAGACTAGGATGGTACCATTTCGGCCTTGTTCTGGCCTCATCAGCTAGCCACACCCTTACTGGGATTTGATCCCGCAGCTTCTGCCTTGTAAGGCAGAGAATTAACAGCTGAGCCACCAGACCTGATCCCTTCAGCTGTGTACCAGGGAGGGGCTATATGTTTTTTATGTCGGATCACCCTGGTATATTGAAGGAACGTCACAGCTCCTTTTTGCCTCTAGGCCCAACCCAGGGCCATTTCAAGGCAGTTAATTTATTCATAGCCGACAACTATATTCTATATGTATCACATGTTTTTTGCTGAAATTTTAAAATTAAGGGAGACTAGGATGGCACCATTTCGGCCTTTTTCTGGCCTCATCAGCTAGCCAGATCAAATCCCAGTAAGGGTGTGGCTTGTCCATTTTACATGAATGTCCATAGATCTTTTGCAAAAAATATTGCCCCAGAGAATTTCCCATTTGGAGGATTTCTTTTGACCTTCCCACAAATATATTAATTGCTCTTTCTGTACCAAAAGTATCTAAAGCATCTTTATGCATCATATATGGCAATGTATATGTTCAAAGTCCTCTTTTGCATTAAGGATAAACAGTGGCAATTCTATTTAAGGTTTAAGGTTTAACCGCTATAGAGTAAACATTAGCCGGGGTGGCGCAGCAGGTAGAGTGCTGTACTGCAGGCCAGTGAAGCTGACTATAGATCTGAAGGTCAGCGGTTCAGATCTCATCACCGGCTCAAGGTTGACTCAGCCTTCCATCCTTCCGAGGTGGGTAAAATGAGGACCCGGATTGTGGGGGCAATAGCCTAGCTCTGTTAAAAAGTGCTATTGCTAACATGTTGTAAGCCGCCCTGAGTCTAAGGAGAAGGGCGGCATAAAAATCGAATAAATAAATAAAATAAATAAATAAATAAATTACTATGGTTAAGGCACATCTATAATAAATCTACCTTCATAGTACTCAAGATTTCAATCCTATAGTTTAAGCACCCAAGGGAGATGACACTGCTTTGTGATGTGAGAAATATCAGAAATACCAAAAGAAGGAAAAGCATTAAGAACTTGCCCTGTGTCCTTATACTATATATGCAGCCCCCCCCCCCAACCCTGTTCATATTCAACTTTGGACTATTTGAGCAGGACCTTTAAATTTTACTGTTGGATAAGGTTTTCCTCTTTAAATATCATTTTTCAACAGCAACATTTTTATTATATTTTCAGTCTATATCATTAGCTAAATTACCAACATTCTCTTTGCAATAAGCCCTTACCCTGTAATTGGTTTCAATGAAATCTGCATCAGGCTTTTAGCCACAGGCTAAAGATCAAATCAACAATTCAGTTCATTGATTTGATGTTTTGCCCCACCCTTTGTGATTTTGGGAAATTGCATTTTTTACGAACGCATGTAGTCAAATATAAAACTTCATGTTGATTCAGCTTAAATCACATAAGTCAGTATGTATGGTAAAAACAGAAGTAAACAACAGATTTTGTACCTAGGAAAAGAGGAGATAATGCAAATTTTCTTAAAGAATATGTTAGTGTGTAGAGACTAGGCAGTATAGTACAATATACTTTATTATGTCCTGTTAAGTTTTATTGTTGAATGTGGTTTGCAAAGGAACTTTTCTTAGCAGCTGTTTGTAACAGGTATTACTTGCATTGAGAACCCTTTGTTTTGCTAGTCATGTGCTTACACACATGCCTCTGTATCTGGATAATTGAACTACTAGTAAATAACTTTGTTAGCTGGCCTGAAGGCAAAAATAGGGTAGTCATAATCCAGAACTAGATACAGTAATTGGTACCAATTCCAGTTTCTGTCCTGGAGTTATTTCAGAATTATTAAAATACTAATAGAAGTCAAAAGTGAAAAGGTTAACTTGAACTAGATCCATGACTTTTTATCAATGATTGATTGATTGATTGATTGAATGAATGAACAGGTGGTATTCAGCTTGTTCAGACTGGTTCGCCTGAACTGGTAGTGGAAATTTTAACTGGTTTGCTGAACTGGCAAATACCACTTCTGGTTGGCACTTACCCCACGTGATTACCATTCTGCTCACTGTTCACCCCACCCACTCGCCCCGCCCATGCCACCCTCTTTATATTGTTTTCGACACATGGCCCAACTAATCGCCTTGCCTTGCCTCCACACCTCGCCTGCTCTGCTCACCAAAGGTAAACATGCCTCCCACTTGCCCTTCACCTTGGGTTTGGGGCCCAAGGATGCACAATTTCCAGAGGCCCCAGAGCATCTGCTAACTCGCCATTTGCATCGCCCGGCTTGGGGAATTCACCATTTCCCAGCTATGGCCTTCCCTGGGAGGTTCTCTGCCGGCATACCCCCCGCTCACCCTCTGTCTTGCTCACCTTCATGTGCGCCTTGATGGTGGTGGTGGCACTGGACATGGTGAGGGGAGGTTGCCTTTCGCAAGAAGCCTCCATATGTTGGTAGTTTTCAGCTGCCTTTTGAGCAGCTCTGCTATGACGCTGTCCCTCTGGCGCAGCAGGCAATGGGATGCACATGTGCGGCCAGCGCGAAGAACAGGGTAGTGACGGTGGTGACAGAAGTCACCTCAGGCTTTTGTTTTGGCCTGTAGTTTTGGGTAGTTTTGGGCTCAAGAAGCCTGCAGCCACTGCCTCTTTTTCAGTGCAAGAAGTCTCCAGCCGCCACTGCCGACTCGGTTCCAGCAGGCAAATAGGCAGCATCTGGAAGCTTCTTGTGCCATAAAAGGAGGCAGCTGCAGATTTCTTGTGCTGAAAACTACAGACCAAAAAAGAGTTCTGTTGTCACCATCACTGTTCTGGGTACAGCCCTCGAAGCGAAACCCCCGACTCAATAATCTTTTATTTTATGAATAAATCAAACTCTTTATTGTTGCAAGCACACATAATGAAAGCAGGTTTTAAAAGACTCGGAGAAGGGAGGATTTTCTTTTTGGGAGCCTAAATGTCAACAAGGTCTGGGAAAAACGCCAAGCTTGGCCTAATTATCATTCCAATAGATAACAAAGTCCATTTATCATTTAAGCATATGACTTACGCTCACCAAATTCCTGGCAACAAGCATCCATCTGAGAATGTGTGCTATTGAGGCAGAAATCATGGTTTTAAAGCCTTGTTCAAGCACACCCCAAGTTTCACATCTCTTCCATTGAACAATGTTGAATCTCCACACCCCATTTCCCACAATCCTTTGTCTTTATACTGCCTGGAAGTGACATCACACCTGAAAGAGGCTAAGGCTGTAAGTTAATACCTTTACACTGTGTAACTCCTCTTGCCTTCTCAATAATCTTCTATAGCCAGGTCAATCCATTGACTTTCCACTCTCATGTCTTCCTCCTCATCCAACTGGGACCACTGTCCCATTGTCACACCATCCCCCTCTAGTGGTTCCTCAGGCTCACTCAAGTCACTTTCTCACTCACTCTTGCCCTCTCCTTCATCTGTCAACCCCGTGGCCTAGGGATTAGGCCTGGCGCATCCTCTTCAGAATCTGACATGACCTGAGGTGGACAAGGAGCACTCACAACAGTCATCACCCTGTTTTTTGTGCTGGCTGCACACACACACTCTATTGCATGCCAGTGTGAGGCCACACCCCATTGCCAGACCTGGCCAGGAGAATGGCCTGCTGCGCTGGAGGGACGGCGTTGTAGTGGAGCTTCTTGGAAGGCAGCCGCCGCAGTCAGTCCTTTTAAGGTACTTTGACATGGTGGAAAGAGGAACCATAAAAGGTCAGGCTGCAGGAGCTGCCTTCTGAGCAGCTGTGCTGCAAAGGAAGGCAGAAATGTTCAGCCAAGCCTTCTCCTCCTCGGGCATACAAAGAGAGCATGTACATATCTCATGGCACTGGGACATTCTGTGAGGAGAAAGTGTGTGGGCAAGTCCCTCCGGCATAGTGAGATGTGTGCCTGTTTGCTCTGTGTGTGTGAGGCCAAAAGGAGGAGATAAGCAGCCAGGTTGAACGCTAGAAGACTTGGTCAAACTTTTCTGCCTGTTCTGTGGGTGTGGTTTGATGGGGGGGGAGTCATGTGACTGAGTGGGCATGGCCAACTCGATATCACTCATATAATAACTGAGGCCTTTTACCAGAACATGTGAGTTTAATCAGAACGTGCCAACAGGGCAGGTACAGGCTTAAGAAAATAGACAAGAGTACACAGACTTATATACAGGACGCCTTCTGAGGCAACTACCAATCACATACAAAGGAAGGTTCCCGCTTTAACAGTAACTATGCTTATGCGGCCAATCAGGACCCTGGAGAGGGATACGTGAGCTCGAATCTGACAGCCGGCTATTGCTATGCAGACACAGCACTCCTGCCCCTTCGGCTGACACAGACATAATCTTTTAAATACACAGGTCTGCGACAGATTCTCTCGGAGCGCCGAGGCTCTGTGGAATGTTCTGATCTCTCGATCTCGGCCGGATGGATTGGTTTGGGAGCCTGGCCCACCTCCTCTTCCCTGTTATACGCTGAGGAAGGGTTTCCTGAAGTTCCTGCAGCTGTGGGTGGTTCCTGAAGACACACCCCCTGGAACTCATTGGCTTCCCGATCTTCATGCCGATCCTCCCTATTAAGTCTAATCTGATCCAGGTGTCTTTTCCAAATTCGCCCGTCTCTTAGCTCTACCTCGAACGAACGAGGCCCCAGTTCCCTGCATACTATACCTTTCTCCCAATTCTTTTGGCCCGAATAGGCACGGGCAAATACCGCGTCTCCTACAGACACCTCACGACTGGCAGCTTCTGGCCAGTGCACTGTTCCCGCATACCCTGGGTGCAACCTGTCAAGTATGATCCGCAATTTGCGACCCATTAAAAGTTCCGCTGGCGTCTTTCCCGTGGTTACACATGGGGTGGTATGTTGGGCCATGAGCACATCAGCTAATCTAGCCTTCCAAGAGTTCTGGGGCAACCTTTTGAGGGACTCTTTAATTGACCTAACTGCCCGTTCCGCCTGGCCATTGCTGGCCGGATGCCAAGGCGAGGTTAAGGCATGTCTAATGCCAGCAGTAGCCAAAAAGGATTCAAATAGGACTGATGTGAACTGCGGGCCGTTATCCGAGACTAGCAGGTCCGGGAACCCATGCGTGGCAAATAGGGTCATCAAGGATTCTATGATGGCCTGTGACTGAGTGGACTGCAACTGGGCCACCTCTACCCACTTGGAGTATGCATCCACGGTGATTAAAAATGTTTGCCCCATGAAGGGACCGGCCAAATCTATGTGCAAGCGTGTCCAGGGGCTAGCTGGTGGTTCCCATGTTAAAGGTTCCGCTCGTGGGGGTAAAGACCTGCTCTCCTGGCAAACAGCACAGTTAGCCACGCATTGCTCAACCTCCTTATCTAATGCTGGCCACCACACGTAATCCCTGGCCAGACCCTTCATTCTAACTATTCCAGGGTGCCCCTTGTGCAGCAAGGACAACACCTGGTTCCTCAGCTTGCCTGGTATAACCACTCTGCCACCCCTTAACAGAACTCCTTTCTCTACTGAGAACTCCGTGCGACAGCGGAAAAACGGAATGAACTGGTCAGCTGGGGTAGAGAGTGGCCACCCCCTCAAAACCCATTGCCTTACCTGGGCTAGAATGCGGTCTTTCCCTGTCTCTCTAGATACCTCGGGGGCAGCCAATACTACTGGCCCGTCTGTCAAGGCAAAAACGGAGCTGGCCGGTGCAGGGTCTGTTAATTCTTCATGTACTGGGCACCTGCTGAGTGCGTCTGCATGTGCAATGTGACGACCCGGTTTGTATGTTAACGTGTAGGTGTAATTGGCCAAAAAGACAATCCAGCGTGTCATACGTGGAGACAAGACAGCTGGGCTCTGGCGGTTACCTGAGAGTAACCCAAGCAAGGGCTGGTGGTCCGTTACTAACTCGAACCTTCTGCCATACAAATACTCGTGGAAACGGCGAACTCCCGCCACTAGGGCCAATGCCTCCTTATCTATTTGGCCATAGTTTCTTTCTGCTGCGGCCAAAGTCCGAGAAAAAAACGCCAAAGGGGCTTCCGAGCCATTCGGCAATCTGTGGCTGAGGACTGCACCCACTCCGTACCTGGAAGCGTCACAGGTGAGAACTAATGGCAGACTAGGGGAATACTGGGCCAGGACACTGTTTGAGGTGAGTATTCCTTTGACCCCTCTGAAAGAAGCTTCCTCCCGCTCCCCCCAGTGCCAAACAGATCGCTTGTCCAGAAGCCTATGCAACGGCTCTGCCACCGAAGCCTTGTGCGGGATGAACACCGCATAGAAGTTCAAAAGACCAAGGAAAGCCTGCAGCTCCTCCTTCGACTGGGGTCTGGGGGTGTCCCAAATGGCCCTAGTCTTTTCAGGGGTGGGATGGATTCCCTTTTCATCCACCCTGAATCCCAGGAAATCAACCTCTGGAACCCCAAAGACACACTTTTTTGATTTGAGCTTCAGTCCCGCTTCTTGGAATTTGAGCAATACCTTCTTAACCCTGCGAAGAAGTTCGTCCTCGGAACTCCCCGAGACCAGGACGTCGTCAAAGTAGGGCACCGTGCCTTCCAGCCCATACAGCAACCGTTCCATCAACCCCTGGAACAACCCCGGTGCAATAGAGACCCCAAATTGTAGCCTGTGGCACCTGAATACCCCCCTGTGTGTTATGATCGCCTGGGCTTCTGCAGTCAAGGGGTCTACGGGGAGCTGTTGGTAAGCCTGGGATAAATCCAGCTTGGCAAAGATCTTACCATTACCCAGAGTGTGAAGTAACTGCTGCACCACTGGGAGCGGGTATGAGTGGTGAGCCAGGGCCTTATTAACAGTGCATTTGTAATCCCCGCACAGTCTCAATCCCCCATCCCCTTTGAAAGCGATGACCAGTGGTGTCTCCCAGACAGCCTGGTCAACTGGCTCTAACACCCCTTGTGCAATCAGACGGTCCAATTCGGCATCAACTTTTGGCCTGAGGGGAATGGGCACCCTGCGGGGCTTCAGCCTCACCGCTGGCACTTTGGGATCAAGGCTAAAAGTAATCGGGGTTCCCGTGTAGCAACCCAGCTTGTCATCGAAGACGGAGGGGAATTCCTTAGTAAGCCCTTGAAATACTGATTCCCCTCTCACAGCGTTCACCCCCGCAACAGAAAAACCCAAAGCCTTAAACCAATCCAAACCCAGGAGGCTAGAAAATGGCCCGTCCACCACCATCAGAGGCAACCTGCCCACGAACGATTTGAATATGACAGGGAATCTCCCTTCCCCCAACACCGGAATGGGCGCCCCTTGGTAGTCCCGTAAAGTCACAGTACATGGCTGCAACCGATTCCTGCTCAATCCGGGCATGCATTTCTTGATGGTGGCCCAGGAAACCAATGAATGCGCGGAGCCCGTGTCCACTTGCATGGAGCAATTCACGCCTCCCAAACGAACTGTCACGGAGATCTTGTCAGAAGAGCCTGAAGTTTTCCTCACAAACGTAGAAGCTGGGCGCGGGCAGCTATAGATGGCATTGCAGTCATCCCTCTTAGTGGAAGAAAATCTCCTCTGCCAACGGGGATTGAAACCTTGGAACTCCCTCTGCTCTCTAGGGGCGGCTGGAGGGGACCTCCGGGAACGGCAGACTCTCGCAATGTGGCCCCTGGCCCCGCAACGCCGGCAAGCCGCTTCCTTAAACGAGCAATTTGACCTATAATGGTTTCCCCCGCAACCCCTGCATGGGGACAGAGGGGCCCGGGGCCGGCTGGCAGGAGGCTCACGACCCCTAGAAGCACCCAGCCGGCATACCTCCTCCTCCTCAACTTCGCTGCCGCCCTCCTTTTCTGTAGCGGCTTTCGGGTTCTCTGGCACCGCTGGCACTTTAGCTGTTGCGTTCACCGAGCTATCCATGGCTGCCAGAGATAGTGTGGAAAGCTCAAAAGCACGAGCTTCAGCTAAAGCTGTCTGAAAGGTCAAATCCCGGGTGGCCAGCAAACGGCGTTTAAGGCGGCCATCCCGGACTCCGAACACTAGCCTGTCCAGCAAGTAATCATTTAAATCCGTGAACTCGCAATATAATGCAGCCCGGCGGAGAGCGGCCACAAACTCATTAATGGATTCACCCTCAGCCTGGTTCCTCTGATAAAAAACGTAGCGCCGGGCACAACGGGACGGGGCTGGGGCATAGTGATCTTGGAGAGTTGACAGGAAAGTCTCCCAAGGCACATCGTGGATAGAGACGGGAGCGAATAAAGCTCTGGCAGTCTCGAACATTTCGGGGCCGCAGAAACCGAGAAAATAAGATCTTTTCCGGTCCCCAGAAATCTCGGTATACCCATTTGAAATTAGAAAACAGTCGAAGCGGGCAACGTAGGAATCCCAGGTCTCCCCTTGTGGGTTGAAAGGGGGAAAAGTAAGCTGTACAGACATTGTCACTTACTGCAGACACAGATGCGAGATGGAAATGCAGGGCTGAAATCTCGTCGCCAGTATAATAACTGAGGCCTTTTACCAGAACATGTGAGTTTAATCAGAACGTGCCAACAGGGCAGGTACAGGCTTAAGAAAATAGACAAGAGTACACAGACTTATATACAGGACGCCTTCTGAGGCAACTACCAATCACATACAAAGGAAGGTTCTCGCTTTAACAGTAACTATGCTTATGCGGCCAATCAGGACCCTGGAGAGGGATACGCGAGCTCGAATCTGACAGCCGGCTATTGCTATGCAGACACAGCAACTCATAGCAAGGTGCCGCCTCACCTTGCTGTGAGTGAAGTTGAGTAGGCCATGCCCACTCATATGACCCCCACCATCAAGCCATGCCCACAGAACTGGTAGTAAAACAATTTGAATCCCACCACCGTAGAATGAATGAAGTATTACAGTCAAAGACTAGTACAATTAAAATGCTCAAAGAGTTTTAGCTAAAGAAATATTTTCCACAAATCCAGAAAAAGAAATAGTTTGTAAAAAAAACTAGTATTCTTCAACAAACATGTTAGGAATATACTTTTGGAGCTTGTAAAAAATCTGTCAAAGATCAAATTAATTGGGAATTCTGAGCAGGAATGATATAAACCATGATCCCAGATGAGGATCAAACTCTGTTGAAAACATTGTTTAAATATAATATTGAATCCAGTAGAGTCAAATGTCAGTGGTTAGCTCCTGGAATTTAGGAATTCCTGAGCATTAAAAATATTAAATACTTTAAAAATACTGAACTTTTGAAGTTCAGTATTTGAAGAGCTTGGATATTGATGCTGGCACTTTGGAATCTCTAGAATTATGTCCTGTTCCTGAGATTAGGAATTGCTGTAGAAAAATGAGTATGAAAGACTCAGATTGCCTATTAAATTTCTCCCTTTGGTATGAAGTGCTGTGCAGAAAATGTAATGCTCACTTTACACATTAGTACTGATCTTGGTGAAAAGAATGGCCAGAGGCTGAAGTCTACACTGTAAAAATTTGGCTGAAAAACAGTCCAGTACTAAGAACAGTTACTCTTTTTTCTGTCTCAAAAGCTCTCAAAAATGATAAAACGAATTTGATAGTTGAACATTAAATATGCTCAGAACAATTATCACGAGGGAGAGGGTTTCCTCTGGCTGTATGTTATTTCAGCATCACCTGCCAGATTTTGTTTTGTTTTGCTTTGTCTTTTAAATGTTATTGATTACTTAAAAGATCAAGTGAGAAAATAAGAGGTCATGTTCATGCTTTATGTATATAAGGTCCCAGGTTCAGTCTGTGGCATTTCTAGCTGAACGCATCTTTGGCAACTGATTTAGAAAGGAATTCTGCTGGAAATATTGGTGAGCAATTCCTAGTCAGAGGTTGCAATTTAATGTTAGATCTTTAGCCTGTGTCACTTCCAGGCAATCTGTTATATATTTTTCTGTAGAAATTATTTTTAAAAGTATCTGCAAGGAGACCATGGAATTGCCTATTATATATTCAGTATGAATCTTAAGCTATAGCACTAATGTCACTGGACTCATTGAGGCATACTTGTGAGTTGAGAATTGCAGTTGATAGTTTCTATAAACCACACCAGTAATGGATAGGAATGTATGGCAAAAAAGAATAGCTTGTGATTTCTTTTCATTTAGGCATTCTTTCTCTGTAACAATTAAATTTATTTTATAAATTTGTTAATGTTTTATGGTTAGAATCGGGTTTGGATGAGAATTTAGACATCCTCTAGGCAGTGGTGGGATTCAATTTTTTTTTTACTACCGGTTCTGTGGCTTTATGTGGCTTGTTGGTCATGTGACCGGATGGGTGTGGCCAGGGTGTGTGACAGCAGCACTTTGCCTCCTCCCCTCCCCCCAGGAACCACGGGAGGGACAGGCCGCACTTCCTCCTTCAACCCTTGCTTTGGGCCTCGGAAGTCTCCCTGAAGCTGCCTGTGCAGTAAAAATGGGCCTAGGAAGCCTCCCTGAAGCCTCCTGGAAAATGAAAACGGGTCTAGGAAGCCTCATTGAATCCTCCTGGGAAGTGAAAACAGTCCTTGGGGTGGGAAGCAAAAACAAGCCATGGGGGAGGGGGTGTCTGCCCATATGCTCCGGCATCCTCCATTTGGGTCCTAGGAGGCCTGCCTGCACTTACTTGGGAGCCAGAATGGAGTGCGTGGGAACTCCTGGAAGGGGCAGGACAGAAAAGGGCAGGGGGGTAAAATCAGTAATTTAACTGCCGGTTCTCTCGAACCAGCTAAATACCACCACTGCTTCTAGGCTAAATGGAAGAGTGCCAGGAAAGCCAATCCACCTAAAAAGGTTGTTGTTGTGGGAAATATAGGAGGAAGATGTGTTTGATATATTTGCTGCCTTGAGGTATTTATAAAAACAATAAAGTGAGTACCCAGTGTCCTTGTACCATTGAAAAGCCACCATCTATTAGATTGCCCTGCCTTTTCAGTTCACCTCTTTCCTTTTATAAATGACTTGAAAAATATAATTTTTTTCTGGGTTTCCCATTTATGTTTGCGATGATCCTCTTTTGATGATTTCTTAGGTGTAACAAAGCATAACCTCACTATTACATATTGCATGTTATGGATATTTCACTGAGTATCGATCCTTTTTTGTGTAAATGTTGATTTCTATGTAATTATTGCTTTCGTTGATGTGCCTACGTGTATTAGTCCCGGAGAAGGGTTGGCTTTAGGGTTTGGGTTGGATCACAAAATGTATCAAAAAATGAGTTCTTTAGGTAATGAGCGGTGGTGGCGCAGTGGTTAAAGTGCAGCTAATTCTGCTGCCAGCAGTTGGGCAGTTCATGTCTCACTGGCTCAAGGTTGATTCAGCTTTCCATCCTTCCGAGGTTGCTAAAATGAGAACCCAGATTGTTGGGAGTAATATGTTGACTCTGTAAACTGCTTAGAGGGGGCTGGAAAGCACTGTGAAATGATATATAAATCTGAGTGCTATTGATATTTCAGCCTACATTTCTTCCCATTCTGATCTCCCTCCCCTCTGCTTTGTTTCTCTCGATAACAAGACAGAAATATTTTTTTATGGATGGTAGATAAGACTTGAGCTACAAGTATTTTAATACAATACAATACATAATACTTACCTGATACTGTTACTTGTGTTTTCAGATCCAAGGTATCTGGAAAAATTAACATTTATCTATACCTTTAGCCTTTAAAAAAACTTTTAGAAGTACTTGTGAATGTCACCATGTAAAAAATTAAACTTTTAAAAAATATTAGAAATTTTCATAATTATGAATCGGGAATTTTCACAATGACGTCTCAAAAAAGATCCAAAGCTATGACTACATTATTATTTTTTTAAACTTTTAAACTTTATGTTTATGCAAAATATCCCAGGATCAATAGTCCATATCTCCATGGGAGTTGGTAAATTCCCCAATCTAAACCTCAAGAGAACATACACATACTTCCTTTTCATCCCTTATTTTGCATTTGGCTATGCTTATTGAAGACTTAATCTCTAGCCTTCTGTCTGTTGCAATATTATGGTTTTTTAATCATGCTTATTTATGTATAGGGTCATAGACAATATTTCAGCACAAAAATTAGAATTAATTAATAATTGACTCCATATGCATGTGACTGTTTATTTTTATAGTTTGCTAATTTATTTTTAAACAGATTAGTTGGGCCACTGTTACAGCCATGTTTTAGTATATGGAGTACTGGTTGCTATGTGAAAAGAAATGCAGTTGCTTATTGGTCTCAAACCTGGAGCTAAATAAGATAATGTAATCTGGTGATAGTTTAATTATATTAATTGAACATCTAAACTTGGATGAAAATGAATTTGAGTGGTACTGTACATGCTTACCTTCTGTTTTTATAAATACAATACATTGTGAAATAATGTTTAGAATTCTACTTATATTGGCAAGATAGAAATACTTTTAATTTTTTTTTAAAAAAAATCAGAATGCGGGATGCCATTTCTTCTTATTTCTAGATTCCAAGATTTTAATGGCTCCAATCCTCTGAATCTCTCACAAAGCATTGAAGACCTGGCTGTTCCCCCAGGCATTGGGTTCATAGTGAAGTTGAACAGTGCTACTATAGGGGTTTAATAGTTAATTGGTTATTCTTGGGTTTCAGGGTGTTGTGTTTGAGAGTTTGTTTTCTTTTAATATTAATTAGATGGATGGATGGATGGATGCAGTGGTGGGCCCCAGCCTCAACGGTAGGGAACATGGTTCCAGTGGTGACCATGTAGCGCATAGGCTAGCACCGGTGGCGATGCCGGGCATGCACACGGGTGCATGCACCACCGGCGCTTCCCCAGACCTTTGCCTGCCCCGCCCCGCCATGAGCGCTGCCTTTCCCCGCTGTTTCCCCCTTGCTCGCCTCTCGCGCTGGCTCTCCCCACCGACTGTGCTGCCGCCATTCACCCCAAGAACGAGAGGCGAACGAGGTGACCGGTGGCAAGTGGGCGGTGGGGGGGAAATGGCGGTGGGCAGTGGCGAGCAGGCACTTAATTGTTTGCCCAGTTTTTAGGATTTTTTGTTTTACTTAGCTAAGACTAGGACACTTGTACTTTCATCAGGAACCTGCATTTCTCAATTGTGTATGGTTTTGTGTCAATATGTTACAGGTTCTGGTACTTTAGAGCCCTAAGTTACTTAGATCCGTTAAAATGTGACTTCCACTGTTATTAGCTGATTTGTCTTTTACAGTGATCCCCCGATCATTGCGAGGGTTCCGTTCCAGGACCCCCCGCAACGAGCGGGTTTTCGCGAAGTAGCGCTGCGGAAGTAAAAACACCATCTGCGCATGCGCAGATGGTGTTTTTACTTCCCAGCAGTGAGGAGCTGAAGATTGGGGTTTCCCCGCCGCCCACGCAAACTCCTCGCTGCTGCCGCGCCCGCCGCTCGCCCGCCCTGAAAGGGAAAGCCCCCCCAGGCCGGCTCCGATCCCCCCAGGCCGGCTCCGATCCCCCCAGGCCGGCTCCGATCCCCCAGGCCGGCTCCGATCATTTTAAAACAGGCGCGCCGCTTCTCCGCTGACTCCTGGCGAACTTCCCCGCTTTAGGAGTCAGCGGAGAAGCGGCGCGCCTGTTTTAAAAGATCGGAGCCGGCCTGGGGGGGCTTTCCAGCAACCCACGAGCCCCCAACCCGGGCTCGTGGGTTGCTGGAAAGCCCCCCCAGGCCGGCTCCGATCCCCCAGGCCGGCTCCGATTGTTTTAAAACAGGCGCGCCGTTTCTCCGCTGACTCCTGGCGAACTTCCCCGCTTTAGGAGTCAGCGGAGAAACGGCGCGCCTGTTTTAAAAGATCGGAGCCGGCCTGGGGGGGCTTTCCAGCAACCCACGAGCCCGGGTTGGGGGCTCGTGGGTTGCTGGAAAGCCCCCCCAGGCCGGCTCCAATCTTTTAAAACAGGCGCGCCGTTTCTCCGCTGACTCCTGGCGAACTTCCCCACTTTAGGAGTCAGGAGAAGACCCAGGGAAGCCGCCCAGCAGCTGATTTGCCCGGCGCCATCTACGCATGCGTGCCCATAGAAAAAAGGGCACGCGTGCGCAGATGGTGTTTTGACTTCTGGGTTGAAAAATCGCAAATTAGCCTGTTCGCAATGGTCGGGGACGCAATAACCGGGGGATCACTGTACTGCTTCATTTCTGTATGGAAGAGCCAGTTAAGGGATCAGACTAGGAACCAGGAGAGAGTGAGTTCTAGTACAGCCTTAGGCATGAAGCCAGCTGTTGGCCTTGACCCAGTGGTGGGCTGCTGCCAGAACGGCTAATTGTGCGCAGCTCTGTGCGAGATTGAGTGCAATTTTGCTCCCTGCACATGTGTAGATAGCAAAATGCCCCTCGCATGTGGGGGAAGCAAAAAACCTCACCGAAACGTGCCCGCGCTTGATCCTGCACTTGTGCTCCAGAGCCACGGAGCTGCGCACAATTAGCCATTCTGGCAGCTGCCCACCACTGCCTTGACCCCATCATTCTCTCTCAACCTTAGGAAGCAGGCAGTGGCAAGCCATTTTTGAAGTCTTGGCAAGAAAACTGCAGGCAAAGAAAGAATAGGACACATTGAGATTTGTTGGTATTCTGAACTAAGATGAATAGGTTTGTTTCTTTTATGTAAACAGATAAATTTCAGTATAGAAATTTCTGGTGCCTTAGAAATAAGTTCTCAGAAGGTATGTTTCAAAGCATCC
Organism: Erythrolamprus reginae; assembly: GCF_031021105.1. Taxonomy (NCBI): domain Eukaryota; kingdom Metazoa; phylum Chordata; class Lepidosauria; order Squamata; family Dipsadidae; genus Erythrolamprus; species Erythrolamprus reginae. Next base: position 385,108,185 of record NC_091950.1, on the reverse strand, counting down.
TACTAGCTGGTTCAACTAGATGTACACTTGGCAAAATCCAGGAAAAAGAACCAACTTTTTTTTTAATAAGTTTTTTTATTAAATTTTTCACAATGAACAAACAAAAAAACTTAAAGAAAAAGTGCCCAACACTAATAACCCCTCCACCATTTAGAGGGTTCAGTTATTTACAGTAAATTTCAATTTCTTCCTTGGCTCCGGTTTACATTTCTTTACATATTGAAGTTTATTTTTCACATTGTCGTCAGAACCAACTTTGTTTTAAGATATTTTGAGAAAGTTTTACACTCAGGTGATAAACCAGAATCGGTAAAACAGTTGAAGAAAGTTGCAAATGATATTAACTGCTAAATCTGGGTTGGTTTGAGATTGCACTTTCTCCATTGCTGGATGTTTTTGACTATGTAGTTTAAACTCAATGCCAGGGAAGATCAGATTTAACATTTGGTGTTTTATAGAACACTGGGAAATCCTTGTCAAAAATGATTCCATAAGTATGTCTTGTCTACTACTTAGGAAACAAATGTGTATTCACTTCTATTTTTTTTTGCAAAAGAGAAATGTTGAGGGGTCTTAGCTCTCAATGCAAAAGCTATTTTTTTGTGTGGCCTGGACACAACATCAAATAACTATTTGATCCCCCAAAATGTGTCCACAGCTCACCAGGGAAGCTGTTTGTATACTCAGAATACAGTCTAAAAGTTGACAAACAGCCACTGAATGCTGTGTTGGTTGAAATATTAGCAGAAGAATAGTGTGTGTGAGCTGGCAGAACAGTTTCACATGTATTAGTATAAGTGAAATATTTGTCTAGCTGACGTCAACTCTTTTAGACTTTGTACTTGAGTAATTCCCCAAGTTGGATTTTATTAGCAAATAAAACATACTGTATAGTTGAATTTATCAATGTGTGAAGCATTCTAATTCTGAGTTAAAAATACACAGCTATTGTGCAAAGTACAGGCCCTTAAGAGATTTGTGAAATTTTAAATAGAATGTAGGATATATATGGTAAGGAATTTAGATCCCATATAACCGTGATTATGAACCTATGGCATATGTGTCCGAAGTGGCACGCGGAGCCATGTTGCCTGGCACGCGCAGTGTTGCCCGTTCCTCTTCCGGGTTTCTGGTGCACATGTGATGATCAGCTGACCTTTATGCATGCAGCACAAAGCTGGTCTTCCATTTTCTGGTGTGAGCGTATGGGCTGGCCAGCTGATCGTCACTTGTGCATGTGCGCTAGTAACTAGAAGACTAGCTGGCCAGTGCACAAAAATGTGCCAGAAACTAGAAATCCATTTTCCGGTATGCACATGCTCCCTGGGCAGTTCCTCTTCTGGGTTGCGGCCCAGATTAACACGCGCACCGGCACTTGGTTACCACATCACCATCACTGCCATATAACATACAGTGGTACCTCGAGATACGAGTTTAATTCGTTCCGGACCTGGGCTCTTAAGTCGAGCAGCTCTTATCTCGAATGACTTTTCCCCATAGGAATTAATGTAAATAATTTTAATTGGTTCCAGCCCTCAAAAAACTCACAAAGTTAGTCTAAATTATGCAGAAAGACATGTTTTTAATGAAGAAATGTACATGTACATATAAATGAATAATGAAGTTTCTTTCACTTAACTTGTAAACTTTCTTAAACTTTTAAATTTACATATGTTCAACTTCTCTGCCACCCAATCCTGTAGGACAGAGGTCCCCAACCCTTTTTGCACCAGGGCCCGGCTTTAAGCGATCAAGAGAGGAATGGGTGAATGAATGGACGGAGGGTGGGAAGGAAGGAAGGAAGGAAAGAGGGAAGGGACAGGAACAGAGGAAGGAAGCAAGGAAACTTATGAAAGGGGAGAGTAAGAGAGGAATGAGTGAAGGGAGGGAGGGAGGGAGGGAAGAAGGTGGGAAGGAGAAAGAAAAGAAGAAATAGAGGAAGGGAAGGTAAAAGAGAGAAAGAAGAAGAGCAAGCAAGCAAGCAAGCAAGCAAGCAAGAAAGAAAGAAAGAAAGGGGGAAGGGACAGGAACAGAGGAAGGAAGCAAGGAAACTTATGAAAGGGGAGAGTAAGAGAGGAATGAGTGAAGGGAGGGAGGGAGGGAAGAAGGTGGGAAGGAGAAAGAAAAGAAGAAATAGAGGAATGGAAGGTAAAAGAGAGAAAGAAAGAAAGCAAGAAAGAAAGAAAGGGGGAAGGGACAGGAACAGAGGAAGGAAGCAAGGAAACTTATGAAAGGGGAGAGTAAGAGAGGAATGAGTGAAGGGAGGGAGGGAAGAAGGTGGGAAGGAGAAAGAAAAGAAGAAATAGAGGAAGGGAAGGTAAAAGAGAGAAAGAAAAAGAGCAAGAAAGAAAGCAAGAAAGAAAGCAAGAAAGAAAGAAAGAAAGGGGGAAGGGACAGGAACAGAGGAAGGAAGCAAGGAAACTTATGAAAGGGGAGAGTAAGAGAGGAATGAGTGAAGGGAGGGAGGGAGGGAAGAAGGTGGGAAGGAGAAAGAAAAGAAGAAATAGAAGGGAAGGTAAAAGAGAGAAAGAAAAAGAGCAAGAAAGAAAGCTGCAAGCACCCCCCCCGAGCCCCCCAGGCCGGCTGCAACCTTTTAAAACACGCGCGCCGCTTTGCAGCTGTCTCCTGAAGCCGAACGCGGAAGTTAGCGTTTGGCTTCAGGAGACAGCTCCTTGGCGCTTGTATCTCGAATTTGGGCTTGTAAGTAGAACAAAAATATCTCTCCCCTCCCAGCTCTTATCTCGAGTTGCTCTTAAGTAGAGCAGCTCTTATGTCGGGGTTCCACTGTATTTTGTTTATGTTTATGTTTATGTTTATTTAGATTTGTATGCCGCCCCTCTCCGCAGACTCGGGGCGGCTCACAACAAAGTGAAAAAACAATTTACAACAAATCTAAATTTCTACTAAAAACATTTAAAAAACCCAATTTCTAAACACACATACATACACACATACCATTCATAAATTGTATATGCCCGGGGGAGATGTCTCAGTTCCCCCATGCCTGATGACACAGGTGGGTCTTAAGGAGCTTACGAAAGGCAAGGAGAGTAGGGGCAATTCTAATCTCCGGGGGGAGTTGGTTCCAGAGGGCCAGGGCCGCCACAGAGAAGGCTCTTCCCCTGGGGCCCGCCAACCGACATTGTTTAGTTGACAGGACCCGGAGAAGGCCCACTCTGTGGGACCTAATCAGTCGCTGGGATTCGTGCGGCAGCAGGCGGTCTCGGAGATATTCTGGTCCAGTGCCATGAAGGGCTTTAAAGGTCATAACCAACACTTTGAATTGTGACCGGAAGTTGATCGGCAACCAATGCAGACTGCGGAGTGTTGGTGAAACATGGGCATACCTAGGTAGGCCCATGACTGCTCTCGCAGCTGCATTCTGCACAATCTGAAGTTTCCGAACACTTTTCAAAGGTAGCCCCATGTAGAGAGCATTACAGTAGTCGAACCTCGAGGTGATGAGGGCATGAGTGACTGTGAGCAGTGAGTCCCGGTTCAGATAGGGTTGCAACTGGTGCACCAGGCGAACCTGGGCAAACGCCCCCCTCGCCACAGCTGAAAGATGGTTCTCTAATGTGAGCTGTGGATCGAGGAGGACGCCCAAGTTGCGGACCCTCTCCGAGGGGGTCAATAATTCCCCCCCCAGGGTAATGGAAGGACAGATGGAATTTTCCTTGGGAGGCAAAACCCACAGCCACTCCGTCTTATCCGGGTTGAGTTTGAGTCTGTTGACACCCATCCAGGCCCCTTTTACTTCCTTGATTAGCAAAAATAAAAATAAATTTTACAATGCTGTATAGTACTAGTATGTTTAATTTTAGAATTTATGCTGTTATATTATTCAGATTTTCTTTTTGTCCAAGGTCAATTATGAATGCATGGGTTGCCCTTAGTCAATCCTTTTCTCTGTCAATCTAGCCTACTTCACAGGTTGTTATGAGAAGAAATACCAGGAGGGAAAACAATGTTCTCTGCTTAGTCCTCCAGGGAATGAGGTCTTTGTTTTTCATTTTCATTTGTTATCCATTCTATGATTTTAATATTAGATTTGTGCCTGTATAATGTTGTTTTTTATCGTTTGTTGTGAGCCACTCCGAGTCTTCGGAGAGGGGCGGCATACAAATCTAATAAATTATTATTATTATTATTATTATTAAGTGCAAGTGCCTCACACAAATTAGGGCTTTGGTGGATCAGGATAAAGATTGATTAATGCAGCCTTCTCTTGGGCACATGTGTCACTGAGAAGATCACAATCATGGCTAGAAAGGCTTGATCTGTCTCCTAAATTGCATCTATGCACTCTTTTTTTGTTTCCTGGAGATCATAGTTAGTAGACAAGATTTGCATTATAGGAAAAATGCATGGAAAAAGCTGATAATGCAACTTCTGATTCCCCCCCCCCCCATTTCAGCTGGGTATTTTTAAAGCGTTTTTATTCTCAGTTTTACACAACCATTTAATTTATTTATTTTAAAATCTCAATTGTCTACCCTTTGTAGCATGTGCTGTGAACCTGATAGTCCATTTAGTTTTATTGGACGAGTATAAAGTAGTCCCCTCTAAAGCTATCTCAATTTAGGACAATCACTGTGTCTTGAGGAGGTAATTCTATAAATTTACTATATATAAAGAAGTTTTTGTATGGAGATGCAAGGTTGGAAAGAACTGCATTTATTTAAAGCATATTCTGTTGGCTTTTCAGTGACAAAGTTGCCAAAGCAGCTTAAGGTCAAAAGGGAAAAACATTATTAAAATAAAAGATTAATAAATGATGATTGTCCACTTCTTATTTTTCTCTTTCTTGTAGAGCAGATGGGTTCTAATGATAAATTCATGCTGACTTTATACCTTTTGTGCTGATCGTAAAGGGGAACTGTGGGAAGCATAGGAAAGCACTGCAAAATCATACCTGTCAAGATTTTATAATTAGTGAATAGTCTTTACCACTAGTAATGGTATAATCGTGTCCCTGTCATCAGCATTACAACTACCATGTTCTAATTATTATTTTCCCCTTTCAAGATTTTAGTTTACAAAGTGAAAACTAAAAGGTCTATTCCAAGGAGTTTACAATTAAATATTCAAGTCTTTTCTTCTCAAATCTGGTCTGGGCTAGAAAGATGACCAAGTCATTGAAATCTAGCTTAAAGAGAAGAATTAAAGCATGTAGATTAACACTGATCTCTTTGGGATAAATTCTTCCTCTCCTTCTTTCTTTCCCTTCAGACTTTCCCCCCTACCTGGTTATGGGAGAGATAAGCACACACAAGTACATACTCGCAAGCATAGTATATGTGCTTGTGTGTATGCGCGCAAGCACACCCACACATACACACACACAAACACATTTTCCTTTTTGCTTGAGTGTTTCGGAATGAATTGGGCTGTTCTTATATATTGACCTAATCCTCAACATAAACAATCCTCTAATAAAATACTAGAGATAAAGGAAACAATATATCTTGGGTCTGCAGTAAAAGGGTTTAGGCATTCCAACAATGGGTCCTTTTAGGATAAAGGAGAATAAACGAGGATAAACGAGAAAGAGCTGGAGAGTTCTTTAGTTTTTCATTGAATGCAAGGTTTTGCCCCCTTTCCTCCCACTCACATCGTTGTTAGTGAAGTGATCATTAAGATATGAATGTACCTTGGAGTTCAGCAGCAGCAGGAGCCATGTGTACTGAATTTGATTTGCTGAAAAGCACCAGTTACTTTCATAGTACAAACCAAAAGTCAACGTATGTACCTTTTTCACGATTTCATGTTAATATTGATATGAATGATATCTATGTCATTTTATATTCAATCTTTATGTTTTTAACATTTTATGTTTTTAACATCTCTATGATTGAAATGGGCAGTTTCTAAATTTGAAAAATAAATTTTAAAAAATCTGTAGGAGAAACAAAAAACTTTCTCTTGCCATAAGATCTATTATGGCAAGATCTTATGTATTTTCAAGTATCACTAAAATACTTTTATTTTATCTTTATCATTTAATACTTTCTGATACTGCTTGCTTCATAGAACTTAAACTAGAATCTGGTTTTAGAAGTAATAAAACCTCTCCCCATTTTTATTCTTCACCCCAGAAAGCAGTGATGGCTAAACTTTTTGTTGTCATGTGCACGCATGTGCGCATTCATAATGAAATGCATGTGTGACCCTCCCCTGCATGCACTGCCTTCTAAGCATGTGCGCCCTGCCTTCACATGTGACCCCTGCGTAACCCCTGCAGGCACTCATGACTTTGTGCATGCATGCATTACCTCCATGCACAGTGTGCATGTGTCTCCAGCATGTGCCCCCCCCATGCATGTGCGGCAGAGGCCCAGAAACTAGCTGGACAGTGTGTCTGCATGTATGATGGAGCAGAGTTGAGGTGACGTATGTCATAGGTTTGCCATCACGTATATGCTTATCTATCTATCTATCTATCTATCTATCTATCTATCTATCTATCTATCTATCTATCTATCTATCTATCTATCTATCTATCTATCTATCTACCTACCTACCTACCTACCTACCTACCTACCTACCTACCTGATTTCTATGCCACCCTTCTCCTGAGATTCCCTTCTATGTTGCCCTTCTCCTGAGATACAAATAGATGTAATATAGACAGACACATATTGTGTTTTGCTCATCCTTTTTCCCAAACTAAAATATTCCAAAATACATTAAAATGGATTTGTTTCAACTCCTTGAACATTTAGTTTCCTTTTTTCTGTTCAGTGCTATTTGCTTTTGAGATAAAATGGTAACAATTCTAGACAGCTTTCTGTTAAATGTCAGGTTTCTGTCAGGTTGCAGATACAGCCATCCAATTTCTGACATGTCAATAATATTTTTAATTGTTTTTTGAGACCTAAGTATGTTAATGCCAGCATTATATTTAATAATCTGGTTGGTAGTTAGAGGAATCATGAATTCCATGAAAGTATGAGTGGGTTGGTAGGAAAGGAGAGGAATTCTCTGTCTCCTCCACTACTTGACAGTCATGGTGATTTTTTATAAAGGGAAATCCATATTTTAATATTTTCCATCTTTGCCATCTTGTTATGTAGAAAGCAATTGTTCCTTCCAGATCTATTCTGATTTATTGTTTTTATTGACCTATTAATACCCTGCAGTTCCATCATAATTGCAGAAAAAAGAGGGTTCCCTCTTTCTTCACTAAGTATTTAAGCAATAGGCTATGCCTCACTTAGCAAGGTAGTAAAAAAAATCAACATTAGTTAACTTTTGTGGGTTTATTTTTAAGGCTCCTTTATTTAGATTACAGTATATACATTCATTAATGTTTTTCTAAAGAATAGGTTATTTGGTTAACTTTCTTATTTTCCAAAGTTTTTTAAATTGTTTTTTGTTTTTAAACATCATATCATTTTTACACAGATCTATACCCAAATCTCATACGTTGTTATTTACATATCTATTTACAATACTTCGTATGTTTTCATTATCCCATTTCTTGATCTTTTTTCCACATTGTCTCACAGTCTTTCTCGTTTTCTACTTCCTACACCACCTTATCATAAATGTTCTAAAATACTTATTCAAGAATAGATTTCAGGCTTTTCAAATATAAACCCATTACAGTACTTGTCAGTCCCAGTCCAAACAACTTAATTTTTGGATATAATTTTTTGTTTTGTTTTTATATATAATATTAATTGTTTTTAACATTTGCGAGTCAGAAACTGCAAATCACACAATGATCTTTTTGCCATTTGGAGATAGACTGGCTGGAGTAGCTTTAGTTTTTCAGGTGAAAGTACCATATTTTTCGGAGTATAAGACACATTTTTCCCTCCTAAAAGACGCTGAAAAATTGGGTATGTCTTATACTGTGAATGTAGCCCCGCCCACTCACCGGCTCCTACCCTTCGACTTCCATATGTTGTCTTCCTGTTTGCAGAAATTGTCACTCACAATGGCTTGTTTTTGGGGTCCACACGTTGTATTTTCAGTCTCCAAACGTTCATGCGGTGCTCAAAATGGCTACCTGGAACAGCTGCTGCCTTCTCTTACCTCTTCCATGCTTTGCCTGCTTTAGTCACACTTTAGTCACCCAAGGATCAGCTGTGCTTTTGAAGCTGTTTTTCAGCTCAAACAAGTCTTACGTGCTTTGCCTACTGTTCTAATTGTTGCTTCCTCCGACAATCAGCTGTGCTTTAGAAGCATAGCTCCCACCATTAACAAACCTCAAAACCAGTAAGCAAACGAATGTGCTGAAGCTTACCCCCCACCACCCCCAATCTCAAAGCCAGCAAATGAACTAATGTGCCGAAGCTGACCAGGCTAAGCCCTAGCCCAGTGGTTCTCAACCTGGGGGTTGGGACCCCTTTGGGGGTCGAATGACCGTTTCACAGGGGTCGCCTAAGACCATGGGGAAAAAAATTCCCATGGTGTTAGGAACTAAAGCTTTTATTCTGGCGCATTGGAGCATCTTTTTACAATTCAACCAATCAGGCGTTTACAGTGGGGGGGGGGTCCCTCTGACTTTCCTGCGAATCAGCTTAAAGCTCTGTTGGGAGAATTGGCGCTAGACTTATGGTTGGGGGTCACCACACATGAGGAACTATATTAAGGGGTCGTGGCATTAGAAAGGTTGAGAACCACTGCTCTAGCCAGATGAATATCCGCACCCCCACCCTCCATTTTCCTCCCCCCAAACTAGAGTGCATCTTATACTCTGAAAAAGATGGTATTTCCCATGCATAATTAGCATTACATCTAGCATTTAAACTAAGGGCTCTCCTCCTTTTTAGCAGATGAGGCCCCTGTTTTTATATATGATTCCCCCCCATATTTTCCTCATATTATCATTTCTGTTTCTTTTTCCCTCTTTCCTTTTTAGTTGTTTAGTGACTAGTGACATTTAGAAAGACCGATATACAGCTCTTTGGATAAACTGGATTTGTATACTTTTGTCCATTTGTGATCTATAAAGTCCTTATACTTTGAGGAAACCATTATTGGTTACACTGCATTTTACCCTGTGAGAAATAAGATATTTTGCCTTTTTATGATTGGAAGGAATTCTTGGTTCACAACAGGCTCTTTCTTCCCTTCTCCCTCCTGATCTTAAAGAATAATCTGCAGCAGATCATCAAGGGTATAATAAGGACTCCAAAGTGGGGCAAGCATGACACCAAGCTATTATTTTTCAGGCCTGCTGGGAAATTCTGCTACCATTCCAAATGTGGTTTCCCTGTTTGTCAGCAACAATGGCTGAAAAGCTGGGTAAATTCCAAGGGTAGACAAGGCCCATATGTTTAGATGCTGGTTCTGGCAAAAAGCCTGAGTAAACAGACTTCACACAGGAGACTTCCATTATAAGATGTACCTTGAGGCCGCAACAATATGCTGTAGCTACCACTACAACCTCAGGCCAGTACTAGTAGCCTTCACAGTTGTTTGCTTACCACCAGACAGTTTAAATGCAATTTTCTTTATTCTGCCTCTGTGGCAAGCTGTTCCTTTTTAGTTCCCATTCTGACCGAAAATGAAAAGGCCCCAATCTTGAAAAGTTCTATGTTCAACAGCCAGCTCATACCTAATGTAAGTGTGAATCCAAACTGGTGTAAGGATTTCAAGGGTACACATGGACAAGGGTTTGTTTCTAGGGCAGGTTCATTTCAAGTAGTTATGACAATAAGAATCAGTAGGACATTGATCAATGATAAATTTCTACATGATTATTTGCACTGAATGAAATGATAGTTAAGTCCCCAGGTCTACATCTTTTTAATATTAAGGATTTTAAACTGCTGTTACTATTGGATTTGTACTGTTTTATTGTTGTGAGCTGCTCTGAATCTCCAGAAAGGGGTGGCATACAAATCTAATAAATAATAATAATAACAACAACAACAACAACAACAACAACAACAACAACAATAATTGATGGCTATGCAGGGATATTTAATTTCTGTAGCACAACATGTTATAATGAAAAGCTTAAATTGATTTTCTAATGACATATACAGTAGCAATGTCATTGAAATTTTGACTTTTCTTCCATGCGTTTTTGTATTGAATCCAAATGCCAGGCTTGGTAAGTCTCAGTTTGCATCATGATCTTGGCCCTTGTTACACAGATTCCTATGACACAATTGTTAAAAATAGAACTGGGAAAAGTTAACACTCTTTTTTTCTATAGTAAGCAATCCTTGTGTCAGAGAAAAGCTAAAGTAAGTACAGTGATCCCTCGATTATCGTGAGGGTTCCGTTCCAAGACCCCTCGCAATAATCGATATTTCGCGATGTAGGGTTGCGGAAGTAAAAACACCATCTGCGCATGCGCGCCCTTTTTTCATGGCCGCGCATGCGCAGATGGTGGAGTTTGCGTAGGCGGCGGGGAAGACCCAGGGAAGGTTCCTTTGGCCGCCCAGCAGCTGATCTGCTCGGCAGCGCAGCGAGGAGCCGAATCGGGGTTTCCCCTTTGCGTGGGCGGCGGGGAAACCCCGATCTTCGTCTGCTCGCTGCTGCTGCGGCCGCCCAGCACCTGATCTGCTCGGCAGCGCAGCAGCAGCGAGCAGACGAAGATCGGGGTTTCCCCGCCGCCCACGCAAAGGGGAAACCCAGATTCGGCTCCTCGCTGCGCTGCCGAGCAGATCAGCTGCTGGGCGGCCGAAGGAACCTTCCCTGGGTCTTCCTCGCTGATGCCCCCGCTCGCCCGCCCACCCGCCGCCCGCCCGCCGCCCGCCAGCAAGAGGGGGAGAGATAGAGAAAGAGAGAGAAGGAAAGAAAGAGATGAGAGAGGGAGGAAGAGAGTGTGAGAGAGGAAGAAGCAAGAGAGAGAAAGAGAGAGAGAAAGAAAGATGAGAAAGGAAGGAAGAGAGTGATGTCATCGGGTGGGAAAAATCGCGATATAGCGTTTCGCGAAGAACGAGATCGCGAAAATCGAGGGATCACTGTATCTAAGTAATGAAATTGCTGTACTTCTATAATACACATGTATATTTTAGAATATGTAATATAATCTCTTTTCTGAGTAGGAAGAAAAATCTAGAATAATTTTTGGATTATTTGATTCATTTTAATAAAGGCATCACTCACGCAAGAGTGTATATATTGACTATTCCTTCCTTCCTTCCTTCCTTCCTTCCTTCCTTCCTTCCTTCCTTCCTTCCTCCCTCCCTCCCTCCCTCCCTCCCTCCCTCCCTCCCTCCCTCCCCCCTCCCCCTCCCTCCCTCCCTCCCCTCCTTCCTAACACCCTACTGGTATTTTATAAAGATCTAAAGACCTGGATCTTTGCTCAGGCCTTTGGAAAAGGGTGTCTTGTTCCCCGCCTTCCTTTTTGTTCCCCTTTGGATATGGTTTTTTTTGCCACCAAAGTTCTTTGTTTTTCTGTTTTTTGTTTTAAATATATTTACCAAATTGTAAACTGTCCAAAATTGGACTCAGGCAGCATATAAATTTAATAATAACCCTAGGAAAGACACAACCAGTTAATAAAAATGCCAGATTAGCTTGGGCTATAAAGGAAATGTGAGAATTTTACTTTGCAAGATTCTTTTAATATAGCTTTACAATAAAGTATACAGTGATCCCTCGATTTTCGCGATCTTGATCTTCGTGAAACGCTATATCGCGATTTTTCAAAAAATATTAATTAAAAATATTTTCCCACCCGATGACGTCACTCTCTTCCTTTCTCATCTTTCTTTCTCTATCTTGCTTCTTCCTCTCTCACACTCTCTTCCTCCCTCTCTCATCTCTTTCTTTCCTTCTCTCTCTTTCTCTATCTCTCCCCCTCTTGCTCTCGAGCGGCGGGCGGCGGGCGAGCGGCGGGCGGGCAGCAGCGAGGAGCCGAAGATCGGGGGTTTCCCCTTTGCGTGGGCGGCGGGGAAGACCCAGGGAAGGTTCCTTCGGCCGCACCTGGGAAGACCCAGGGAAGGTTCCTTCGGCCGCCCAGCAGCTGATCTGCTCGGCAGCGCCGCAGCAGCGAGGAGCCGAAGATCGGGGTTTCCCCTTTGCGTGGGCGGCGGAAGGAACCTTCCCTGGGTCTTCCCCGCTGCCCACGCAAAGGGGAAACCCCGATCTTCGGCTCCTCGCTGCTGCGGCGCTGCCGAGCAGATCAGCTGCTGGGCGGCCGAAGGAACCTTCCCTGGGTCTTCCCAGGTGCGGAAGTAAAAACACCATCTGCGCATGCGCGGCCATGGAAAACAGGGCACACATGCGCAGATGGTGTTTTTACTTCCGCACCACTATATCGCAAAAAATCGATTATCGCGAGGGGTCTTGGAACGGAACCCTCGCGATAATTGAGGGATCACTGTAATTAGTTTATTTGGTGATATTTCCTTCTGATCTACTTCGTAGGGCTAACTTCTATCAAAACATGTCAATTATTCACATTTATTGGGATGATAGATTAAGGATTTATGCCCCTGGGCCCTACCTCATTTGATTTTATTAAAAAGAATTTTTAAATCTAAATACAAATAGGAAACCAATGTTCTTAAAAACAAAACACCCTTCTATAACATCCAGTTAATATATCAGAATATGTTTGAACCCTACAGTAGTTGTACTGGATGGTGGAGAGGATCCTAGGAGTAGTTCATTTTCCCTGAAATGGATAGCTACCTTGTCTCTATCATTTGTTCTCAGAATTCCAAATATTTTATTATTTATTTATTTGTCAAACATGTATAGGATAGTAGTAGTTTGTATAAACATAACATAAGTAAAAAGTAATGATAAAAGAGAACAATAGGACCGCAGAACAGGGATAGTAAGCACAGTGATGCACTTATGCATGCTCCGTACAGACCTTTTAGAAATGGAGAGAAGTCGACTGTAGACAATCTCATTAAAGTTTTTGGGGTTTGGGGAAGAAACCACAGTCAGGTAGTGCATTCCAGGCATTGATCACTCTTGCTGAAGTCATGTGGCCTGCAGTCAAGTTTAGAGCGGTTTACATTTAGTTTGAATCTATTACATGCTCATGTCTTGCTATGGTTGAAGGTGAAGTAGTCATTAACAGGAAGGACATTTTGGTATATGATTTTATGAACTACATTTAGATCAGATCGGAGGCGATGTAGTTGTAAATTGTTTTATCCCAGTATTTCAAATCTGGTGGAATAAGGTATTTTGTTGCAAGCAGAGGAGTGAAGGACTCTTGTGAAATATTTCTGGACTCTTGATTGTATTAATGTCTGACATGCAATGTGGATTCCAGACAGGTAAGCTATATTCCAGAATTGGTCTAACAAATGTTTTGTAAACTCTAGTTAGCAGATTAATATTGACACAGAAGAAACTATGTAAGATTAAATTAACAACTCTTAGTGCTTTTTTTGGCAATGTTGTTACAGTAGGCTTAGCATTTAGGTCATTGGAAATTAGTACTCCAAGGTCTTTGACAGAGTGGGGGTTATCTACAAGTTCATTTCTTCCACGTTTGTATTCTGTATTCTGATTCTTTTTGCCGGTCTGTAAGACAGATCATTTGTTGGTTGAGATTTGAAGTTGCCAGTTGTTTGACCATTCTGCTACATAATCAAACTTCGCTTTTTGAAGGGTAGCCACATTGTCAGTGGTATTAAATAATTTAATATCATCAGCATGTGTTAAAGAGGCTTTAACGATTTCATCATTATAGTCTTTACCATTTGGTCCTTTAAGAAGTGAGATGGATCTTGATTCTTTGAGTTGGTTGTTTACAAAGTTATAGAAGGCATGTGTGGACTTTGTACGTAGGTGGATTCTTCTTGTTCAATGTGATAATTAGTACATTCAGTCTTATATTTGGTGACACAATTTTTTGTAGTGGTTTTTAAAATTTGCAACGTAGCCTGTTTAATTTTTTTGCCAAAGAGATCCATTTTTGGGATTAGAGCTTCCTTATTTTTATGGGTAATTTATTTTTCTTGGTTTTGGTGATTATTAGTGGTACATATAATTTAATGACTCTTTGGATTTCAAGCAAAAATATATTGTAGTAGTCTTTGGTAGTATTACAGCCAGAGAATAGTGTATACCAATCAAGAGATGAGAGGTTAGCGTCTATGATATCATAGTTGGCTTTTTAAAAGTTGTAATTGGTTATAATAATAATTAATAATAATAATAATAATAATAATAATAATTTATTAGATTTGTATGCTGCCTCTCTCCGAAGACTTGGGGCAGGTCACAACAATAATAAAACAGTGTGACAATGTAAACAAATCTAATATTTAAAAAGCATCTAAAAACCTCTAATTTAAAAACCATGCAACACATGCATTCCATACATAAAACTATAAAAAGCCTGGGGGAGATGTCTCAATTCCCCCATGCCTGGTGATATAGGTGGGTCTTAAGTAGTTTGCGAATGATGGTTATCCCATCATTAAGGTGGTTTCTATAAGGACATATATTGAGACAAAAGTCAATAATGCTATGGTCACTGTTGAAAAAGGTTTATTTTATTTGTAGTCCATAAATTAAGTGTAAACTGTTACAGAAGATGAGATCAAGACAGTTCTTGAGTCTAGTATTACCTGTAACTAGTTGATCTAGCCCTTGACAAGTAATAGCATTGTAAAGGGTTGAGTGTATGGGTTCAGTTGTACATTCATTTAGGGTGCCGTTTATATGTGGTAGGTTTAGGTCATCAATAAATATAAGAGGATGTGGGTAGGAGGCTGCCCACATTAGTAGAGTTCCTAAAAAAGCTTTCATCCCTTGCTAAACATCAGTTTTGTTTAATAAAATACAGCAATTGCTTCCATTGTGTCCAAACATATAAACATTGCTTAATATGGTGGCTATTCTTTGGTGGCTAGGTTCACATAACACATTATCACACATTTAAATAACCTTGTTTTGATCTCTAACCTAGCTTGTTGTTTGAAACTATATGTACACTCATTTAAAATATTTCCATCGTATCTGGTATCAAATGTTGACTACTGAGGGCTATTTTTATGGCTGCATGTGAAACAGAATTACAATGAAAGTTTTCAGCATACATTTAAATTATAGCTGTTGCTTCCAGGCAATCACCCTCATTCAAGCTGTGTATACAGTTTCCAACTTGCTTGGGAAGGATTCCAGGTAGTTGGACCAAACAGTATCACACACCTGCCAGTGCTAGATTCATGCATCAGTGACACAGAATGGCCCCTGTGTGCCTCTGGTAAATTGAGGTTGAGATTAACAGATTTTTTTTTTGTATGTATCATTTCATGTATTTTCAATTAATTTAAACCTAGGATTAGTAAATATTTTCATAGTGAGGGCACTATGGATCTGGAAGTTATTTTTCAGCCACTTTTTAAAATCTATTCCTGCTATGTTGCCAAATCTTGTAGTCTAGATATAGTTACACAAATATAATTACATGATACCGTAATAGCAAATTGGATCCTAACGGTACTGAACTCTCTCTGTATTCTAACCTAACTCATCTAGAGTTTTTTTTTCCCCTTTGATGTAAGTGTGAATAATATTTGGGTAATACACAGTGAAGGGCTATCAAAATTTTTACTACCACACTGTGGGCGTGGCTTATGCAGGATGCCCTACATTTTCTTTCAACTTCTTTCAGTACAAATTGGGTGCTCCTGGGTGGAGCTCCATTTTTGTTACCCCACTGCGTTCCCCCCCCGTCTGGGCAGTAGCCCACCCCTGGTAACACAGTACTTTTGTTTTCCTTCTTCTCAATCCAGCAGTCAGGCATCCTCCTTTTCTCTATTGCTGTATTCATGGATGGTGGAGATCCTACTCAGAAGTGGAGAAGACTGACACATGAATTCAGTATTATGAACTCAAAGGTCATCTGTTCTGTCTGAGGAAGGATGATGAGATTACTGAAGATGTATTGCATATATGCTGTTTGCCAGTTTGCTTTCCTAAAATATAGTAATTTGTCTTTGCAATTCATCCAGCAAATAGACAAAACCAGATACTAGATTTCTAAGATAATACTGAGATGTTCACTTTTAAAATAATACTACAGCGGCTGAAATTTTATTTCAGCACAAAGAAGTCAGAGATGACAAAGACTACATCTCTCTTGATTGCATTATTTTTCTGAATTTATTTTATTCATTTGATTGATTGTAATTTTTACCCTCTCTCCCACCTGAATTTTCTATACCTGTTGGGATACAATTTTCTTAGGGTTTTTTTTTTGGCCTTGCTATCTAGGAATTCTGTGAATTCTGGTTCCAACAAATTTATAGGGATAAGTGAGAAATTTTAGTGAAAGGTTAATTCACTACTTTTCTGAACATGTTCTGTACTTGGATTCTTTAAATTCAAAAACATTAGGACTGATGTTTCCTTCACAATTATTGTTGTAAGCTATCCTGAGCCCTCAGGGAGTGGGTGGCATATAAATTCAATTAAACAAACAAACAAAAAACAAACAAATATAAATATACATGGGGGAAGAATTAAATGCCTAACTTCTCTACTCAATATGGAGGTTTCAGATCTGGATGAATTTAAAATCCTTGTTTCCCTCTCATGACTAGTAAGAGGATAGATGAAACGGTCTCCTACAAAGTCCTATGTATACAGTATCACAGTGTAAATGAATATAATTTTATACAACTTATTATCATCACATCTCACATTATTTTTCCTCAAAACAATTAATATATTTTGCTTTTGTTCCATTTTTACAAGACTATAGGTCTGTACTAAACCTTGGAAAGTTTAGCGTTTTGTGTTGCTTAATAACATAATGCAAACATCTTTCACACTGTATAAATATTTGTGCATCCATTGTGAGCTGTTGGATCCACTGTTAACAGTTCCTTCTTGGAAAAGAAAGCTATTTCTTCAACTTGCCATAGGTCACTAATAGTATTACTTAGTGAGCTGTCAATAATCTAAAATTTAAAACCACATAATCATCCAAAACAATAACATTCTTACTGAAAAGCCACTAAACATCTGAATTAATTAATATTATTAGTGCAATAAATGAATAGTACAGCAACTCAAATGAATATTACAGCAACTTCCCATTTTTCTGAGTTATAATTGTATTTTATAGTCCTTTAATTCAGTAAGAAAAATATGTTTGTAATAAACTCTTTATGTTTTTGTCTGGCTCACAGTGCAAATTAGTTTTTTTTAAATATTCATGATTTCCATCTTTCCCAAATATATTTTATGTTGATGCTTGTACAGTGGTGGGCTGCAAATAGTTTAACAACTGGTTCTCTGTCCCAATGACTGGGTGAGTGGGTGTGGTTTCAGTGGGTGTGGACAGGGGCATGGCCAGTTGGGGCTAATCTCACCACTGGTTGGTCCCGTCCATTTTTTTACTTTTTTGGGCTCTTTTCAGACTTTTTTGGGGCATTTTCAGATTGTTTTTCCAGCAAAAAACATCCCAACCCCCCCCCCCCTCTGGAAAACAGGCCCCAAAAATGTCTGGGCCAGCCCGTTGTGGGATTTGCTAGTTCGCCGAACTGTGCGGAATTTAAACTACCGGTTCTCCCAAACCATTGCAAATCGGCAGCACCCCATCTTTGTGCCTGTATCATTTTGAGGTTTTTATTTTATTGCATGGCTTAATTCCATTTGCAAAGATAGATAACACATAGTATTGTGTCTCTATAATGTCTTGATAATATCTAAAAATACCATGTTGGAATTTGTTCTGAAAACTCTTGGATAACAAGAAAAGAAATTCATCTTAATAAATACAAGCAGCTAACATGTTTCAGTGCATAATCTGTTTGTGAATTCATTGCCATAATACGTTGGCAAGCTTGAAAAGCAACTGTTAAAGAGGATCACATAAATACTTGGGCACGATTAAATGCCCCACACACACCTCGTTGTTGTTATATTTTTATTAATAAAAGGAAAATGTAATAATCAAAAGAAGATTAAAAGTGATCCACAGATACTAGAACATCTGATTTCCCTGAAATGAAAAATTTTAAATTCCACATTAAAACTCTACACATGAGCCACCTAGGAAACATTCATTTCAGCCTATTAAGAATATTATAATTTGCTGTCTTAGACAACTGTGTTTGTGGTCTTACGTAGGTTCTAGAAGGCTGTATTTGGTTTGATGAATAATAAATTGTATATGCATGCATTTCATATGGTTTGATTTGTTTTCTGGAAATCTGATGGAAACATGAATCTGTAACCTCAGATTGGATTGGAGAAAACCATTTTTCCCTCCAAAACTGCTTTGCCAGAAAAAAATTGGCACAAGGCTTTTTTAAAGCCAAATGAAATTTGGCTTTTCCAAATTCATATGTCAAACTTGTATTTATTTGGCATGTATGTATAGTTCCCCCCCCCCTCTTAATTCCTCTTCACATATAGCAGGTCTCCTCAGGAGGGCAACAAGGGCAGGCAAGTGATGAAACTTTTGTGGTAATACAAATTACCTCCTTATGTGCAGCATTACAGTGCAAGTATACAAAGGCAGTTCTTACATTGTGACGTTATGGCACATGTTTGATTCAGAGAGTTTCTTCATACAAATATGGCACAACAATTTCTACATAGGCTCAAAATGTTTTCATCCTGTATATAAGAACTTTCTTAGGCATAAAGAACATTCTAGAACATTTTATTGGGATTTGCATTTCTGTTTGGCAGTGACCCTAATACTTGATTATAGTCCCCTAGTATAACTCTAATGATCAGTAGTGGATCAGTCAATTTTTAAATAATTCCTGTTTATTCTTAATAAGAACAGAAAAAAGAAAAGCGTCCCTCTCAAAAAAAGTAGGAACAGAAAGCTGTATAAAAGGATCTTTCAGATTTTATTGTCATAATCCTGGCTTCTAAAACACAGTATGTCATTTACTTCTTAGGACTTCAAGAATGTAGACTAGCTTTGGAAGGGCCATAAGAATCCGTTAATAGTTTTTTGCACTGTGCAGGAAAGAACTTAAATCATTCTTTGGTCATGATGTATCCTACATCTGTGGAGAAAGAAATGGAGGGAAAAATAAATAGATGACACTTGGGCCAATTATTTGAGCCAATCAAATGAAATCCAACTCTTCTGCCAACGGTGACATTCTTTGTTAGAATAAAGTGGCAGGGCAGGCTAGTATTTATAAACAGGCAGTATTATAGCCTCTCATTCATTCACACTGAAGACATTACTTGTTGGGTAATGAAATGTCTGCAAACAAATTCAGATATCACCAAGACCCCACAGTTTCTCAGAATAGCTAAGAACATGCAAACAATCCCTGGTGCATTATCTCTTTGACAAGAGGTGTCAAACTGATGGCCCATGGGCCAGATGCGTCACGTACCGGCCATGTCCATCCCCATTTTTGCAAGGGGGGGAGAGTTGTGATATGTCATTTGACGACAACGTGACACCACAAGTTTGATACCCCTGTCGTAGACTATGAACTTAAATGGATTAGATGAATCCCAGTTATTTTACTGCTACTACTTACTAGTGCTTCACTAGTGACATCTTGCTCTTTTCTTATCATATATGCAAATCATATACACAATAATCAAAGTTAAAATAGGAAAATAAAAGAGATGTATTATACAGTATTTTAATGCTTATTACCACCAGACATAAAATTACCTCTTTTAAATAGCACATGATGCCTAAAATTTTAGAGTGGGAGATTCTCTCTTATCTCTACCAGCTTATTCCTTCTGCTTTTATTCATTTTTTCTAACCAGTGTCTTTTAGAAAAGTTGGGGCTTGTGGGGGACAGTGCATTTTGTTTTTGTAACCTATGATTAATTTTAATTCTATAGATAGAGAAGATAGGTGGATAGATAGGGAGAGAGAGAGAGGGAGAGATATGAGTCTCTTGAAGGTAAACTGTCATTTCCCCTTGTTATTCTGTTGAAATACTTAGTAGCTGCATTATTTATTATGCAAGTCAGTTAGTTTTGGTAAAGAAAATTACTTTTAGAAAAGAATTCTTTATTGGCCAAGTGTAATTAGACACACAAGGAATTGTCTTTGGTGCATATGCTCAAGTGTACATAAAAGGAAAAGATACATTTGTCAAGTATCATGACACTTAATGATTATCATAGGGTACAAATATTCATTCATTCATTCATTCATTCATTCATTCATTCATTCATTCATTCATATGCCGCCCCTCTTCGAGGACTCGGGGCGGTTCACAGCATGCACAGAAAAACAGGAAACAATAATAACCATCCAGTTATACCTTAAACAACAATTAAAATTCTAATTAAAAAAAATTAGAATCAGGAATTAAATTAAAATAAGGAATCAGGAAACAATATTAATATAAATAATAAGAATACAAGCAATAAGTTACAGTCCATACAGTCATAAATGTGAGAAGGTGGGTGATAGGAATGATAAGAAGACAAATAGTAATAGTAATGCAGCCTTAGTGAATAGTTTGACAGTGGTGAGGGAATTATTTGTTTAGCAGAGTAATGGTTTTTGGGAAAAACTGTCTTATCTAGTTGTCTTGGTGTGCAGTGCTCTATAGTGTCGTTTTGCAGGTAGGAGTTGAAACATGTCCATGATGTGAGGGGTCAGTACATATTTTCAAAGCCCTCTTTTTGACTTGTGCGGTATACAGGTCTTCAATGGAGGGCAGGTTGGCAGTAATTGTTTTTCCTGCAGTTCTGATTATCCTCTAAAGCTTGTGCCTGTCTTGTTGGGTTGCAGAACCGAACCACACAGTTATAGAGGTGCAGATGGTAGACAACTAGTTTTATGCAAGTAATGCATTGTACTAAAAACAAGGATGTAATTTGAAACTTGCAGCCTAGTCTATATATAAAGCAATCATAATTGCAAACAGCCAGGGGGGGTGGGGGACTTTTATGAGCAAAATAAATAAATAAAAATTAATTTTTAATTTCATTTTTCATTTGTTTATGATCAAGCATGTTCACATATAGTTTACTAATGCAATAGGTATTCAAAAAAAACACGATAGCTAAAATCAACAGTACAAGTGTATAGTAATTGCGTCCAGCAAAAACTAAACAACAACAAAAATACTCATAGAAAGAACCCCTCAAATGAAGCCTGGAACACATGAAAAAATGGCCAAACGGTAAACCAGAGGTTTGGAGAAATAGACTTCCGGTTTGTCTGTTTGTGCTATTTTTTGCACTCCAGAGGGTTCGGGGAAGCTTCCTGAAGCTCTGAAGTGCAAAAAACAGCACAACAGGCAAACCATAAGTGCATTCTGGTTATCTGTTTGGTGGGTTTTTTGCACTCTCAGGAAAGCTTCCCTGAAGCATCCGGAGGGCTAAATGGCCTTTCCCAAGGATGAAATTCAGCTGACCAGTGCACATGTGCGCGCTGGAGCAGACGTAGGGCAAGGTCTCGCATGCCCTCCAAAATGGCTCCATGTGGCATGCGTGCCATAAGTTCGCCATCACGCCCCTAGGAGGTTGCAGTTAGGTTTGTCCTTCATCCAATCACACTGAGGACTGAGTCTGTCAATCATTTTTATTGACTATATTGGTTTCATATCCTGGTTATCTTCCCAGTTTAGACTCAGTCCTCCATGAGTATTAGATGTGGAATTTTCTTCTAATACTGGTCAGAGGTAAGTTCTTTATTTTTTCCAGAATATACAACATTAGGCAAAAGGCATAAGTTTTTCTTTCATTGGAAAGTTTTTCCGTTTAGAGCAGTGTTTTTCAACCAGTGTGCCGCGGCACACTAGTGTGCCGTGAGACATGGTCAGGTGTGCCGTGAAGCTCAGAGAGAGAGAAAGCAAGAGAGAAAAAGAGTGAGAGAGAGAAAGAACAAGAGAGAGAGAGAAAGCAAGAGAGAAAGAGAACAAGAGAAAGAAAGCAAGAGAGAGAGAAAGAGAACAAGAGAAAGAAAGCAAAAGAGAGAGAAAGAGAGAGAAAGAAAGCAATAGAGAGAAAGAGAGGGAGGGAAGGAGAGAGAGAAAAACGTAGAGGGAGGGAGGGAGAGCGAAAGAGCAAAAAAGAGAGGAAGGAAGGAAGAGAAAGAAAGAGGGATGGAGAGAGAAAGAAGGAAGGGTGAGAAAGAGGGAGGGAGAGAGAAATAGAGCGAAAAAGAGGAAGAGAGAGAGAATTTTTTTGTCCAAACTTTTTTTAGCCCCCACCCTCCCCCCGCTCAATGTGCCCCAGGGTTTCGTAAATGTAAAAAATGTGCCGCGGCTCAAAAAAGGTTGAAAATCACTGGTTTAGAGGAGGAGGCTTTTACAGTACAGTGGTACCTCTACTTACAAACTTAATTTGTTCTGTGACCATATTCATAAGTAGAACCTGGTCCTATAATCTCTCCTATATCTCCAATGTCTTCTCTTCTATTCCTATATCCTTTCTGCTGTTCTCTCATACATATATTTTATTCCTATATTTCTTGTCTATTCTTTCTCTAATAAATTTCACTCGAGTATATCCTCTACAATCTTCATTGTGTATTATTGTGTATTGGACAAAATAAATAAATAAAAATAAATAGAAAAGTTCATAAGAAAAAGCAATCTTTCCCATAGGAATCAACGTAAAAGCAAATAATGCATGCAAACCCATTAGGAAAATCCAAAACTTTAAGGCTTAAAAAAAAAAGTGGTGGGCGGAGGAAGTGGAGGCGAACGGAGTGGGGACAGGTGAGCCAAGGAAGCGGCGGGCAAGAGGGGATTTCCCCTATCTCGCTGCCAAAATGTGTCCGTGGGAGGCCCGGCCATCCATCGCCTGCCGCCCCCTCCTGCCAGAAGACCGCGAAGGGCCAAAGCTGGGTGTGGGGAAGGGCGTAACTTTCGGCTCCTGGATGGACAGGAGAGCCCGGAGCCGGCACCTTACCGCCCGCCCGCCTTGCCGGTGCCCCCCCTCCGCCAATGGCGCCTGTCCCGCCTGCTCCAAGAGCTGCACCGGGGCCGACAGGAACTGCTGCTGCCAGGACGGGTTCCCCTCGCTGCCCGTGTCCCCATTTTATTAGCCTCCGCTTGATCTTCCACTCAACGCTTCGCCTTGCTGCTCGCTTTAGGAAAGGGCAATCATCAATTATTGCGGAGCAGGCTTAATTGGGGGTTCCAGAGCTTGCTCTGTTTTTTCCCCTTCTGTCATGATACAATCAGTGAAGTCGATAAACAAGAAAGAGCAGTTTCCCAGTTTAAATCTGGGTTGGTATGCTCGCACTTTTCTACACCCGAGTGCATTTAAAATTGACCTTCCTGTGCAGCTGGCAAACGCCGATCGTCAGAGCTTTCTACGGGTTGCCACTGCCCTTTATCGCTTCATTCTGCTCTCTTGCTTATCTGTGCAGCTGCGAAAGCCGACTGCCAGAGCTTGTACAGGTCACACTTTTTTTTAACGTTACCTCCACCTTCTCTTGAGTGTGCGCTGCTTTCTTGAGGCCTGTTCTTGCATTGCAAGAGTGAGGAGAGCAATTGGTACACCTAAATTATGGCAGACTTGGCAGCTCCAAACCAATAGGCAGGCAAAAAGAAAGTACTACTAGGGAAGGAAGGCACGCTGGTGCACTTATGCACGCCTCTTATTGACCTCTTAGGAATCGGGAGAGGTCAACAGTGGATAGTCTAAGGGTAAAGTTTGGGGGTTTAGGAGATGATACTACAGAGTCTGGTAGTGAGTTCCATGTATCAACTACTCAGTTACTAAAGTCTTATTTCCTACAGTCAAATTTGAAGTGATTTACATTAAGTTTGTATCGGTTGTGGTTGAAGCTGAAGTAGTCGTTGATGGGAAAGACGTTGTAGCATGTGATTTTATGGGCTATGCGTTTGTGTTTAAGGTGACATAGTTCTAAGCTTTCTAAACCTAGGATTGTAAGTCTAGTTTCATAGGGTATTCGGTTGCAAGTGGAGGAGTGAAGGGCTCTTCTGGTAAAGTAAATTGGCAGTATAGTAAAATGAATGAGATGACTTATAATAGAACAATAAATGTAGCTGTTCTCCCTAGACTATAGCTTAGCCAATGGCTTGTTTTACATGCTAATAATGCATATTTAGTCTCAAGTGTATGTTATTTTAGGATTTTTATTCAACAGAGATAGTGAATATAAAATTCAACAGGACACCTCAGACACCACTGTAAATTTGAATTCCACTGTACAGTTTTGAAGATAAAGAAATATTTGCTTTTTTCCAGCACTTCCTTCTGGTGCTTTGTTCCAGAATAAATGCTGGTCAAACAAGGTTTTGTTTACATTTGGTTATTTGGCTAGTAACAAAAAATTTTGGGAAGGCAAACAAGAAAGAAATTCTTGTGTCACAGCCAAGGGCAACTATGATATTACTAGCAAAGCATATTGATATGAAGCAAGGAAACTTGTTGAACTATGTGCAAGAGATGTGGAATACTGTGGCAGCATGCATATCTCCCCAAATTTTCCTGTGGCAATTGAAGTGTGTTTGATGTATATACTGTATATAGTCAAATATTTCTCCTATTCCCTGAAAGATAGGCTATGTATGCTGTCATAAAAAAGAATGATCCAATTTATATACCAAGTAAACTAGGGTTTTTGCTAAACTAGCACAAATAAATATAAAATACAGTGGACTACTAAAGATAGATATTGGATTTTCAAGATCCTTGCAAGCAGAAAAATAGGAAGGTGAAGAAAAACCCTGCTAACCTCTGCTGCATTGACGTTTTTAGTTGCAGTGAGATTTTCTTTATATTGGGGAGTTTTTAAAGTGATTCAGTTTTTAAATATGTGATATACAAACATAGAAACATAGAAGACTGACGGCAGAAAAAGACCTCATGGTCCATCTAGTCTGCCCTTATACTATTTCCTGTATTTTATCTTACAATGGATATATGTTTATCCCAGGCATGTTTAAATTCGGTTACTGTGGGTTTATCTACCACGTCTGCTGGAAGTTTGTTCCAAGGATCTACTACTCTTTCAGTAAAATAATATTTTCTCATGTTGCTTTTGATCTTTCCCCCAACTAACTTCAGATTGTGTCCCCTTGTTCTTGTGTTCACTTTCCTATTAAAACCACTTCCCTTATTTAACCCTTTGACATATTTAAATGTTTCAATCATGTCCCCCCTTTTCCTTCTGTCCTCCAGACTATACAGATTGAGTTCATTAAGTCTTTCCTGATACGTTTTATGCTTAAGACTTTCCGCCATTCTTGTAGCCCGTCTTTGGACCCGTTCAATTTTGTCAATATCTTTTTGTAGGTGAGGTCTCCAGAACTGAACACAAGTCTTCACATCTCTGGGTGATGGGAGATAAAACCCACAGCGCTTCAGAATCTTTCACGTTTGCCAACGCAGTTCCCCAAATTAATTTATACCTGGTCTAATTAAGAAGAATTACTTTGTGTTTCTTTCTCACAGTGAACTAAAGTATCTTATCTGTAGTGTTCCTTCTCTGACTTGTACTTGTCCTCCTTCCGCCTTTGTGTTTTCAGGTCTCCAAATAACTTTACATCCAAAAAGTTAGATATTCTAATTAAATTAAGATTGAGTCTAAACCTGTTCTTCCCTATCCAGGTCTTCACAACCTCTACATATTAAGAGAGAACCTTGACAATATCATTTGATTGGTTGGAGAGATCTGTAATTGGATACTATCAGCATACTAATGATATAGCCAACCTTGTGCTGACAGATGAGCTCACATAGTTACTTCCTGTAAATTTTAAATGAGAGTAGGAAGAACTAGACCTCGCAAGAACCCTGCAAAACAGGTTAAGGCTTAACTTTTCTCTTCCACAATAGCAATCAGAACAATTCCCAGAGCGAAAAAGAGAACTATCACAACACCGTTTCTTCCGCTCTCAACTAACCTGTGATGAACTAGTCCAGAAAAATTCCATGATTGATGGCATTGAAGACCACCAAGTGATTAAAAAGGCTATCTCAGGTGCTTTTTCAAGAGGCAACTGGACTTTCTAGTTTTTCTTTGAAGACATTTTCCTTCTTGTCTAAGAAGCTTTTTCAGCTCTGAGCTTCTTCAGAGCTTAAGAAGCTTCATGGACAAGAAGTGAAACATCTTCAAAGAAAAACCAGAAAGTTCAGTTTCATCTTGAAAAAGCACCTTTGGGATAACCTTGACCTGGATGACTGAGAATCTCCATAGACATTTGCCTTCTCAGTATTTACATGGGTCTGCAACACTACAAAATAGTCTAAATAATCTGCTTCTTCGAGGGCATTTTCAGATTGAAATGTAAGTCTCTTTTCAACCATCTGCCTAAAAAATAGACAAGATAAAAAATTATCCAGTGATAATTGGGTCCAGTGATAGCTTCTTGAGGAGGCGAAGAACCACCATCTCCTTACGTGCAGGTGGGATCATGCCTACTCTTAGAGAATTATTTTACTATTGCTTGGATTTAGCTACATATTACTTCCTATTAGCTATGCTTATTATTCTGAGATGCTGTTTTATTTTTTTTAGGACCAAGAGCTGTGTTCCCTCTAATTTTTTGGGGGGGTGGGGTGGAAAAGTATAGTGTCTGAGCGGCAGTCCCTTCGGGACTGGGCGGCACAGAAATAATAAATAAATAAACAAACAAACAAACAAATAAAAAACCCACCCTGTTTTGCCTCAGAGAATTTCAAAATAAAATACTGTACTGTGTGTCTATAACAGTGAGCTCATAATAGGGCACTCTATCAATATCAAAATGCCACTTAAATAGTTGAGCTAGTTTCAAACTAGATTTTGATTTTCTTTCTCTCTTCCTTACTCCCATTCTTTTTCTTTCTCTTTTCCTTCCTCTCTTTTTTCTATCTGTTTCTCTCTCTTCCTCTCTCTCTCCTTCCCTCTCACTCTTTCCCTCTCGGCTTCTGGGCAGGTTTGGAAAACTCTGAGTTGATGATGATTTTTAAGTGAGCGATTGCTCACTGCTCAGCTTAGAAGGAACTATGACCAAGAGGCTAACATTGTTTTCAAATAAGTAAACTAGACTTCTTGCACAGCCAGAGATCAGCTTGAGTGATAGATGTCCTAAGTAGTCTTCACCTTAATCAAATAGACATTCCTCTGGTTCCATTGAACCATCTTGAATGGAATTGCTTGCCATGAATAAACATACGATGAAGACACTGTGGAAGTCTCACTTTAGAATTCTTTTTCTTTGGAATTGTGAAAAACATCTTGGTATAATTTTGATAGCCTTTTAAAAGGTTTTAATGTTTGCTTGTTTTCCTAATTTTATTTTCTAGTTCCTACATACATTTTTGAAATTTTTGTGTGGAAAGATATTTCTGTTCTGTTCCCTTAGCAGGCTTTAGCTTCAGTGGCTATAAATAACTTACCTGTTGATGTTGTCCATCTTTTTGAACACTCATGTACTGGAGGAAAAAAATGCTCAAAAGTCAAATAGACAAAATTAGAGCAGTAAGAGTAGAACAAAGATTTCCTGATTCACCATTTAAGTATTTCTGCTGCTGATGTAACTGCTGTATTTCTCTCAATAGTTCTAAATAACATTAGAAATTGTGGAGCCTTTTATATCTCTTTCACAGAGACATAATATATAATTGAAGCATTTTCTTTTGTCCAAAGTAAACTGTTTATGGCTGTAATGCAGTTTTAAAAGAATGGTGCAAGTGATATTGACTTCTTTGCCAGCAAAAATTTTAAAAAGGACGAGAAGCAAAGAAAACCAAACTGAACAGAGATGCTATTACTGAAACGACATTACATCTGTATACCCTTTCCTTATATTTTCCTATAATCCTGTTATAGCTCTGTTCTATTACCTCAAGCACTGTCATCTTTAACCACTGTCAGATCTTAACTGGATTGCCAAGGACACAAGGAAGGCATCCAGGAGGTGAATCCAATAGTAATTCCAGTACAATATATCTCTCAGTATGTCTAGTTTCTGTTTGTTGTTACCTTTTCACATAGCACTTCCTATATAAAGACATACACAGTTTATTATAGAAGGAACTGTTGAGGTGAAATATATATTTCACATCTTTATGACCTCTTGGGCTAAGACAAAATTGAATGATGATAAAAAATAATACAGTTAAAAAATGAGTTTATCCATAATATCGCCACAGCTTTTCACATTCAGTATAAGTTATGTCTTTATTGATCAGTATAATTAGGAAGTCAAATCTGGAATGCATTCCTGTCAGGCTTTTGATGGCTATAGGTATCCCAATCACAGTTTCATTCTGTCATTTATAAATGCTAAACTGAATATTCTTCTTACTGTCTGTCTGTAATTTCTTAGATCTGAGAGAATTGTTGAGAATAGGAACTGAGCTGATGGATAACAGGTATCCCAAAGTGGGATTTCTTTTCAATAGCCTTCATTTTTGAAAACATTTTTGGGTGAGTAAAGTGAAATTAATTGAAACAAAGCAAGCATGATCAGTTTTCTAGGCAGAGTTCCTTAATGAACCTCCTTGAAGAGTTAGTTGATCTATTATTTGTATGTTATCACAAGTTTCTTTTTTAGGATTTTATTCAAGTTTTTTAATAAAACTGATGTATGTTATAGTCAGAGCTAGCTAGAAAAAATAAGAAAAGTTTAAAACGAACAAAATGTAATTCATCCTTATTGATAAATTATCAATGAATTATCACTCAGGTGTCACTTTATGATGGTTTTCTTTTTAAACATTCACAATATTCCAATTCTGTGGCCCCGTGGCGAACTTGTGTTAAAATTTCTCTGCACAGAAAAGACCAACAAATGGAGAACCAACAAGTAAAGAGGCTTCTGCAGTGATGTTAAATTTTGTGGATGTTGAATTGAGAATAAATTATAATTTAATATGGTTTTGTGAGACAAACCTTCGGAGGGAAACAGTATTTTAAATTATAGAATATTGTATATGAATTCCTTAAAATATTCAATGGAACTACATATATCCGGAAATCCTTTTACTGAAAAACAACTGAAGCAATAGTAGCAGAAAATACACACATGCACACACAACACACACATTCATTCATTCATTCATTCATTCATTCATTCATTCATTCATTCATTCATTCATTCATTCATTTGATTTCTATGCCGCCCCTCTCTGAAGACTCGGGACGGCTTACAACACATAAAAAACAGTAAATTACAATAACATTATTCCAATTAAATTAAAATTTCATAGCTATCCAAAATCCCTAAAATCACACCAATTCGTACGACAATCATACAATCATTTGTTGGCCAGGGGCTAAGATCTAATTGGCCCAAGCCTGATGACATAAATTAGTCTTAAGACTCTTACGAAAGGTGAGGAGGATGGGGGCAGTACGAACCTCTGGAAGGAGCTGATTCCAGAGCCGCCCCCCCCCCCCCCCAGAGAAGGTTCTTCCCCTAGGTCCCACCAAAAGACATTGTCTAGTTGACAGGACCTGGGATTCATGGAGCAGAAGGCAGTCCCATCTACCAAGAGAGGGCACAACAGCAGGTATTCTTAATAGAAATCTTCTATAGAGCAGTATGCCCATTAAAATATGAATAATCGCCACTCTTACAACTTTTCTAGCCTTCAGGGATGAATTGCAGAGCCACCAGTGGCTATATCTGTTAATATATCAATATTCTGATTATTACTATTTTCATTTGACATCATCATTATTATTATTATTATTGGGTTTTTAATTATATTTAACCCCCTTTGAATTGAAGCAGAGAGAAGCAACTTAAATAAAATAGTATACACGCTCTTCAGGGGCTTCTCCACAATCCCAAACTTGTTAACAGGAGTAGCTGGATGTTTTTGCTGCACCTCATATTGCATAGCAGCATGAACCTCAGAGTGATCATTAAGAGCTCACTTTATAAGGAACAATTTCAGGAGCTGGCCCTCTGAATAGCAAGGAGGATTACTCCATTAATTTGTGCATTAGGCTTCCATATAAAGGCTCTTACAGATAGCTAAGTGCTGCCAATTAACACGCTGAAGTGTGTGTTCCCTCCAACGAAACACTTATCTTGGTAAATGTAAAGGGCACTTCATGAAAGGTAACAGATGCTGAAAAGGCCCTCCTTTTCATTATGAAGGTCTTCCTCTTGTTTTTGCAGATGTCTTTCACATATATACAAGACCAATCACATATTTGTAAGAAGAACCACAAATCCCATGCATTCCCAGTGTACATCACTACTGAAAGTTAGATATAGTAGAATGAAAAATAGGACTTTTTTTTTACTTTAGGCATTCAGAGGTCCAACATGAATTTCCATTCCCCTTTTCTTGTGTTTCTTCTCTCCTTAACCTTCTAAATGGTAGATGAATAAGGTGATTTTTGAATCCAGGTCTTAGTAGTAAAAAATATTTTCAGTAAATATATTGCTGAAGAGCTCTTCAATAGTCTATTGAATAATGGAGTCCTACGAGTAATATTTGAGGAATTTGAATTTTGTCTGTACCGAAGTTAACTCTTTCAGCAGCTGCCCATTTATCATACTGGAATATAACAGACATAATTTCTTTCTGGACAGGCTCCTAAGGTTTGCTACAGCAAAGTAGTTTAGAGAAGGCACTTAAATATATAATGAAATTAAAACATTTTTACATCAATTTATAAAATTATATAAATGATATACTGTACGTTGAAACAAAGTAAATATATCACCACAGATGATTAACCCAATATGATAGACATTTCAGAGTTAACCTGCCCCTTTCATTGTTTCATCTGTTAAACTGAGGTCTTACAATACGTCTTTATGTAAGTATATGTCTTTTCAATGTAAAACAGTAGGTGATATCAAGATGATCAAATAATTAATTCAGAATGGATTCCAAAACCTTACCTGGAATCTAATTATATATCAATCTCAAGTATTTTTTCTAATGTAACCTGCACTTCTCCAGAGAGGCCAGGATGGATAGCGCTAGTCCTCCAGCTCTATGGCTGAGTTCTAACATTTAGGATCAGCTCTATGCCAACGGCCCAGTTCTTCAACTCAGTCCTAGCTGTAAGTACGCTTTGGAGTTTTCTCCTCAGCTATTTCTGTTAGAATTTGTAGTAAAGAAAAAATCCCTGCTAGTTTTTGTCACAAGGCAACTGTTAGCTTCTCCTTAGCTTCAGCGCTATCAGAGTGATCAGCTGTTTGGCAGTGCTCTCCATGTCTGTGGATAGAGGGGAGGGCAGCTGCCCTTGCAGCTGCAATCATTGGAGGCTAGCTCCAGGTTCGAAGCTATCCAGATTACTCTGGACATAGCTCCTTAGCTCTTCACTGAAGTGGATTGAAGGTTTGAGGAGATAGTCAGCCATTTTTGAGGCAATTTTTCGATCAAGTGGAAATAAAGTGGCTGTTTTGGACATGAAGAACAAATGGAAATTGGCAGCGGCCCTGTTTGAGGGGACACCTTATTTGGGAGTTCTCTTGAGCCCTTCCTCATCATGAGGAAGCTGATGCCCTGATTTCAGGTGTACACCCTATTATAGACAGCCCTCCTTCAGGTGGGGGGATGCCAGGGCAGGCTTCCCCCATGAGCAGCGGCCTTTCTCTTTCAGTTCTGGATTTTACCAACTTGATCAATCTGTCCGTTGCCAAAGTGTGGTGGATTCTCCCGGAGCGGTCTCCCTCAGCCACGTTTTTGTGATGCAACTGGGGCTCAGTGGCTCCAGTTGATCTATCTGGAGGTTGAGTGGAGACTCCTGGGCTGGCAATGGTTTTCTGCGAAGGTCATTTCAACAATGCAAATGGCCAGCCAGCCCTCAACCAACTGCATATAGGATGCTACTTGGCGGACCTTTTCAGAGTGATGTGCCTCCCTTCACTTGGTAGATGTTGTTGACGTTCTTACCTTTTTTCAGGAGAGACTTGGATAAACGGCTATCAACTAACATGCTGCGGCATCAGGTAGCAGCATTGTCCACAGTGTTGCAGGTAAGGGATTTGGGTTTCATGACCCATCATACCAGAATTTGGACTTTCTGCGGGAGACCTCCAATTTGAAACCGCCCGTGGTGCACTGTTATCCTTCCTGGGACTTGACCAAGATTTTGCAGGCCCTTGCTTGTAGTCCCTTTGAACCCTTAAGGGAGGTGAGCTTGTGGCTGCTTTCGTACAAGGTGGCACTCCTGGTGGCTGTCATGTCTACCAGGTGTATTTCAGAGTTGACGGTTTTACTGGTACGAAAGGATCTGTGCTTTCCAAAAGTCAATTCCTTGTTTCATCGGCCACAGGAGTTGATCTAGCCAGACTTTTGTCCCAGGCCGTGGCACGCCTTGGAACAGACCTGGCACACTCTGGATGAGAGGCAAGCCCTTTGCATTTACATCTCCAGAACAGCTTTCTTCCGGAAGACTGAATCTCTATTCATGTCCTTTCAGCCGTTGACACTAGGCCACAAGGTGACACCTTCCAAAATGGGCTGTTGACTTCGTGTGGCTATCGCCTGCCCCGGTGGATCACTGCTCATTTGACCAGGATTACTGCTGCCTGGGCCATTCAAGCTCCAGTGGAAAAGATTTCCAGGGCAGCAACATGGACATCTCCGTTGCCATTCATCAACAACTATGGACTTGACGCCTTTGCGTCAGCGAGGGCTGCCTTAGACAGGAGGATTCTGAATCACTTTATGATCACGAGCAAGCTC
The DNA here is from genome assembly GCF_031021105.1 of Erythrolamprus reginae. Classification (NCBI taxonomy): domain Eukaryota; kingdom Metazoa; phylum Chordata; class Lepidosauria; order Squamata; family Dipsadidae; genus Erythrolamprus; species Erythrolamprus reginae. The sequence continues at coordinate 385,075,707 of NC_091950.1, read as the reverse complement.
GTGAATGTTCAGACACACACCTGTAAGGCATACTAAGTTTTGGTATGTTCCATCCTGGTCTCTTCAGAGGATGCCATGGAGAAAGAGCATTGGTCTTACCTGTTACTCCCGTTCTCATGGTGATCCGGAGGAGAGGCCACTCACACACACACACACACCTGTAATTTTTTGTTTTTGTTTTTTGGGTTTTGCCTTTGGGGTTTTGTTGTGTTCTTGGCCCTGGCCGGGAGGGGGAGTCCTTAGGACCTGATGCATTGACACCGACCCGATGACCAACTGTATGGTGTCAGTGCAAGTGATGTTCAGAAGACTTCTAGAAAGTTTTTGATGTTGCATCAGCTTCATTTTGAACTGGACCATTGGCAGGGAGGCAGTCTTAAAATTTACAACTCAGTCATAGAGCTGGAGGACTAGAGCTACCCATCCTGGCCTCTCTTTTGGATTGCCATCCACCATCATCAGGCTGAAGTTTCCAAGCTTCGTGCTGTTGTAAAATGGAATATATATATTTATATACATATATATATATATATAAATATATATATATATATTCGTATATATATATATAAGAAAACAAATATATATATATATATATATATATATATATATTTATATATATAAATATATATATTTATATACACATTTATCCAATTTATATGTCTGCCCATCTCATACAAGGTGATTCTAGGCAGTGTACTATAAAAGCAAGTATTAAAACCTAATATAAAAACCTATTAAAACAATTAATAAAAACTGATTATAAGAGGGTTACATAAGTTGCATGGACTCTTTGGTGTCAGGAAAACTCAGGCTTGATAAACTGACACACACAGAGTTTGGGGGCTTTCTGGAAGGCAATAAGTGTTGAGGCACCACAGCAGAAACTGGTTGTTCCTTTGGGTCCCATCAGATGGAACTCCCACTGGACAGAATCCACAACACATACCTCTTACTGTACCTGATGGGATGCTATCAGTTCTTCCTAATTAATCCACGAATGCTCATTATTTTAAATGAAAAATAGGTATACATCCTGTGCATTTATTAATAAATAAATGAATAAATAAATTTATTTATTTATAAATTTAGATATTAAAATGTTGAAATATTCTCTCTTGACTCTCTCCTATTCCACATTTATCATACTAGATATCTATTGACTCCAATTTCCTTGATATTTTGAAATGTATAGGGAACAAGAATGGAAAAACAAATTTGAACAAAAAAATGAAAAAAAAGGACAAATAAACAGTACTATCTGTTTTCCAGTCCTAGCTTTCAGTAGCACTGAGAAAGCAGGCAAAGATGCTGCCAAGGGAACAGTCCGATAAGAAATAGCCTAGTCCTCAATTGGATAATGGGTGGGGCGAGAGTCCTTCTATAACTTCTTGGGTTGGAAAGGAGATCTGGATGGAGTGGGAGAAGATTGTACTTTCACACCTGCAAGTTTCTGTCAATTTAGCTTTACAGTAAAGAACTGTAGTATTAGCTAATTTAGTCATGATTACTATCAGGATAAGGGGTAAACTGTTTTATTTAATTCCAGTCTTGAAAACTGATACTGATACTAGTAACATCCTAAAATGTAGGGCCTGTGGGACTTGATAATAGACAGTTTAAAAGATTGCAAGTTTTGTTATAGATTTGCTTATGTTTTAAGAAGTTTGAGATAAACTTCTTTTTATCCCACTACTATTGGAAACACTTTTGGTGGAAGTAATGTGAACACCTTCTTCTGATTTTGGAACATTCAGTTTGACTGATTAGGGTCCTCTACTATATTTTCATGGGCAGGGCCACCATCAGGAATTTTGGGGCCCCATACAGCCTAAGTGTCTGGCCCCCCCGCCATTTAAAAACTATTTTAAGTCGCCAAGCCACTCTATCCCCCGGGGATCATTTCCCGCTTCACGCCAAGCGAGGCGGTCCCATAGGCCAGTGTTTCCCAACCGTGGCAACTTGAAGATATCTGGACTTCAACTCCCAGAATTCCCCAGCCAGCGAACGCTGGCTGGGGAATTCTGGGAGTTGAAGTCCAGATATCTTCAAGTTGTCAAGGTTGGGAAGCACTGCCATAGGCTATTTCAGGAACTGGGTTAAGCCGATTGTGTGGACTTGTCCAGGAGAAAGAAAGAAGCGGGAGCGGCGAGGGAAAGAAAGATCCTCCTGGCATCGGTCAGGCGGAGCAAGGCTTATTTACGGCTCCTTGGCACTTCTCCCTTCTTGGAAGAGGCCTTGTTGACAAAACCATGTGCTTTCTAGCGAGGGGAGAGGGGAGGGGGATCCCACACCCGGCAGCCACCGGCGAGGAGCTGGAAAGGACGAGGGGAGAGAAAAAGCAGGGTACCAAGCAGTCGGGCGGGTGTCTTGAGGGGGCACTCCCATCTGGAAGGAAGGGAAGAAAGGCGAGGGCGAGCTAGGAAGGAAGGAAGGAAGGAAGGAAGGAAGGAAGGAATGGGAAAAGGGGCGATCAAGAGAGGAATGTGTGAATGAATGGACGGAGGGTGGGAAGGAAGGAAGGAAAGAGGGAAGGGACAGGAACAGAGGAAGGGTGCAAAGTAAGCAAGGAAAGGTGTGAAAGGGGATGATGGGCAAGGGACGCCTCGGGGAAGGAGGGCAGGGTGGGAAGGGAAGGAGGGGGCTGGCGGGGGTTTAGGAAAGGGGAGCCCGCCGGGCACGAGGGAACGCTGGCCGCGTGGGGCTCCGGGGCCACCCTTGCAGCTCCTCGGCAGGAGGAGCTGAAAGCCACCGGGAGAGGACTGGGCTCAGCAGGAGAAGCGGCCGGCTTCCCATAGTGATGGGGAGCTTGGCTTCCAGAGGGCCGAGCTCCTTCCGCGGCTGCCATCGGGGCTCCCTGCCTATCTGCCGGCCTCCCTGCCTTCTTTCCTCGCAGGGGTGGGAAGAAGGTGCGGGCCGCGGTCGGAGAAGCTCCGCAGAGGCAGAGTTCATTGCAATCGGGGTTGGAGAGTTTTTGGCGGGCGCCGGCCCCCCCCCCCCATTATTCAATTTGGCCGGGCCCCTGACGCCACTCCCAGTAGTACCGGTCTATCGGCGGCCCTGTTCATGGGCAAACAAAAATGTTTCTGGTCAGGAAGACTGAATGTGTAAGCTGGTTTTGCTGCTGGGTTAGGTGGATCTCTTTTATTGATATAGGTCTTGTTTGATTTGTTTCTTATTTTATTTTTAAACTATGAATTTCTTTAAGCATCATTCTAGAGTGAAAAACAGGTTATAATTACAATAACCAAACTTTCTACCAACAACATTCTACCTTTATATAGGACAGGAAAGTAGTGATTTGCATGTATTGTGAATGATGAGGTGCTGCATCTTACATATATCAGTAATTTTTTCTCAGTGATTAGAAGAGCATGCTTTGCCATTGGGTAAGTCAAGCTATTTCAGCCCGGCATCCCTTGGGATGAATTCTTCTGGGTCAGGCAGAAACTTACTAGGAAATGTAATTTATGCTTCAATGTATCATCTGGTTACAGCAAAGTTAATATATTGTTGGGCATTTTGTAAATTGTTTTTAAACCCCTTGCCATATGGCCCAGTAACCAAAGATAGGAATCAGGTTGCAAGAATAATATCTTTAAAAACATGCAGATAAATCTATCATTGTGAAAGCTTTGGCCACCAACATATGCACACACCAGCAAGAAATAGCCCTCGTTTGATTATTTACTATTTGATTTATTACATGGGAGACTGTAAGGAAATGATCATAAATTTTAAAAAAAACCTACAAGCTTTTGTGCTAAATCTCATATCCCAGAGTAAGTGTACTAAATCAATTAGATTACTCTCGAGGAAATAGTTTTGCATTGGTTCAGGCCTTACAACGTTTATTTGATAGAATCTTCAGCACCTCAGATTTCATCTTTCTAGCTCCTATGAACAGAAAATCATGTCAGTTTAAGCTTAATAAAAGAGTGGATTATTTTCAAATCATTGAATAGGTGGGTTTTTTTTTAATTTGCAGAATAACAACAGAAATGTATCTGTTGTCTTAAAACAAAGTGGGCATTGCTGTTGAGATGAAGAATAATGCCTTATCAGATATTACTTTAATGAGAGGAACAGTGGTCTGCTGGGGTGTTTCATGTATGAATGGTGTACATGAAAAATTCAGTTTGATATCACTTTGTAGAAAAAGGCAACATTCATGTATTATGGGTTGTGATGGTATGTATTGTAGTAAACAAGTGGATTCTCAGGTAGGAGAGATGCATTCCAGAGGAGTAAGAAGCAATTTAGTTGGGATATTATGTATGAGAGAAAGAATGAAGACAGCTCCTTGCCCAATAGTTTGCAGAGTATATTGTAGATGCAGATAGGAGACTCCTCAATTTAGCAAGATTTTGTCTGAAGGTGTGAAAACAGTTTAAAAGAAACCCCTCAGTTTAGAAGAATCACCATATCATTCTTGGTTTTGGGCTTGACAGGATTTTTACCTTGCACTAATCCATAATTCAATTCGTTAGGCTTTGGTTTAGTATTATGCAGTTATGAAATAATTAACCTGATGTACTAGGATGTTTAAAAACTTGGAGCTTTTAGATTGCCAGCTAAGAAGGATTGAAGCTAAGAGACATCAGTAGACTATTAATTCTGCCGTCTTAAAATTAATATTTATTTTATATGACTTCCAATATATCTAATTCTGTGCTTGTTGTTCTGTGGATGAAGTTACATACATTTTTGTTACAGGGCAGTAAAGCAGGAGTAGCCCCTCTCTTGTCCTAAGGAGGAGAATACAGATGTACCATAATTCAAATCCAGAATATCACAGTATACTCTTTGATCTTCTCCCTTTATTCTAATTGCAGGACTTACATAGAGGTAATCCCCAACTTATGACTTATTACTTAGTGATCCGATGGACCTATAAGTGGGGTATTTATGGCCCAGATTCAAAGTTCCAACACTTAATTCCCCAGCAGTCACAAGATTGAATTTAGGTGCTTAGTAACTGGTGCACAGAAAAACCTTTCTCCATGGAACTGGTCTCTGGTGCCCAAAAGATTGGGGGTCACTGCTTTACTGGTTATATTTCCATGTTATATTCAAAATCAAAATTTTCCATATGTTATTTTTGTTATCAGAAGGAACTAGAGTAGGAGTGTCAAACTGGCAGCCTACAAGCTGGGTTGCCTCATGTGCAGGCCATGCCCACCCCAGCATGAAAAGGGAAAAACGTTGCAAAACGTGATACCGGGAGTTTGACACCTATATGGCTTTCATCAACAGTAGTTTTCACATAATACTATTTAGAAAGATAAAAAATATAGATTGTAGGTTAATATTAAGGTTAGAAACATAGAAGACTGATGGCAGAAAAAGACCTCATGGTCCATTTAGTCTGCCCTTATACTATTTCCTGTATTTTATCTTACAATGGATATATGTTTATCCCAGGCATGTTTAAATTCAGTTACTGTGGATTTACCAACCACTACTATTGGAAGTTTGTTCCAAGGATCTACTACTCTTTCAGTGAAATAATATTTTCTCATGTTGCTTTTGATCTTTCCCCCAACTAACTTCAGATTGTGTCCCCTTGTTCTTGTGTTCACTTTCCTATTAAAAACACTTCCCTCCTGAACCTTATTTAACCCTTTAACATATTTAAATGTTTCGATCATGTCCCCCCTTTTCCTTCTATCCTCCAGACTATACAGATTGAGTTCATTAAGTCTTTCCTGATACGTTTTATGCTTAAGACTTTCCACCATTCTTGTAGCCCGTCTTTGGACCCGTTCAATTTTGTCAATATCTTTTTGTAGGTGAGGTCTCCAGAACTGAACACAGTATTCCAAATGTGGTCTCACCAGGTTAACTCATGGCCAGGCAACATGCTATTGATAAAGATAGTTTTGGGGTAGTTTTGGGGTATTTTAGCTAATATCTTGTAAACAAAACTAAAATCTAGTTTTACCCAAAATGTTATCATACTATTCTGTGACTGAAGTAAGCAATGCAAGTAAGATTTGCATCAGGATTATCAAGTTTTAAGAGTTTTATAAAGGATATTCAAAAATAAAAATGAAAGAGAGCTCTTTGTTATAATATTTGCTGGGGGTGGTGTAGTGGGGTGGTGTAGTGGATTTGGAATGTCTCATGGCTCTGGTTAAAATCTTGTGTTTTGTTCAGGTAGTGAAGGTTTGATACTGTTGTATTTGCATTCTGAAATGAATAAACTTTGTTAACTGCTAAATTAATATAGTCTGTTTATAGTTTTTATAGGATGTGGGATTTGCAAATTGTACAGTCTATCAATAAGGAATTGATCAGAAGGAGGAAAAACATAAGTGCATCCTATAACAATTCTCTATAAGTGGCATTTTTTTTAAAGCTTCTCACACCTTTTCCTTTTTTAATTAGTTTCCAAGAGCAATTAGATCCAACCCTGGATAAATAATATCACTGCACATTTTGTTATACTAATGTGCAACCAGCAAGCTCGCTAGAACTAATGTGAGTCAAACAAGTGCAGTTTAAACAGTAGAATTTCAGATTAGCCAGCATGTAGGCAAGGTAATGGTCAGTTTAACAGGAGTTAGGGAGAGATTAATCTTAATGCTAATGATACCATGTAGGCTATTTGGAGCAATGCTCATAGGCAAACTGAAGTTAACAGCTAACTGCAGCCAGTTCTGGCATTGTAGACTCTACATCTAAACAATAGAGAAAAGATACATTTGCAAACATATTCTACACGAAAAGAGATAGAGAAAGAAAGAAAGAAAGAAAGAAAGAAAGAAAGAAAGAAAAAGAGAGTGGGGAAGGAGAGGAGAAAATACTTGATTCCTTTCCTATATTTCTTTATGTTTATCTCTCTGACTTACATATGCATTTGGTGGTTTGAGATTTCATTCTTATAGTAATAATAGCTGAAATTTACAATAGCCAACCACAATTGCAATCTTATCTTTATATTTGCAGTTTATGCACATAAATAAATACCCAGTAAAATAAATTAAAAAAATACTAAAGTACAAACACTATCATGATATAAACTACTGAAACTAAAATTATAAACTTTAAATATCTGATTATCAAATGCTGAGAGCAAACCATGGTTTTATCTTTGAAAAATTTAATGTTTTTAATGTTGTAAAACTTTCTGCCATTTTCATTCCTAGAGTTCATTTGTTGAGTTGAAGTGAAAACGTCTTACAAATCTTAACAAGAAGTTGGGAAGCATTTATCAAGAACATTTTTCTACTGCTCATATTTTTGTAGTATCCTTAGTTTGGTATGAATTATAGTTTTCCATCCATAAATCAAAACTGACTGAGCAGATTTTTATTTTGCAGTATCTCTGTTCCTTCCTGGAGGAATATTTCAAGCGAGTGAGGATTCACTTGATGGCAAGGGGTATATTGGGTGCTGTGGAGATTTCCCTTCTCTTTTAGGCTTTTTGTCAAATAAATGCATTGTGAAAGTCATCCATATATTTGAACTTTGATGACACCCAACTGTCTTTCAATGATATCTGATCTGTATTAGTTTCTGAAGGCCATTTTTGAATGGATGGATGTGAAAAGGTTGACTGTGTATTGCAGTAGATTTGAAAGGGAAAGCATGCTCATATAGCATCTGTTAGCAGCATCTTAAAGCAAGAATACCTTTTCCAGGAATGGCATAGTTACAGTGTAATGCAAGGAAAATGTTTCATCATGCTGCCTGGAGATACACTATACATGAATACATACACACATATTCTGAAGCATGGCCAACAGAAGAAGGCATTTTGCAAATAAATTTCTCTGAACAACAATATCATTATCATCATCATCATTATGATTATTATTATTAGAATTTATTTATTTGTGACTGAGCACTGAAGGACTAGTTATGTTTCTTCTTTAACTGAATTGAGGATGGAGGTGAGAAATTAAAAATATATTATGTATCATAAGCTAATTATACTAATTGTAGTATAATCATAATTTGTATAGGATAGCTACGGTAACTCATTTTTTATAGTTCAAAATTTGGATTATTTTTTATAACAAAATCTTAAACGATTAACTTATATAAAAAAGAAATTTAGAAACTACTCTAAACTACTCTAGCATAAACTACCCTACTTTCAAGAAAATTACATCTCTTGAAATTAAAAAAAATCAGATTGTTTTTGTTTTAAATACTTTCAGTTAAATATGAAAGGGAGAAATAACAACAAAAACATAAAATTGGGAATTTTTAATAACCTCTCTTTCTCATAAAACCACTCCTTTTAAATATGCTATATTGAAAACTATAATTAGTGTGATACACAGATTAAAATTTCATCTATAGTCATTTAATCTCAAGAAGTAAATATCTCCAATTCCTTTCTTTGTTGCATTTTCCTGAAGTCTGAAATGGTGAGCGAACTCCTTAGTATCCTGAAATGTGGGCCCCAAACTGTCAGGTAATAATCTATGAGGTCATAGAAATAGTTTCATGAAAAGCATCCAAAGTGTAGTAGATCAGAGAAATATACTTCAATAGTAATTACATTAAAATTCCAAATTAATAGCAATAGCATTTAGACTTATATATGCTTCACAGTGCTTTACAGACCTCTCTTAAGTGGTTTTCAGAGTCAGCATATTGCCCCTCAAAATATGGGTCCTCATTTTACCCACCTCGGAAGGATGGAAGGCTGTCAACCTTGAGCCTGGTGAGATTTGACCCGCCAAACTGATGGCAGCCAGTGATCAGCAGAAGTAGTCTGCAGTACTGCACTCTAAACCATTGCACCACTGTTTATTGGAAAAACCTCTAAACAAATGGGCAAGCTCCCCTTGTGTATCTTAGCTGGCATTAGATTCACCTTATCATAGCTGTGTTAGGCTACAAAGTAAATAGAATTGCAATTGGAACTGAGGTTGCAGTTACTATGCCATGTGGTCAAAAAGTATGATGTCATTGGACTGTATCACCAGTAAGTAGAATCCTAGTTGACATTGTAATGCCATAATGCATGGATTATTAACTGGGAAGAGATGGCAATTCAGATAAGCTTTTTTTAAAAGCCCCAGTGTACACTACTTTGCATTGATTTGAATTGGCTCTAATGAAACCCATTGCACCAGTTAAAATAATGACATTCATTATTAATTTTTATTTTAGCTGCATTACATTATTTGTATGTTGTCAGGAAATTTGAATATCTCATAATTTAACTTGTTGAGTATGCCAGATATAAACAAGGTTGATTCTCAGTGAGAATCCTTCAGAGATCTTGTAGTTTACCCCAGTCTTCTCTAAAAATTGATTTATTCCAGAGTTTTTTTTCTTTTTCCCTTTCAATTTGCTACTGATTGATAAGAGAATCCCTCTATTTATCCTAATATTTACTTGCTTTTGCACAAGTCCTTAGGGAGGCATTTTAAAGGCCTTTTGAAACCCTTAAGTAAATAATGTTTGCATTGCAAGCAGTCACTTGTATCCACTTGCCTATTGTCACTTTCAGAGAACTAAAAATGTCAGCAGGATCAAGTGTTGATATTTTCAAAAAGCTTTTTTGAAACTTGCCTGTTACACTTCTTGAATTTGGTCTAGGAATTGGTAGCCAATTATAGAGAACCTTACCCCTGGAGTACAAGAGACAGGAACCAAGTTATTTATTGAAATAATTATTCAGAGATTATTTCAGGAGAGAAAAAACTAAGACTATCTCAATTTTGTCCTTGATTATTGAACTCAAGGGCATAAAGGGCAACTATGGTAAATAGCATTTTACAGAATTCTGTACATACTTTTTTATATTAGGATAGCGTTTCATCATTTTACTGTTCAACAAGCAAGCATCTCTCCAACCTCCAATTCAATTGGATTTAGATGGATGGATATATTTGATTGAACGAATAAAAAAACAAATAATTCTCACCAGAAATTATCCTGCTCCTCCACTGTTCCTATCTAGTGAGTTACCTATTTTTCTATAGAGTTCCTATCACAGCATGTCTTTTAACTTCAGGGTATCTTGACAATATATCGCAGTTCTTGGTATAAAACAATTTACTGCACATTTATGAAGATAATATGCAATTAAAGATAGATGCAGAATTAAGGCTACATCTTTTCTGCAAACTCCTATTGTGATTTCTAGTTATATGTCAAACAATTAATGGGACAGATTCTTAGATATTAATAAGCTTTCCTTATTAATAGTAAAGTATTGATCTATTTTAGAACTTCAGTTTGGATAAGCAGCTCTTTCATGTTTTTCGGGTAATGATTATGAGGAAATGCTTATGACTGTCAGCTTTCTATTCTTTACCTTTCCCCCAGAGTGAGAAAAATAATTATTTCAAACCTTAAACCAATAATGTGTGGAATATACAATATACAGTACATTTTTTTTCTCTGTGTTTGAGTTCAAAGGTCTAATTTTCTAGTTTGTTTCAATTAATCAGTTGCTACAACTAATTTTCCAATTGGCCCCTGTTTAGCAACCACAGTTAGGACCAGCAATTTGCATGTTAAGTGAATTTGTCATTAAGTGAAGAATTGTGCCCATGACCATACTGATGATTTTATTTCAGCTTTCCTTTGCTTTTCAGAAGGTCATGCTCCCAGCTAGGTGTCCTCAAATGGTAGGGAAAGTTTCTGAACTTATTTATTTTTATTTATTTATTTTGTGATATTTATATGCCATTCAAGTCCAGCAGGACTCTGGCTTGCTCACAATAATCACAACAACTAAAAAATAATATAAAATGTGACAACAATAAAAACAGCAATGACACAATGTATATAAATAACCTTTTAAAAAAATCATGCATACACTCAGTCATCCCTAGTCCCAGGACTGCTGGGAAAGCCAGGTCTTAAACGCTTTCTGGAAGATCAATAGAGTGGAGATAGTACAGATCTCTGGAGGCAGTTGATTCCAAAGGTTAGGAACTGCCAAAGAGAAGCCCTTCCGCACAACTCTGCCAGCCAACATTGTTTGGCAGACAGGACCTGGAGAAGGCGAGCCCTGTGGGCTCTTATTGACCATTGACAGATCAGAAGGCAGTCCCATAAGTAGTCTCGATATGAGCCATGTAGGCCTTTAAAGATGATAACCAACACCTGGAATTGCATCTGGAGACTGACTGGTCTCAGGAAGCAATTCATAAGGAAGCTGGGTAAAAGGGCAAATCCTATAGATTTATCTACTCCCAGCAATCATTCTATTGCTGGGATTATTAACAAAAAGAAAATTGTTTGTATATGCATTCATTGGAGAGAAAGGGAATACAAGAGAATAATCAAGAACACACTGGGAATACACGTCCAAAGAAATATAATAGCAATGCCTGTTTGCCTAGCAAACCACTTAGGAGGCAAACAGAAGCCTTTAGTGTGAAACTGATTATGATATGGTCAATTTCAGGCAGCCCCCCCCCCCCCCAAATATAACTAAAATCACTGAGCTGAGTTTGTTAACTTATGGTTAGCCCTTTTTAGGGATGTGTTTCACCACAGAGAAAAGAAATATTGTGTACTAACTGTCTATAATGCCAAAGGTGATTGAAAGAAAGATGCTGCAAAGATCATAAATGCAGACATTAGACACAAAGTTACTTTTTCATCACTTGTAACTGAGAAATATGCTATCTCAATCAGCTGCTATATAAGGACTATATGTAGTTCTACTCTGGCTCTTGGAAGGCCTTTTAGGAACCCAGGTTGAGACAGTATGTTGCTATAGCTGTTGGCTTGGTGCTTGAAAGTGTTCCATCACATATTATGGAAGCAGTGTGTGTTTTCTTGTTCCATCTGAAACACCTAGCAGTGTCATGCACACGCAATGATTTGGACAGGCAGTAGTGACATTTTGCTGCAGAGTTTTCAAGTCTGGATGAGTTTTTATGTACAACCAACAGGGTTTTTATTGGTTTGCTTCATTCTTTGGTAGATGAAAGACTGCACTGTGGGTCCTAGCATCCAAAGTACTAAGATGTCTAAAAGATGCATTTTTCTTCAAATCTGTTTTTTCCCTTAAGGATGAAAAAATGTAGAAGCACTTAAAGAGTGCTAGCAACCAGATGATCGCAAAGAAATGTATATCCCCCCACCACCCAGTGTCAATTATCAATACCTATCCTTCCACACACATCCCTGCCATCAGAACTGATGAACCTTCTTGCATGAGAAATGAAATGTTTTCTTTTTTTTTCCTTCAAGGGAGAAAAACTTGCCTTTTGAAGAAAAAAAGCATCTGTGAAACAAGTATGACTTGAATGACTGGGAATCTCCAGACATTAAGATGTTTAAATCACTTTGCCAGAGTGGTTAAGGCTTTCAAACTGCAGAGTGGTGAATTTTATCACTCGTGCAGGTCCTCTACCTAAAACTCCAACTTACTCTTACAATACATGAGGCTGAAATATTTTCTTTGAAGAATATTTTATATTCATTATTTTCTGCATTGGCACATTCCTGCCCTCTTTCAGCAATAGTGAAAGAAAAAGGGAGAGAGCAATAAAAATCACTATATGTAAATGGATTTGGGTGGAAAAATAGCAATTGGTAACCTGAAAAATAGTGTCTGAGAACCACTGCCAATAGTTCTGAACTTCTCTCTAGCACTCTATAATTTCTGACTGCATTTATAAGGTGAATGATTAACTCAATTGTCCCTAACGGCCAGCAGGTAAATACATAATTATGGACTGTTGAAACAAGGTTATTGTTTAGCTGAATTGTCGGGCACCTGCTTTGAAAGACCTTTGATCTAGTAGGTCATAGCTGGGCTGAGACATTGAAGCTTGAAGAGGTCATTGACCAGAGGTCAGAGTGTATATTGGGGTGGAGGAAGAGACACACCTTCATGGCTCCAAAGG